>NC_133666.1:612358217-612686828 GCF_037893015.1 Macrotis lagotis | reverse complement strand
TCCTTGAATGCCAGATCATTGCTATTTGCAAAATTATCATTCTATAAGGACATACTCTTGGCTTAAGAACCAAGAATCACCCTCAAACCACCATGTGTCACAAGAAAGGATTTTGAGGGAAGACTGTTATAGTTTCAAGTAATAATAATAAAAAATAATTCAGGATTAAAAAATGGGACTATCCTGAGACAAGTCTGAAGTAGCTCCTAGTCATCTTACTCTATTATCTAATTGTAACTTTCAAATATAAGCAATATATAATGGAGTTTTTTGAGTAACAATCTTCACAATGATGAGGAATTCTGCAGGACTTTAATGGATGAAGATTAATTATTACTCAAAAAACTCCATTATCATGTCTCAAAATCTATGACAGGGGAAACCAAAAGATCCATTTTTACTAACTAGAAAGGTCTTATATATAGGCCCTTTGACCCTGGCAATCAAGCATATATATATATATATATATATATATATGTATTGTTAAGTTCCAGCCTAATTAAACTCTGAAAAATTCATCACCCACGTTGGTAACAAGGAGATTCGTTTTTTCTTTCAGTCACAGTAATATTCTTTTTGTTTGTTTGTTTTTGGTTTTTTTGCAAGGCAATGGGGCTAAGTGACTAGACCAAGTTAAGTGACAGCTAGGAAATTATTAAGTGCCTGAGGCTGGATATGTCATTTTTAGTCAAAATAAATAAATGTTCCTTTTCTATTGATTATCCCAAAAAAGTGACAAATTATGATCCCAAAATCTAGTCAGAGTAAGTCACAGAAGGGGGAAAACATGTACCTGTCCTCTTCAGATTCAGTGCTAAGTTCCATTTGAGCAAAGGCATCCAACCTTCTGTTAAGACGAGCTTTAAGAAAAGAATGAAATATGTAGGTCTCTAACACCTGAAATACACAAGAAAATTTCGATTACAACTAAGCAAATTCAAGCGTACCAAGTTTTTTTTTTTCTCCACTGACCACAGTTCCTAACACATAGGCATTTTATAAGCATTTGTCAGTTAATTGAAAACCATATCTAAACAACAAGAAGTAGGGGGTAAATATAGGGGATTTGACCTAAATGACTGAAGTGAGAAGAGGCAAAGGTGTGGAAGGGAAAATATTCACCAAAGTTGATTTGCATTCATCCATTTAATCAATAAGTCAATAAGCATTCATTAGGCATTTACTATGTGCTTAAGCACTAACCTAAGCATCAGGATGCAAAAAGAAGCAAAAGAGTCCTTTCCCTCAAAGAACTCACAATCTAATGGGGGAGACAACATGCAAATATATACAATGCAAGTCATATTCAGGACAAATAGGAAAAATTAACAGAGGGAAGATTTTAGAATTAAGAGGGGGTAGAAAGACTTTCCTAAAAAAAAAAAGGAAGGGATTTTAGTTAGATCATAAAAGAAGCTAGGGAAGCCAGTGGGAAGAGCTGAGGAAAAACATCTCAGCTTTGGGAGATAATCAGAGAAAATGACCAGAGCCAAGAGATGGAGAATTTTGTTTGTGAAATAGTCAAGATGGCAGTGGCAATGGATTGAAGAATATTGGAAAGGTAGGAGACTTGGGTTCAAATTCCCACAGTGGGATACAGTGGATAGAGCACCGACCCTGGAGTCAGGAGTACCTGAGTTCAAATCTGACCTCAGATACTTAATCATTGCCTAGCTGTGTGGCCTTGGGCAAGCCATTTAACCCCATTGCCTTGCAAAAAAAAAAAACCTAAAAAAATCCCCACAGGGAAATTTACTAGCTGCTGTGTGATAAACCTCAATTTCTCTGAACCTCTTTCCTCATTTATAAATTTGAGAAAATGCCACCTTTCCTGATTTGTTGTGATATTCAAATGAGAAATCTTAAACATAACCCTATAAATGGCATAGTATTATGGTAGTTTCAGCTATCATGATTTTCATTTCTTTTTTGTTACTACTAGCCATGAGTAATATATATTCTGGTTTATACATCCATGAGAGATCAAAGAGGAAAAGGACCTACATTTACAATATTTATAGCAATTATTTTTGTAGTGGCAAGGAATTGGAAACTAAGGGGGTGCATATGAAGCAGGGAACGGCTGAACAAATAAAGGTATATAGATGTAATGGAAGACTAATGTACTATAAGAAATGAAGAAAAAGATTTCAGAAAGACCTATTAATTGCATGAACTGATGCAGAGTCAGAATAAAAAGAACAATTTTATAATATAAATATTGTAAAAATGAACAATTCTGAAAAACTTAAGAACTTTCATTGACTAAATGATCAACTATGATCCCAGAAGACTGATGAATAAGAATGCTGTCCACCTCATGACAAAGATGGAGAACTAATAAAGAGAATGAGAAATACATTTTTTGGACTTTACAAATGGGGGTTTTTATTTTGCTGAACTATGTTTCTATACTTCTATATTTTTTTTATTTTCAGGGGGTGAGAAAATAGGAGGAAAAATGTTAAATATATGATTGATGAAGAAAATTATTTTTAAAATCTCTTAAGTCTAATTAATATTTTACTCAATTTACAAAGGTATCAGAATAAGAGATATTATTATACACACAAATTAAGTTGGCAAGCCTTACTAGTAAGGCATTGACATGTTTTCTTATTTTCCTGTGGTATTTTATTAACCATATGAAGGACATCTTCCTTACTTTCAAGATGTTTCTATTCTTTTTTTTTAGTTGTTTTTTTTTTTTTTTTTGCGAGGCAAATGGGGTTAAGTGGCTTGCCCAAGGCCACACAGCTAGGTAATTATTAAGTGTCTGAGGCCAGATTTGAACCCAGGTACTCCTGACTCCAGGGCCGGTGCTCTATCCACTGCGCCACCTAGCTGCCCCCGTGTCTATTCTTAAATGAAAGTACAGATAGGCATTTATAAACATAAACTCTTTAATTTTATGAAAATAAAATATATGCTAAAGAAGTTGAAATCATTTTTTTAATTTGGTTTTAAAGGTGACTCAATCTAGTGATGTGTTGATCAAACACTAATAACATCCAAAGCATATGGAATGAATAGAAGAATTCTTACAGGTAGAAAATTATTCCAAGATAAAGTAATGATAACTGATATTTATATAACACTTTAAAGGTTTACAGAGTACTTAAGAAATATTCTTTTTACCTTACAATAGCCCTCAGTTATAGCTCATGTGACCTTCTCAGGCTGAAATACCCCTGCCCCACTAATCCCACATCCCATTGATGAGTTCCTCTGGAGTTTCCATTCTATGGCAAGGGTCCAAGCTAGGCTGCCTTCATTCTCCTACTATCCCTGTCCTAACAATCAAAACTAACTTATATCATGCAGAACTGTTAATGCAATCATTATTGGGTTTGTTATATAAATACTGGGTGTTCCAAACATCTGATTGTAGTTTAAGCTTTAATATCTTTAGGTTTTAATTAAAACTTTTGCGACATCCTGTAGTTGATGGAATAAATAATTTTTCTAAACTATAAAAATGAATAATTGTAATAGCTCAGAAAATCAACACAATTATTTTAATTAACCTATTTTAGATATAAATATTTACAGATGCTATGTAAATTAAAAAGTTGAGTTTTTTTTACCTTTTTATAAAATGGTTGATCTCCTGGTGCTCTTGTTTTGAGAAATTCTTCACTATTGAACACTCTGTGTTCATAATTAAGATGGTTTTTTACTTCTCTAATAAGAAAAAGTACATTATAAGTCATGAAATATCTTAAAAATATATTAAACTTTTATATATAGTAAAAGTTTACTGAAACAATTACTGAAAAATATATATACTTTGCAAGTATCTTCTTTAGAAAGTCTAGCCCTACCTCCAAGTGACATGGATTAGATGATACTGAGTATTTTCTGACTTTAAAAAAATTTATTTATTTAAGGTAATGGGACTAAGTGATTTGCCCAAGGTCACACAGCTAGGCAATTATTAAGTGTCTGAGGCTGGATTTGAACTCAAGTCTTCCTGACTCTAGGGTTGATACTCTATCCACTGCATCATCTAGCTGCCCTATTTGCTGATTTCTAGTTGTTTTATGCACACAAGAACAAAAAACAATAAGGTCATAAGCTCCTCCAGGCTAAGAATTGCTCTTTATTTCTCTTAGCTCCCACTCTCATTTCAGTTAGGTTAGAGAACAGGAAAACAATGAGCACTGAGGCAGAATGAGAGGCTTTTATATATACATACATACTAATACACACACATATATGTATATGGAATATATCATATAGCATTCCAGAGGTGTAAAATTCCTGACCTGCAAGCTGCAATCCCCCCCCCCCCCCAACATCTCCCAAACCAGACGAAAATGTAATTGGGAAACAAATATTTAACAAAAATGCAAAAAAATACAACAAAGCATAGATAATATTAATTTGTGGTTTTCTAAGTCAACTTGTGGTCAGGGATCTGTTTCTATTTGAGTTTGAAGCCATCTAATCTACTGTCTCTTTTAGACAGAGAAAAAAACGAAGGGCATGATTTTGGTTATTTGTGAATTAAGGAAAGGATCTAATTTAATATTAATAATAGTTAGCTTTTAAGTAGCATCTTAAAATCTACATTATTTATTTCATTTGATCAAATACTAGGATTTTTGGTTATCTTTTAATTTTTCCCCCAGGAGGTTTCTCTGAATTTTCTTTGGCACTGTGGCATGACTGAAACAAAGCCCCATTTTTAACAATCCTAATATTTTAAATGTTTTCCCCTTATTTTTAAAGATTCCATTTATAAAGTTATACTAGTTAAATACATTTCTTCATTTCTCTCTGGTTTTCTCAGTTCCCTGAAAATTAAGTTCTTCCTCACACACAGATATGGATATATTAAGAAAAGTTAGAGCAGTGAAGTACAGTGGAAAGAATCCTAAAACTGGAATCCTTAAGACCTGGATTCTTGTCCTGGCTTGGCTACTCACTAGTTCTATGACTTGAGTCAAGTTTTCTCATCTAGAAAAGGGGATGATATTTGCATAATTTACCTCATAGGAATTTTGTGAGATAAACCATTTATAATCTACAATGTTCTATACAATGTGAACTAAAGATCAAATACTTATACATGAGATACACTAAAAAAACTCTCATTAAATTTCTCCACATTTTTGAATGTACTTAATTTATAAAATAAGTACTATTTAAAAGAGTTTTGCTCCTTCAGAGATCAAGCAAAAAAACATGAGCAATAGTCTAAAACCTGATCTGTATGTACATCTGGGAGTCAGAAACAGCATGGAAAGTTCATTTTTTCATAATAATGAAACATTTGGTTCAAAGAAGTAAGTACATAGTCAATCAACTGGCATCTATTATGAATCAATTATGTGCTGCTCTCAGTGACAGGGATACAAATAATGCATAGCAAGCAAAGGTTAGCAAAGTTACATGATGATAATCATTTGGGGTATTTTGAAATAAGAAACCTCAACAGTGGCATCCAGAGAAGTGACAGATCCCTCCTGGAACAGGACACAAAGTGACAGCAGGAGCTATCAGGACAGAGTACATCAAAGAGCCTGTTTTTCTTTGCTAGAGAACTCTGATGGATGAGAAAGCGTTACAAAATGAGAAAGAGAAGTGCTGGAAAAAAAAGGAAGAACAGAGAGTTGGAAAAATGAAAGACCCTAAATTCTCTTGCAAAGATCAATTTGATTGAAAATAATATTTCCAATCAATAATCTGGACTGCATCATTTTGTCAAGTATTTAGCATGCTTTCCTCTTATAGGATGTAAATTGTACATCAGAAAGAACAGTTGCTGGATCCCTGTACTAGTCCAACAATGACTCCTGTATTGATTGGTCATCTTAAACTAAATATTATTTATTTTAGTATTTTACTCTACTAAATCCACTATAGTAGATATGGAAATTCAAATGATGATAATCATCAAAGAAAAGAGACACAAGAAATATTTGAAACATCAATGAAGTCAAAGAATGTTAATTTATAAGACTCCAGTTGACTCAAATTTTCAGGGTTGGCTTATCCAGTTTTAGAATCACATTTAACTTTTGCTTCTTCACCCGTTGATTGTCAATAATTAATCAGACCAATGAACTGACTATTAGTACCCCTCTCCTCCATTGGAGTCCTCTTCCAATACTTCCCCATGTGCAGTGAAAGTGACCCTACTGTAAATTCTTAGAGGCTGTGTCAATGAAGCACAAGTTTCTAAGACAAACTGGAAAAGCTTCAAAAGTATGGCTCCAGAAATAAACTGAGTTCCCTTATACTAAGACATAGGTTTGCCTGCCCCAGTAAAAGGAATACCCACACTGATGAAATAAATCATGGATCTTTTTAAGAAACCAAGAAGCATTCCATCAGTGCACTCAGTGAGAAAAGGGTAAAATGCCAACTAATGCTATTAATGTTTAACATTCATACTCAAAAGATCTGGTGAAGGAGAGATATGAAATTCATAACTAAAATGACAACTTATGGCTTTAATTTAATCACAATCTCTCATTATTAACATGTACAATTGAAAACAGAATGTTATTGTGTAGCTTTTGTAAAAAAAAGTTATAAGTTCATACCTGAAGATGTTAACAATTAGTTGTAAAGTAATTTGCTGCATTTCAGAATTCTGTTTTTGTTGCCATGCCCTTCTGCGTGCTTGGACTTCACTTAAATCTGTGCTGGACATCAGATGGGAGAGTTCTAGATCATAGTGCAATTGAAGGCTTTCTAAACTAGAAGAAAAAAAGGGTTTTTTTGTGGAGAACATTGCGATTTTTTAAAACTATATTTTATTTTTCCCCCAATTACATGTAAAATTTTAAAAAATTCATTATTTTTAAAAGTGTTGCATCCCAAATTCTATCCCTCTCTCCCTCCTTTCCCCCTTCCTAAGACTGTAAAAATCTGATATTCTATATATGTGCAATCATATAAAATGTTTCCATATTAGTCATTTTGTGGAGGAAAGGAAGAAGAAAAAAAGGAAGGAAGAAAGAAAGAAAGAAATAGTATGCTTCAGTCTGTATTCAGATGCCTTCTATTCTTTGTTTGTAGTGGACAGTATTTTTCATCATCAGTTCTATGGAATTGTCTTGGACCATTGTACTGCTGAGAATGGCTAAGTCACTCACAGTTGGAGAACATTACATTTTAATAATAATTAGCATTACACTTGATAGTAGCATTCTTTCTTTTAACGTCAGATAACTATTAAAACTCTAACAGATAAATCACAATAGCGTGGAGATGATTTTCAGTTCTCAAAGGTGAGGGGCAGTGGAGCATTTGTTCTGGTGGGTCCAAACAAAATGGAAAGGTAGTAATTAAGAAAGATGTTGATGATGATGTGTGTCTGCTTTCCAGGGATCAGCTAATATTAGAGAGGCCTTCCATTAAGTATGTCAAAAAAGGATTAACTTTTTGGCCACAGAAACTCTTGAAGACCATCTATTATATTATATTGGGACTTCAAACAATGGAAAAATTCCCATACTCAACATTTCCAAATTCTTAAAGTGCTAAAAAAAATTTTGATTGACAGTATTGATCTTGTTTAACTACTTTACAAATATGCATTAAATTCCTATTATGAATAACACTACTATTTCTTGCTTGCCTTCCTTCCTTCAAAAGAGTTTACAATTTAATAATGCCATATGGCTTTTTCTATGAGCAAACTGTTGTAGATCACCTATTTTCTGGGAGCAAACTGATGTAAATTAACTATTTTGGTATATTTAAGGGTCATTCAAGATCTTAATAAAGAGGGGGAATGACTAAAGGAGTTCATTTCCTTTCAAAAATGAATAATTTATTTTTACAATGTAGACTATTTAATATAGAATTTTCGCTCATAAGAGGAGGTTAGATTTAAATAACCTTTAATGTTTCTTCCAGTTCTAAAACTTAAGTCAAAACAAAGAAATTTCCCCTGAAAAATTAATTTTTTTAACCAAGTTAAATGTTCTTTCATCAGCCAAAAAAGTTATCTTTAGATATTGGCTATATTGATCTTATTGATGAGGAGGAGGAGGAGGAGGAAGAAGAGGAATGGGACTAATATATATTTTTAAAGCACATGAGAAAAAAAAGCTATAAGATGCCCTCCCTTTTGCCTAGGCTATCTGCAGCCCAGTCCAGTTTTTATCAACAGGACCTAGAGAAGCAGGCACTATGAAAAGTCTTTCTCTGCCCTCCCCTAAACTTCCTGTCAATTCTCTCATTCAATTTCCCCTCTTCATTAGATTCTGACCTTTCATCTTCACACCTATGAGAGAGAACTGAGTTCCTACTCTATTAAAATTTATGGGCCCACTCCTCTAGATTCCTTGTCAGATGGATATAATCCTCATACCACTTGGATGAGCAAGGAGGCATCAACTGTAATATTTACAGTAAGAAGGAAGACCATTTGACCTTACCCTCTTCCCTGACACCATATCCTAAGGTCTACCATACCTTACTGTTTCATATCCTTCAATAAATATTGTAAAAGAAAAAAATGATAAATGTTGGAAAGTTTATAGAAAAAAAGGCACAATAATTCATTACTGGTGAAGCTAAGAATTGTCATGGTAATTTATGAAATGATTTTGAAATGCTCCAAAAGTCAGCTGCACATATCTATGACTCAGAGATACCACTACTAGGCAAATACACAAAAAATATATTTTTAAAAAAGACAAAAGATCCATATAAGCAAAAACATTTATAGCAATTCTTTTCAAAGTAGCCTCAAACTGGAAACCAAAGGATGTCCATCTATCTGTAAATGACTAAACAAATTATGTCATATGAATATATTAGAATATCATTATCCTATGAGAAATAACAAAATAGACAGTTTCAGAGGAAACTCAGAAGACTCGAATAAACTGCTGTGAGTGAAGTGAGCAAAATTAGTATTATTTCTACAATGACAACAAAATTATAAAGAAAAGCAACTTTAAAAGACTTTAAAATTCTGATCAATACAAGTATAAATCATGATGTTTCAATGAAGCACACCTCCCACCTCCTCCAATGAGGTGAAGGTCTTAAAATGAAAAATAAGATACAGACTTTTTAGATATTCTAGGGAATTTTTCTGACATGCAAGCTTATTATGAGGGTTTCATTCTTCATAATCTTACAAATGACAAATTACTGAACTACAAATAAAAATCTCAAAATCTCTTTGAGAATTTAACCAGAAGAATTGCATCGTAACCAATGCATTATCAAAGATAAAATTTTCACCTTTAATTACTCAAGCATAACAATTATTCATAGACATCTTAGAACAAACTTTTTGAAAGAGATTTTGAATATCGTAATTGTGTTAACTTTATAATAGTTGAGTGATATGGAATGAAAATCTTTCAACATATCAAGAGCCAATGGCAGTAATAAAAACCAAGTGAGAATAGAAAGTAGTTCTCACTCTTGTTGTCCTCTGTACTGTTAAAATTGTCCTGAAAGGCTTTTAGAGAACTTACAGAAATTAGACTTGAAATAGCTTTCATTCTATATAAAAATTAATCATTTTATCTACCTGTGGAATAGTTTCACTAAACACTAAACATAAAAGAATAGTAGCTAGTGCCTTGTCCCAGGATTTTTTCTAAGGATCATCAAAATGAAAGATTAGATGAATGAAATTGATGATGATGATGATGATGATGATAATAGTAATAAGAGTAATAATAAGAGTAATAATCAGAAGTTGAAAAGTAGCATGGTGGCATTTGTGTATAGAATTGGACTGAGAAGCAAGAAAGAATATTTTCAGGGCTTGCCTCTGACACATATGGACAATGGGACCCTGGAAAAGTCATTTAACTTAGAATTCTACAAGAAATTCTTAATCATCTTAACTTTAATAAGCTTAATAAATCTTAATAATTATAAGCTGCAGAAAAATTGTCCATATGTAGAAGGAATGTCCTCATAGGGAGTTCCTTATAGCAATAAAATTTGATCTGAACCAAATAATATTAACCCATATTCTATTAATATGAATATATAATCCCATCATCTAGAGGAAGCCTTTCCCAACTCCTCTTAATTCTAGTCTCTTCTCTTTCTTAATTATTTTCTATTCATAACTTATTTGGATTATTTTTGTCCTTTCAAAGATAAGCATAAAAAGATGCATGATATACATAACATCATACCATGATTTAATCATAGATCCAGGAACAGAACCCAAGTCCTCCAAGTTCTAGTTCAGTGAGACTTTCCATAGTATCCCCTGGCTTCTGCAGTATCATTTGGTCAGTCAGTTGGTATCTCTGATTGAAAATTCTTTCTATATGGCAACAGTGCAATTTTGAAAAGCAAAAAGCTTTTTACAACTGCCATCCTGGAATTGTGCTGCTGACAGGGGATCCCATTTTGTGTTATGTTTTTTCATTCCCTGCTAATGTCAGATAATGTTCTTCAAACAGCCAAGATGTATTTTGTAAAGTATATTGTACATAAAGCATGTGTTCATTACTAATTCCCATGATTAATGGCATGGGTATATACTTCATTGTGCTTTTAGAGACTGCATTATTTATCAGAACATCTGACAAGCTGGCTACAGAAAACAGAATTAGCCATTGAATATTCTCCACACAGAAAACCTGTGAGGATATCATAGAGTCTATCCTAGTCACATCTGGTTAGTGTAGATCAGAGCTGACAAAAGAGTTTAAGGGCCCATAGATTAAAAAAAATCAGTCAGCAAGATAATTCAGAAATAGCATTGGGTTTTTAAAAATTCAAATTGGATAAAACTATAGGAAAGAGGTCCCAAATCAATATTTTTAAATGATGATATTATAAACTTTAATATTTAAACCTTAGTACATAGAGTTTAGAAAGTAAAACAATTTATAACCAAACATGAAAAGCGAACAGGGCAGTAGCCAGCAAAGGGTCTGCCTAGAAATGTTAATAATACTAGAGTTGAGAGCTTTTCCAATAAACTCTTCACCCCTATAAACATAGGTATCTAGTACAACAAGTAAAACACAATTAAAAATTCATCCATCCATTCAGTACATACTAAAGGGGCTATCCCGTAAAAGGCATCAAGATAAAAATGCTATCATCTGCTGTCAAGAAACTTAAAATCTATTAGGGGGTTTATAAACCATATTGCTGCAACACAAAGCTCAAAACAGAATGTAGGAATTGGATAAGAAAGGGATAAGCAAAGAAATCCCTCCTCTTCAGAAGAAGTAGTGACTGAATGGTCATTGTAAGCTGAAAAAGCCAGCTGAGCCCTTCCAATGAGGAAGATTTGAAAGTTGCATGAAGGGAAGAAGAGTTCTAGTCAGAGAAAAATGACACAAGCAAAGAAACAGGGAGTTGGGATGAGCTAGGAAGGGTAGGGCAAGAGGGGAGTTGAATTTAGTGAGGGCCAAGAACAGAAGATAAGATTAAGTTAGTGCCAAAGTATAGAGAGCCACAAATGGCAACATGAGAAGCTTTTTGAAAGCAATTGAAAACTATCCATGATCAAAATGATATTTTGGCAAGATTACTGTGCCAATATATTCAAGATGAATTAAAAAAGAAGTAAGTGAAGGAAGGGAGATCTGAAGGATGGAATTGCAACAGCCCAGCTTCAAGAGGTATGTGATCTAATCAACAGATATTAATAGAAAGACAGTAATATGTATTAATAGAAAAGAACCTCTGGGAAGGAACAAAGGATCTGATTACTGATAGGATATTATTATAAGAGTATGAGGAAGGATTCACATGTGATTCTAAAGTTTTGCATCTACGGATAAGTAGGGAAATGGTGGTACTTGAGGGAAATAATAAGGAAGAGTTAGTTATGTACAGAGAGTTCAGTGTGAATAATGTCAGATTTGAGTTAAGAGATGAGACAATCAGGTAGAATCAGGCAACTGGAACACAGATTAGAACTATAAAGATGAAAAGATAGTCATCTTTTCTGACCACTAAGAAAGAATTTAATGCTAAATACTATATCAAATATCTAGAACTTTGGAACAACTTTAGAATTAAAGAAAAAAATTTAGATTTTTTTTCCCAAATTAAAAAAGAAAACTAATAATCCATAAATTCAACAAACATACCCCAAAGTATATGACCATATAGCCTATAATTTTAAAAATTATTTTTCAGTTTTCAAATAAAACATTCCCCCTTTTACCTCTGAATGAATGTCTGGGCAGCTTGTAAAGGGACATCTGGAATATCAATACCATTATCATCATCATCATTCAAGGATTTGGAATAGGTAATGTTTCCATTGTCAATATTTATTAGAATTAAGCCATCTGCTTCCTTTTAAATAAGTATTAAAATAAAAGGTTACTTTATAATGAAATATTCATATAAAACTTCAAAAAATTCAAATGCAATACATTTTACTGTCAAGAATAAAGCTTTATCAATGTACTTTGCTAGGATAAAATTTCAGTAATTTAACTACTTTTAGCTCATAGACTTTGACTCTAATATTTTCTTACATGAAGAGTTAATAAACAGAATAATATCAGAAGTTGAGAATAGCAAAAGTTAACACAACTGAAATTCCTTCTCCCCTCTCCTCTGAACTGGGAGAAGAGACTCCAATAAAAGTTTGTGGAGGCTTTTTTTTAACCTATTCAGCTTCTATAATCTTATCTACCAAATACAGCTAAATGCATTTTTGACAACCTGAAATACATTTAATTCTTGTTTTTCACTAGGATCTCTACAACTGACTTTTAAACTAGCAGATGCTAGTACCCAAGCCCTATTTTCTCTTTTTGAAATAGAAAACACACAAGTACAGTATGGGGCAGAGTCCTAAGATAGATTTAAAAAAGTGTATTTTTTTTTTAAGGTTTTTGCAAAGCAAATGGGGTTAAGTGACTTGCCCAATTACCCAACTAGGTAATTATTAAGTGTCTGAGGTCGGTTTTGAACTCAGGTACTCCTGACTTCAGGGCTGGTACTCTATCCACTGCACCACCTAGCCACCCCCTAAGATAGATTAAGATACAGAGCAAATAAATTTTATTTTAAAAGATAATTTTTACTCTAAGCATCAGTAAGAATCATCAGCAAACACAAGCTGATACTTTTTCACTTCTTATTACTATAGTCCCTAAAGGTTGAGTTTTATAAATATTAGAGAGATCTACAAATTAGTTTTCAGTATGCAGATCTATACTCCATTTAAAGTTTTAAAATATTTAGAATCATTCTGATTCAGCAGTCTTAAATAAGGATTTGTTTTCAAATGGGATATACATTAGTTTTAAGCCCCAGTTCTTTTTCTGGCTCCATAGTTCTTGGAAGTAAAACATAATGTAAATCTAGAAGCTAAATAATGGTATCCTTTGTCTTACTGTTTGAGTGTGGGGTGGGGAGAACTGCATATAACTGTTTAGATATTGTAAATATCTCTAAGAAGTTGTTGGGATTCAAATCAAGTTTCTTCACCTAGCACAAGACTATAAAGAGAAATAAAACTAAAGAACCAAATTCAGAACTTGGTTAGTGTTTTACTTCACTACAGCCAACTGGAATTAGCCATCAGTAAAAAAGCCAAAACAGGCTTTCCTTATGAAAATTCTGGAGACAGAGTGTTGTTCACTGAGGGCTAAAAATAGAAATGACACATTAATATTATGATGTGGTTTCTTTTTCCCCCTTTACTACCCAGACTAAATGACATCTTTTAGTTTCTTCCATTGAGTGTCTGAATAGCCTTTTCTTTAAACAAAATTTTCCCCCAGTGAATCATGCATTTTAACATGAAAACTTAACTACACCCAATTACCCCCATCACTCATATCCTTAAATATGACTAGCACTAGACACACCTCCTCTGGTCACTTCTGGCTGACAATAGCACTTAAAAAAAATGACTTCCTAACCAAGCTACCTACTAAATCCCAGTAGATTAAAAAAAATGTCATGACTCATATAGTATTTTTAAGTGTAAAAAAAGTACCTTCCCCACAAAAGCTGTTTGAGATATGCAGAGCAGGAATTATCATGTTAATTTTACAAGGGTGGAAACTGAGACCCAGTTAATTAATTTTCCCTCATGGCTATGCAAGTTCAAAAATGTAGAAATAGAATGCTAACTCAGATCTCCCGATTCCATGTCAAATGCTCTAATGCCAGATTGCCCCTCCAATTTAACTCTTCTCCCATTGAGGGTAATGTGAGTTCTGACTGAATCCTAGATCCTGCTCTGAAGTCTATATACAGAGATATAAAAACATAACCTATCTTGTTCAATACTGAAATATAGTACAGAACTTTCATTTTTAAACAATTCCTTACTAGGAAATAAGTAACTCGAGGAACACTTACTTGGAATGTTATATATTGAAGTGAATATAAATAGATTTAAAATGCACATAACACAACACTACTGGGCTCTCAAAAGCAAAAAAAATAGGATTTGATTTACAGAAGCATAATTGATTTACAGAAGCAAATAACTGATTTACATCACTACAAGTCCTCATTACTATGTCTGATTATATTACAACCAGTTTCAGGAATAAAAAGCAATAAAATTCTTGCACAAATGTTTAAAATTAATTGTTTTGAGGATATGCTTAAACCACCCTTACTAATTGATGATCTTCCCTCCCCCATCTCATAGCACCAGTCTTCTGAAGAGTTCAGCAGTCTTTCAAATATATCACCACTTACTCATGATTTTCAGCAATATTGTTCTTAGTAGTTAAAAATATAGTCAGACATTCTACATCTCACCTTGCTAACTTCTTCAAAGTGATCAAGATGACAACCCATGAGGAAAGATGTAGGAGCCATTACAAAGTCCAGCATCTGACCAGAAAGAATGGGTACATAGGTGTGTTGCCACTGGATAGGGTGAAGATAGATCATAAAGCACTCAGCAATGAGAGTGAGCAGAGCCCAATCCGAAGAGAAAAAGACGATCCGCTGTTCAGTTAAAATACAAGCTATGATCTAGTGGGAGGAAAAAAAAAGTTTTGAGGATCTATTCATTCACTGATCTAGTCTTAGATGAATATTCCTGACTCAGGCTGTTTTTTTTCAGGCTGTTTTCACTAGTTGTTCCCATATCTGCAATGCTCTTCCTCACAAGGTCCTACTTTTGACATGAAGACTTTCCCAATCTTCCCTAATGTTAGTGTCTTCCCTCTGCTTATTATCTCCAAATGATTTCTTATTTATACAGTTAGTTTTGTGTTGATCCCCAATAAAATCATGCATTCTTTGAGAACATGGCCTTTCCTTTCTATCCCTAGGGTTTAATATATACTAGCTGATCTGATTTTATGTAAATGCAAGCATATAACAGAAATAGTACCCTGTAAATATAAGTCAAATAAGTACATATTATAGCTTAGTATTTTGTGACAAGGATAGCAATAAAGCATCCCTAAATACACATTATATTTTAAACAAAAGGAGTCTAGTAATGTAAGATGTCAAACTGATCACAAAGATAGGGATTAGCCTGTTTACTATGGACAAGCAAGAAATAAACTTTTCATCAAATTACACAATCTTAAGAGGTGGGAAGGACTTCAACTTCAAATGTTATGCTGTCCAATCTGTACCCAAAAGAGTACTCTTTACAGCAGTGGTTCTTAAAGTTTTCGGTTTCAGGATTTCCTTGAACTTTTAAAAATTATTCAGGATTCCCAAGCACCTTCTGTTATACAATATTATAAATTAACCATATTAGACTATGATCAATAATAGAAATAATCAATATTTATCAAAACATCTTAGCATTATTATGAAAATAGTTTTGACCTTATAGACCCCCTGAAAGGGTCTCAAGGACACACTTTGAGAAACATTGCAATACAACATCCTCAACTAATATTCAACAATCTTTGAATAATAGCCAACATTTATATAGTGCTTTAAGGTTTGCAAATTGTTTTACAAATATCATCTCATTTGATCTTCATAACAACCCAGAAAGGTAAATGCTAGAGATGATAATCCCTATTTTACAGATGAGGAATTGAGAAAGAGATTAAGTGACTGCCTAGGGTCTGATCCCAGATCCAGGGGTCTATTCATTACATACCTACCTCCTGAGGCAGTCTATTTCCCTTCTAGATAATTCTAATTATTTAGAATTATTTACCACATCAAAATATAATCCATATCCCAATAACTTTCTATTAGTTTAAATTTTGTTCTAGAATCTATGCAAAACCCATCTAATCTCTCTTTCCCCCAAAGGTCTTTCAAATATTTGAAGATAACCATCAAAATCTTTTCTCTAGACTAAATATCTCCAGTTATTTCACCCAGATCTTTTATGGTCTGGTTCAGTCTGATCAGGGATACTCTCTTAATCTGCCTCAATTCCCATTATCCCTTTTCAGATGGCAGACTGGAGCAATAGTTCCTAGGCCAAGATTCTAGTTGCAGGCAACCATCTTTCCAGCCCCCCCCAAAAAAAAAACTCAGGAATACAACTGTCCTTCCTTCCATCCCTTCCAATCATAGCTTGAAAGCTCACTGCCAAGCATAAAGGAACAAGGACATTTCTATCCAGAAATATGCTTTTAAAACAATTATTTGGCTGCTAAAAATGTTTAGGTGGCTTTAAAATATGGAATTAATACAAAATCAACATTCAGATTTGGTTCTGGTTTCCACTGAGTGCTTGCTCTGATATATCAAGTACTTGAAATCAAAAGTGTATGTCAAAGTTTCAAACTACCTTAAGGTCCTGATTAGATACCTTTCTAGCCTCAAAATGCTATGAGTCTGATTAATATTTAAGATTTACTATTATCAGCTCTAATCACTCTTTGAATCCCCCATTCCAAAACACTATGAACCTATTATTTGCAAATAAAATATAGACCAAACATTTTTTTACGCAGGGCGCACAAGACTCCTCTTCTGGAAATTTCTAATTGTGATAATACCAGAATCATAGGATTTAAATTTAGGAATTTGGACTTTCATCCAGTCCAAGGAAATTGAGGTCCAGAGTGGTTAAATCATACAACACAACAATTTTGATGCTACTTTAAACTAGCGAGAATGGAATTTGACTGGCATTAAAAGATACTTACCTGTAGTACCTTCTCAGGTTTGAAGCACAATAAAGGAAGGTGAAGATCCAGGTCTATAATGGGGCTGTCAGGATCCACCCGTGAAGGAAATACCACCTGTAGTGGTTTCATGTTAAATACCTTAGAAAATCAATATTAAGATTTAACACTGATGCTATGACTGATCCTTAAGTAGAAACATGATAGTTTAAAAATGATAGATCAAGGAAATTTAAGGCAATAAAATCTCACTAATCTACAAGTAGGGAAGGAGATATTTCTAGTAGGAGATATTAGAAAATATTTCTAAAAAAACATACAATGCTATTGTATAACTCCCATTAAAATGTTAGCTCCTTAAGAACAAAAACGATTTTCCTTTTTTTTTTTCGGTAGAACAGTGTGGTATGAAGTATACATTCAAAAAATTATTGTCTGCCAATTGGTTGACTCCTGCACATCCATTAATTCAAACAAGGTTAACTAACATGTGACCAAATAGAAGTCTTTGAAACCTGCTCTAATAGATAAAAATGATTTATAATTGCCATATGAATTGTTGGCATGAATAAAAATTCTCATAAAGCACTTAAAAACTGTTTTGCCTCTTAAACAGTTGGTTATGCACTGTAAATGAATTTCATTCATTTGCTTAGCAGATCCCTTTTTTCACAGTGAGAACAAAAATAAAGATTAGCTACATGCCCAAATTAGTGGAGTCCAAATTTATCAAATTACTGGATTCCAGAAGTATCCCAGTTATAATTCTGTCATTTAATTTTTCTTAAAAACATACTTGACAAAAAAAGTTCTAAGACTGAAAATGTGATAAACTGGAGAAATATTTACAAACTGTCTTTCAGAAAGAAAAAAATTCAAAAAGCTAATTGTTAATTCATCTGACAGGAATGAGAGATAGGGTTCACATGAGAAAACTTCAACTAGAAAAATCAGAGTAACTAATTCAGTTATGGCCCAATAGGAACATCTATACAAAGAAGGAATCTTTTATGGTTTTTTTTTTTATCAAATATCTGGCATCAAGGAAATAAAGAATTCTAAAGATGAAACAAAGTAAAATACTATCAGGTCTGGTCTATCAATGGTTAATCACAAAGACCATATGGAAAACTGTTCTTATAGGAGAGAAAAAAAAATCCCTGAATAGTTTCCCACATTAAAAAAATATGATGCACAAAGGAAGATACTGGTTATCTTGTTCCCAAATTTTTCTTAATTGTCATACAAGTCTACATTTTCAATTTTAATCTCACAATATTAATAACCACAATGACACTGTATAGTCCTCCCTCTGGTTATATTTATCAAGGAATCTGAAATGATCTTAAAATACACATGAGACTCCTTTTTTGGGAAGTTACATTTTGCTCTTAACTGAATGTTTAAAAAAAATCAACTAATAAAGACAGGGGGATTTTATACTTTGCTTTTTTCAGTCAACTAAGAAACCAACTTAAGGTGGGAGAAAAAGTTAAGAAATGCTATAGAAAATTGAAGTGTATTGGTTTCCTTCTCACAGTTTCATGATGAATGTCATTAATATACATGAAGTTCATTTTCATAATGATTTTATGAGTTGTCTGTTACTGTTATGTGGGATTGGTCTGTCCCTCTCATTTACAAATCATATTGGGACAAATCTGGAGACTGGTACTGACTACATCAATCTTTAGAACATTACAGGGTCTCTTCATTGGGATATATTATTTTTCAGTCATTCAAATAAGTATTTAATATTTACTGCTTGCCAACCATTGTTCTAAGTACTCAGACTACCAATGCCCCCCCACCACCACATTCTTATCGAGAGAGAGAACATGTAAATAACCAGGTCCATAAAGATGGAGGGAAATATATCCATGCTGGATAGTACACTAATCCACAAAGGAAAAATTAATAAATAAAACTTTCTTATGTTCAAGTTTCTGATATAGAGTTGGATGTCCAGTTCATTAAGTTAGCATATATATTAAGTATATATTTAAGGACACTATGGATGGACAGTGAATTGGGCTCAGTTGAGCAGGAGCAAGCTAGATTCATCAGTAAAACTGCAGTGTTTCCAATGATTCCAAGCTGGCTCTGGTCCAAAAACCTATCTTTTTAAATACAAACATTCTGGAGGTGTTATCTAGTTAGTAATTTTGGAATAGCAATCTCTATAGAAATGGAAAAGTCATGAGTAACACAATGGGAAACAGAATGACAAATGTTAGGCATAAACTATAGCCTATTTCTAAAAATGATTTACATATAAGATTGGCAGCCTGGAGATGCTGACTCAGAAATACTAGAGTAAAGGAGATGAATGTCCACAATGTTACCCAGGCAATGATGTAATGTTAAAAACAAGAAAACTTGGAGAAGTCTCAAGAATATTGGGTAGATGGATCCTCTGTGAAGAACCTATGACATATATAAAGTTCAGAAGCACTGCACAGATGAGTTTTCATCTGTGCAATTGGAGGAAATAAATAATAGTGAATAGTAAGATTGTATATAGCGCTTCAAGTTTGTCAAAGTGCTTTACATATCAGAATTCATTGGACTGATGAAATCACAAATCCAATGAGACACTGAAGACATAGACCATGTTTCAAATGACCACATGAGATTTTTAGCTCACCAATGGAGAGGGCCTCTCACTGGAAGCAAAGGGTTTACTAAAGCATTTTCTCACTAAGTTCCTGGGGTTCTAATTCCTTTTTTTTTTTTAGGTTTTTGCAAGGCAAACGGGGTTAAGTGGCTTGCCCAAGGCCACACAGCTAGGTAATTATTAAGTGTCTGAGACCGGATTTGAACCCAGGTACTCCTGACTCCAAGACCAGTGTTTTATCCACTACGCCACCTAGCCACCCCATGGAGTTCTAATTCCAATTGTGCCAATGATAAAAGTGTGTGATATTGGGCAAATCATTTAACTTCTCTGAAATTACCCATTTTTCTGGAATGAAAGAATTTTGAAACTAGACAGGGACATTTAATTCAACCTTTCATTTTACAGATGAAAAACTCTATGACCTCAAGAGATAAAGTCAAAAATCCTTTTGACTTTCTCAAGTCAAAATTGGAGGTCTCTTGACACATCTCTCAACAGGCTGTTGGTTAATAACCAGAATCTGAGTTTCCAGGATCCCAAATCAAGGTTGTCACAGCTTTACAAATATGATCAACTCTCATTAACATACAACTCTACAGAGGTGATTGCAAGACTTCTGAATAAGAAAATGCCAGATCAATCAACTTTTATGAAATTCATTTAGAAATTCATTAATAGATTTTTTTCCTATTCAATTTTTACTCTTCTGATAATCACTTCAAGAAATGCTAAAAAACATCCTTATTCCTGAGAGGGGATGATGTATAAGTATTGAAAGGAGGAACTGGTTCACCCTCTGGTTCAGGTACTTTCTAGCTATGACAGCAACAGGAAAACATGGTGTCTCAAAAATCTTAGTGGGGTTTTAAACTAATAGCTTATGCTGTTATTTATAAACTTTAATAGCATAAAACAGCACTAAGACTTTTGAATCACCCATATGAATTTCTTCATCTATAAAATGAGTATAATTCTTACATAAACACATTACAAGTTTGCTATTAGGAAATAGTTTAGTAATTTAAAGGAAAAAGTTATAGGATTAAAGGTTTGAAAAAGATTTTAAAAGATACTATGGTTCAGGAATTTTTTTTTATTGTTTTTTTTTTTTGCAAGGCAAATGGAGTTAAGTGGCTTGCCCAAGGCCATACAGCTAGGTAATTATTAAGTGTCTGAGGCCAGATTTGAACTCAGGTACTTCTGACTCCAGGGCTGGTGCTCTATCCACTGTGCTACCTAGCCACCCTGGTTCAGGAATTCTTAACCTGGGTTCTGCAAACATTTTTTAAAAAAATATTTTGATAACTACATTTCAATTTATTTGGTTTCCTTTGTAATCCTATTTTTTATGTATTTAAAAACATTATTTTAAGCAGAGTTTCATTAGTTTGTCACATAAAGATTCAGAATTTTTGATCTGGTCCAACCTCATCCTATAGATGAAAAAATTAAGACCTGGAAAGTTATAATAATTTGCATAAGCTCAGATAGTTAAAAGATTTCCTAAGAGCCTGAATTCAAGCATCAATCTGACACAAAATCCAATGTTGTTTCAAAACACACACTGCATATTCTCTGCCTCTTAATAACAATTAATTTGTCATTAGCATAACATGTGTCACATTTCCAACAATTTTTCACTTAGACTTCATCTTCAAAAATAGTACACCATGCAAGGTTTAGATATAGTCCTTAAAACTTTTTTTAAAGCAAAACTTTTAATTTTAGCTAAACAGTTTTAAATTGAAAGGTTAGATTGCAAGAGGTGAGTTTAAATGCCAGCTATCATAAAAGGACTGTTAGTTAATTCCTTAGCCAATTACCAGATGGAGCGGTCCAGGTGGAGGACTAGGGATTAAAGACAATTTTGCAGCAAAATCTTTTATTCGCTCGTCAACATCAAAATCCTTACAAAGTTTGAGTTGTGCCAATAAACTGAAAGAAAATAGTCATTTTTGTTAATTTAGTGAGGAAAAAATAAAATTAAACATTTCTACTTAATCTTAATTATATACCATAGCCTAATTTTAACTTTATGGCATCATCTGAAAAAGTTAAATGCCCTATCCTAAACAATATTTCTCAGAAAAAAATTATCAAGAAATTTTACTTCAAGGTAGTATTCTAATTGTTTGATGTAAAAAGGGATAAAATTTTATTACTAACAAGGAATGCAATTTTAAAATGATTATGGCCTAAAATTTTAATTTAATAATAAGTGGTGATAAAGGGTGATAGCCATTTTTCAGATGACTCTCCCTCATACACTCAACTTTCAGGCCAAAATGACCTACTTGTTGTTCCACCAATTCTGAATTCTGTCACCCATGTGTCTGTGCTGCTAGACTAGAAGAAGCTCCCCCAAATCATCCCTGCCTTTGTCAAACTTGTAGATTTCTTCCAGGACCAAGGTGCTTCTTCTTATAGGAAGCTTGTCCTGATCCTCCTTGTACTAATTATGTTTCATTAGTCTGTGTAAATGCTGTCCTTGTCCCCCATCCCCTAAAAGAATGGAAACTTATCCAGGGAACAGACTACTTTTCATTTTGTCTTATGTTCCCAGAAGAGAGAATAATACTTTGCACACAGTAAGTCTTAAGAAATACCTACTGAACAAAGAATTCTATTACAAAATTTTTCTAAAGATTAAACTTGCCTTTCTACAGTTTCTACTCACTGTTCCTACAAACCTTCCCATTCCTCCTCCATCAAAAACCTCTCTCTTGATCTGTCCAACCCCACTAGCTCTTCCTCTTAGCAACTAAACTCCTACAATGTCATTGACATACCTGTCATCTCTAATGCCTCTCCTACTTATTTTATCCCTCACAATCCAAGTTCTGACCTCACTATTCAACTAAAACTCTCTCCGAAGTCACCAACAATCTCTTAATGGCCAGTCTAACAGACTTTTCTCCAACCACCTCCTTGAGCTTTGCATCTTATGACACTGAACCTTCTCCTTCCCCCTTAATGTTCTTTTGACTTCTTTCCCCTTTCAGTTTTTGGAACACTACCTCTTGTTCCCCTCCTACCTCTCTGACTGCTCTCAGTTTCTTGTAGGATTCTCACTCAGATCCTGCCCATTAACCCAAGATACCGCCCTCAAGATTCCACCTGGGTCTATTTTCCCCCCTCCTTTCCACCTCTTATTTGGTGATTCTATTATCATCTTTATGTAGATGATTTCTAGGTGTATAAGTCTAGCCCTAGGCCCTCTCTCCTGAGTTCCAATTTGGGATTATCAACTCTCCTTTGGACATCTTGCATCAAATATCCCATTGACATCTCAAACTCATCATGTACAGAAGAGAAGTCATTATCTTTCCTCCCAAGGCTTCCCATCTTCCAAACTTCTCTATCAACATCAAAGGTACCACTATCCTCTCAGTTATGCAGGCTCATCATTTTCAATTCATCACTTCACACTTCCAATCTGTTGCTAAATCTTATTGTTTCTATCTATACATCATATCCCATATACATCCTCTTTTCTTTCCATCACACAGTAACCAGGCTCACTTCACCTATAGACTAAACTAATGCCATGGTCTTTTAACTAGACTTTCTGCCTTAAGTCTTTTTGTATTCTAATCCATTCTCTCTTTCCTCTTTTTTTTTAGGTTTTTGCAAGGCAAACGGGGTTAAGTGGCTTGCCCAAGGCCACACAGCTAGGTAATTATTTTAGTGTCCGAGACTGGATTTGAACCCAGGTACTCCTGACTCCAGAGCTGGTGCTTTATCCACTGTTCCACCTAGCCGCCCCAATTCTAATCCATTCTCAACTTAGCTGCAAAGGTGATTTTCTTAAAAAAACAGGTTTGACCATATCATCTACTCAATAAATTCCAGTAGTTCCTTCAGACCTCCAGGGTCAGATATAAAATTATCTCTCTGGCATTTAAAGCTCCTTATAACCTCTACCCTTCTTTCCAGTCTTATTTGAATGTATTCTAGAATTCAGTTATACTTACTGTTCAATGCATAGACCACTTCATCCCCAAGCTCCTGGTCTTTGCATTGTCAGTACTTCAGGCTTAGAACTGGCTTTCTTATCACCTTTATCTCTTAGGTTCACTGTTTTCCTTTCAAATCCCACTTTCTAGAGGAGATAATTCCTGGTCCACTACCCCTTTGATAGTGCTTTCCCCTCTGAAATGATCTTCCATCTACTCTGTATATAACTTGTTTGGAGCAATTACTTACAAACTTTCTCCCCATTAGAATATGAGCTCTTTGAGGGCAGAGACCACTTTTGCTTTTTTTTTTTTTAATTCCAGGGCTTGGCACAGTATTTGAAAGTCCCCAATGAATATGACGAATAGAATCAAATAGAAGTCTGATCCCTCTTTCACATACCATGATATGTAAAGCTAAGTTTTCTTCAGGTTAAAAATTCCTAGTCCCTTCAAATAATTCTCAAAGGGCCCAACCCAAAGGTCATTCTAATCCTGGTTACTCTTATCTAGATATTCTCCATTCATCTTATCAAATGTCCTTCAAATGTGGTGTGCATAATGGAACACAATATCCCAAATGTGGTCTGATAAGGGCAGTGTAGTAAATCATCTTCTTGGTACTTGATAACAAGCCTTTCAATTCAATATATTCTAGAATCATAACCACATCATGGCTGCCATATAGCATTTATGTCTTACTTGGAAGTTTGCAAAATTCTGGTCCAGCCACATCTTTTTTATCTTGCCTTTGTGAAAGTAAAGTTTTTCAAGGACCCCTTTTAATCTTCATTTTTTTTTTTTAGATCTGGCCAAATAATGAAGCCTATCCAAGATTTTTCTTTTCTGAAATCTGGAGGACATTCAGAATTAGCTATACTTAGAGGGTGGGAAGTGAGTAAATGGATAGAGTGCTAACTTGAATTAAGGGGCATTTGAATTCAAAGTCAGACTTAGACACTTAGTACCTGGGTGCTCTTGATCAAGGTACTTAGCCTCTGTGCACCTTGGTTGCCTCTACTGTAAAATGGATCAAATGAAATAATATTTGGAATTAAAAGTTTATTTGACAGGTTAGATAGTATTTATTGTGACGTGTCCCAGCAAAAGTTTGAACAAAATGCTCTGTGTATGAAAAAATATTATTCAATGTTTCTATTATTAAACACTTCAGCAGTTGACCAAAGTGAAGAACAAAAAGGTTGGTCTTTCTTGTGATCATGTTCTTCAACACACATGAGTAAAGGAAAACTTCATATGTTTTATATTTCATAACAGAGTTCTGCCCACCCTCAACGAAGCCCAACACACTTTGCATGCACATTTTAGTTGTAAAGAACTAGCTTCATAATGAAAAATCAAACAAGTACTGATTCAGAAATATTTTTTCTCACTGAAGACATAGGTTGCTTTGCTTTTCAGAATTAATAAAATGCTCATTGTTTTTCTCACCATGAACATTAATCATCATTCAGTTATTAGTTAATAATATTAGAAATTTTCATAATGGAAATCCATAGGAATCAGAAATTCAGTTAATTTCATAGGTAGAAGAAGTGGCACTGTAAAGTGATGTAATTCTTTTATATGAGGTTCAAGAGTTCAATCACATTTCTCTAATACTGCATACTGTCAATAGGCTTTGCATTTTGTCTCCTGTATTGCTTATTGTATCTTGTTTTTAAAATAAAATATGAATGTACAATGGATAAATTATATGTATTGAAATAAAAACTTCAAATTGTGGCCAGGAAAAGTGAAAATAAAAGTCAAGAGAAGGCAGTCCTATGATTTAACAGAGTATTAGTTGATTGCTTTGACACTTTAAAAACTTTTCTTACTAGTACAAAATAGTTAGCCATAGTTCTTACCAGGAAAGACAATCTCTGAGAGCATTATAATATGGATACCTAGATATAAGACAAATAGCAAAAGGTACAAAGCAGCTAACAGCATGCATGGTCTGCCCAGATAATTCCCAGTGTGGTTTGCCATTGTAGAAGCAATGTTCATCCTGAAAGTAAAGTTAGATGATTACTATCTTTTTTTATATGATTAAAAAAATATTTTTAATGACTCCAAACACTTCCCCCCAAATGCATGTAAAAATTGTTGCCAACAACTATCCTACTGAAAGCTTTCAAGTCCACATTTTCCTACCCCCACTTCCTTCCAAGTCCCCTTCCCATGGCAGCAAATAATCTTAAATAGGTTGTACAGATGATTACTATCTTGACCTTTTCTGGCATTATACAACTCTCTTGATAATGAGATTTAGATAACTTGTGACAAGCAAAGGAAGATGAGATAGTACAAGTCAGGAGTGCCAGATATCCTGGCAGAGTGGAAAGAACAAGGCTTGGAATTAGAGGAAAACTGGGTAAGAATCCAGGTCCTGTTGCTTTCTGTGTGACCCCAAACAATGGTCTCAATTGGCAAGATCAATCAACAAGAATTTCTTAAGTACAGACTATATTTTGGGCACTCTTAGCTGCTGGGAATCCAAAGACTGAAAGAAAGAGATTTCCTTCTCTCTTTAGCTCTCCTCCCCTAACATGTGCATGTATAAGTGCATATATGTATTTACATTATACTAGAAGAGGTAACGTGTATTTGTGCATATGTATATTTCTCTATGCATACATATAGATATGTGCAAGGTGTATGTTCATGTGTGTATATTCTACATGCCTATATGATGCACATATATTTATATTCATATAAGTGTACATGTACACATGTGTGGATTGATACATGCCATGCAATCACACACATATAAAATATACATATATTGGGCATGCATATGTAATAATCTATGCTTCTATTTCAACATGCACATAACTTATACATGTACATGCATAGACATATACTCACACAATCTGTATATTTGTGTGCACATGCATAACAATTGTGTGCATGTGTATATAGTCATTTATGTGTATATGTATACATACATTCATGTATATATACATACAAATATGAACACACCATGTCTAAATATATATAAACTACATATAGATACACACATTTATATATAACATAAATAATAAATACCAAATAAAAATTAATTTGGAGGAAGGGGTCAGCAAAAGTTTCATAGAGAAGATAATGTTGGAGCTAAACTTTGAAGTGATTCTAAGAGGGGGAGGTAATAATGAAATGTCTGTGCAAAAAGGATGAAGATAGGGAGATAGAATGTTGTTTGTGAGAAACAGAAAGGCTAGTTTGGCTGGATTGTGAGAACTTGAAGTGGGGTAATGTATTATAAAGTTAATAATAAATGGGTCTGGGTGATATAGGGTGTTGAAGATCAGAGGGGTTGTATTTGACCCAACACTTACTAGGACTCCCCTGGAATTTACAGAGCATGGAAGTGATGTAGTCAGATCTGAGTTCTAGGAAAACCACTTTGGTAGCTAGACTGAGGGCTGATGGGGAAGGGAGAGACTAGCAGTGGGGAACTCAACTAAGAGTCTATTAGAATAGTCTCCACAAGAGGTTGCAAGGACCTGAATAAGAATGGTGCTGTTGTGAAGAGAGAAAAGGGAATCAATAAAAGAGAAGTTGGAGAATTAGAAATGACAAGATTTGCAAAGAAATGCTGAAACTGCAAACCAAGAAAAAGTCACTTAATCTTTATGAGTCTCAGTTTTCTTATCTTTAAAATGAGGGTAATACCTATAATGTTTACCTTACAGCAAAGATTCTTAACCATTTCTGTGTCATGGACTACTCTAGCAGTCTAATAAAATCTCTGGAGTCCTTCTAAAGACATGTTTAAATAACTGAATAATTAAATAACCAAATGTTAATTTTCTGCTTGAAGTTAATGATGCTATTTTTTTTCCCATCTAAATTTTTGGAGCCTATAATACCCATCAATGAACCGGGGAAGGGATCATAGATTAGAACAACTTGCCTTACAGGGTTATTGTGAAGATCAAGATAATACTTGTAAAATAATTTTCAAATATTAAATGATTCTCTAAATATGAATAGTTTTCTTCAGGATATGCCTTGGTTGAGATAACTCCTTTAAACCTACTTTATAGAAGAAAAGTCACCAACAAGTCAACTACATAGCTGGAATTCAAGCACCCAGATACCTAGACTCTCAAGATTATCTTCTCTAACATAGGATATAAAAATCTTTAGGTTATATAGGAAAATTCCCCAAATCTTCTAAAACATCCACAGAAAATGTAAAACATAAATAACCTACTTGTACGGGTCTGAAGTACTGTGCAACCACACCATATGTTCTGTTGCCACATACATCTGTAAGAACCAGGAAATGTACCTTGTCTTCCTTGGGTTCCGGAGTTACATTGAGTCCTCCTATAAAAAGAAAGGGCGGGGGGGGGGGAGAGAAGGAAATTCTTGTTAGTTGCCTAAACAGAACAAAATTCTTAAAGAAATGGTATGAGAGGGGTGGCTCAGTGGCACAGTGGATAAAGCACCAACACTGGAGTCAGGAATACCTGGGTTCAAATCCGGTCTCAAACACTTAATAATTGAGGGTTATGTGGCCTTGGGCAAGCCACTTAACCCCATTTGCCTCGCAAAAAAAAAAAACCTAAAAAAAGGGGGGCAGCTAGGTGGTGTAGTGGATAAAGCACCAGCCTTGGAGTCAGGAGTACCTGGGTTCAAATCCGGTCTCAGACACTTAATAATTACCTAGCTATGTAGCCTTGGGCAAGCCTCATTTGCCTTGCAAAAACCTAAAAAAAAAAATTTAAAAAAAAGAAATGGCATGAGAATACCAGGCTCCTCTGAAAGCCTTCCCTTATAGAGGGCTAAATCTGGACTTCAGCTCACTCCAGTTTCCACTGGCAGCTGTGCCCCATCAGAAATCCACAGAACACAATGGCCCCCTGCTAGGTACCCTGGTGTTCCCTGCCTCTGCTCTTTTTGTATATGGTCTTCCCCCCCATCAGATTGCAAGCTCCTTGAAGGCAGGGACTAAATAGTCAGTCAACTTGAACTTTAGAGCCAGAAAACCAGGGCTTGAATTTTAGGGGTTTTTTTCCACTTACTAGCTTCTGATTTAAGAGAAATAATTTCATTCTCTAGGATTCAAGTTTCCTGTTCTGAAAAATGTAGGTGCCAACACTTGCCTCATATGACTAAAATATGGAAAAACCCTACAAATGTGAGTGTTTATTAATTCCATTAATAACATCTTACATATGGTACTCTGTAATTTAGTTTTATAAATGTTATTTAATAATATTGCTAATAGGTTAAATGTTATATTTCACCCTGTGCTTTAATATTTATTTTCTCTTCTTTGAGAAAAAATATTCAGCATATAGAAATTTTTTTAGTATTTTAGTGTGTTCTAAAGTAATCACTGAAGACATATGTAAATAATACTAGAAAAATGACTAGCATTTATAGGTATTTTCAAAGTGTTTTACAAATATTATCTCATTTGATGCTCAGGTAGATGTTGTTATTGACCTTACTTTATAGATGAAAAAACTGAAAAGAAGTTTAAGTGATGTGCCCAGGGTCACCCAGCTAGTGTCTAAGGTCAGATTCTGTGCCAGAAAAATAAATAAAAAACCACATGTGAAAAAAAGTTTCTCTGTTAAAATGTGAAGAAAAATACAGACTATTAGAAAACCTGGATAGAAAACTGCCCCTCAGATGAAAGTCCTAAAAGGACCTGTTTGAGGGCAGAAAAATGACTTAAGCTACAGGTCACTGTTTTCCCCCTCACACATTTACTTGCATTTGACTGTGCTTAGAATTTGTGAAGTTAAAATTGACAAGGGGGTCAATCAAATAACTGTTTGGAAACTATGGGATGATTAAATAAGGAGCATGTGTTTCAAAACTGCTAGAAAGGTGGGTTTTATAAGATCATCTTGTAAGGGAAAGATAAAATATTGACCATAAGTTGGGGAGAAGGACTGTGGAATAGTATGATTTGAAACACAGAGAGTAGTATGAAAAAGCCATATGTGAGAGAACTGGTAAGATAGGAACCCATCATTTCTCCTTTCCAAGTAAATTTACTCTTCACTCCTCTTCCTTTTGTGCAATGTCTTCCTCCATTCAACTGTAAATTCCTTGAGGGAGGGACAGTCTTTTTTGTATTTGTACTTGCAGAGCTTAGCAATGCTACCCTGGGCAAGTCATATAACTTCTGTTTGCCTCAGTTTCTTCAACTGTACAAAGGGATAATAACCTATCTTGCAGGATTTCCCTGGGAATAAAATGAAATAATATTTGTAAAGCACTATAACTCAGTAGCTGGGCACATAATAGGACTATTATAGATGCTTATTCCCTCCCTTCCTCCTCAATCTTATAGTTATCCCTCTCAAATAATCTTCATTTTATACTATGTATCAGGTCTTTACTTAGTTGCTCGCTTGAATACTGTCTTCCCCATTAGATTGTGAGCACTCTGAGAGAAAGGGCTGACTTTTGTCTTTTTTGTACAGTGTACTCCTGTGCTAAGTCCTGGGAAGACAAAGAAAGGCAAAAAGCAGTTACTGGTACACATTAAGTGATCAATAAATACTAAATGATTGATTATTTTTGCTTTTGCATTAAGGGAGCATTTTTCTCTTGCACAGCTGCTAGTGTTGTGGTAGTGGATTTTGTTGAACTGGGATGTGAAACAAGGAGGGCTGAGGAGTGATAGTACTAAATATTAGGAATGTATCTCCTCTCCCTCTACTACAGGGCTAACTTTAGATTAGCTCTTTGAGAAAGATTCCTGGCCATGAGGTGATGGTTCACCTTTAAGAAGCCCAAGTCTACTGAGGAAAAGGCAGATTAGGGTGAGCAAGTAAGCACAGAAAGAGAGGATGTGGCCACATTCACAATGAGGCTATATAAGCAGAACAATACGCTGACAAAGTGCTTTTTCCGGAATAAGGAAAGTGGGCTTTGAATTAACTCCATATCTGCCCAACCCATAGTCATGATCTCTGTAGCTAACAGGGATATGGCTTCAACTTTTGGATATGATCAAAGGAAAACAAGGGAAGGCAGGTAGAGGTAGATAGTTATACTTATTTTTTTAGCTCCAGCCACAATAGCTTTATTAATATCACTGTATTCTTTGTATAACTTATAATGGGTACAGTAGGATTTTCTTAGTTTTTGAATGGAAGCCAGACAGTTTGGAATAATACTGTATAGCATTTATACTGGAATAATATAAATAAGCTTTGGTGTATACATTTTCAGAATATACTGTAGGTTAACACCACATTACAAATACTTCACAGAACACCAGTTTTTAACATGAACAGGATTTTTTGGCCAAGTGAATTACTTCTAAGTGAACAAACAGATTTCTCCCCAGCTGCATCTTCCTGGGTTGCTGAGGCTCAAGTCACTTCTATGGGGTGGTATCCATTTGAACCTGCCGCTTGGCTTTCATCTGCACGTATCTGCTTTTGCCATCTTCAAAATGCCTTTTTTCCTCTTCACTTTCTACCAGCAGCTGAGGTACAGGGACATGTAGGTGAAGAAGGCACTAGCAGTGTGGTATCTCTCTTGGGAATGCAATGCAACAGGATCAGCATCCACCAAGACTTCAATCTCCATAGATTTATTGCTGGTGAAGGTCATGCACCCAGAGATGGTGAGGACACAACCTTTCCTGATCTTGTCATGAAAGTTGATGGCATCCACTGAAGCCATGACAATGTTGGTCTTGCAATGGCAGGCAGCCACAATGCTGGCTACTTCATCCATTAGCTTCATGGTAACACCTCCATGAACAAAGCCGTGAAGAGTACAATCAGATGGCCCCACCAGATGTATCAAGATGGACTGGCTGTAGCTGACAGTATATGGCTCTAGGTTAATAGAAGGCTGCATCAGATCTCCGTTCTTCCACTTGGTTCCATCTGTTCCAGTTTTTGAGTTTCATATCTCTTCCTTCCCTCCTCTTCTTGTTCCTTTTGAGTATACACCAAAGGAGGGACCTCGAGCACTTTGTCCACATTCTTCAGTGAGAGGGGCACATACAAGAGCACTGCCTTATTGGTGACTCTTCTAGCACCTGTGAGGACATTTTCTGACATCAAGGTGACCTGGACTTCCACCAAATGCTTTGAAGTATAGGTAATCTCTGCACTCACATGAGCCATTTCTCCAATGCACATGGGGGACAGGAAATCCATGCATTCTACTCTGGCCAAGGCAGCCATACAGGTCTCTCCTTTCTGGCTGTTACAGTGTCAGGTGCTAATGATTGCCCCAGCCTTTTCAATCATTTTCAGAATCATCCCCCCCCATGGACATTGCCTGAAATACTTGCATCATCTGGGAGCATTATCCTGCTGATCTGGATGGCAGAGGGGAACGTGGTCTCTTCTCCCGACATGGTGTTGCTGCTCCGGTGCCGCTGCAGGGACTTGCCGGCTTCCTGATAGTTATACTTTTAACAAGAAATGCTTACCCTTGGTTCTCTTCCACTAAGCACCTCAACCTCTATTACTACTAGTAGCAAACTGGTCCTGGCATACCATGATTCTTCCATGGGAATCAGTGTATCTGCTAAACAGTTCTGTATACAATTACTACAAGAACACCTCTGTCCTTATCTGTATTAACATCATGAAGAAGAACAGTTGGAGATGGCCAGTGGGTAGCATAGATAAGAATGGCCAAATCATATTCTACAAGGTGAACAGAATTTTGGGGGATGCAATGACTTTTTAAAATAATTTACTAAGCCTTCCTGAGAAATATTTAAATTAATCTCAAAGTTTTGACAGCATTTGTCAAGGTGATGGAATTTATTATTGTTTAATTGTTTCAGTGGTGTTTGATTCTTCAAGACCCCTTTTGCACTTGATCTTAGCCAAAAGGCTGAGAAGCGATCAAGACCCCTCTTAGAAAAAGAGACTAGAATTATTTGCCTCCTCTCAGCTCATTTCACAGATGAGGAAACAAAGGAAAACAAGATTGAGTGACTTGCCCAGGGTCACACAGTTAGTGTGTGAAGTCACATTTGAGCTCATGTTCTCCTGACTCCAGGATGGACACTCTATTCAGTATACTACATAGTTGCTCTCAATGTAGATTACAGTATCTCAACAAATGATACATAAAAAGAACATATAAAAATATGCAAAATGTCTAGAAAATAATGGAAAGTAAAAATGCACAACTAAAAGAATTATATATATATACACTAAAAATGCACAACTAAAAGAATTATATATATACACTAACTTGTTTATGTCAAAATATTTGGTAACAAGTATATATGAATGTAATCATATGGTAACTAACATTATAAAGCATTTTCAGGTTGGCAAAGCACTTTACATATCCAACTCATTTGATCTTCATAACAACCCTAGGAAGTAGGTACTATACCCATTTTGCAGATGATGAACTAGAAGTTGAGAGTGATTAAACGATATGCTTAGGGTTACATGGTTCACATGTGTCAGAAGCAGGACTTGAACTCAAATCTTCTTCATGCAAAACTTTTTGTTTTGTTTTGTTTTTTTAGGTTTTTGCAAGGCAAATGGGGTTAAGTGGCTTGCCCAAGGCCACACAGCTAGGTAATCATTAAGTGTCTGAGACCGGATTTGAACCCAGGTACCCCTGACTCCAGGGCCGGTGCTTTATCCACTACGCCACCTAGCCGCCCCTCATCCAAATCTTAACACTTTATTGGTTGTGCCCTACTAGCTATATTTGTCCTAAAGAAATTAATTTACTTCTAGTTCTTGTTATCTGATAAAGCTACACAAAAATCTTAAGAATTTACCTGGTTTAGGGGCGACTAAGTGGCGCAGTGGATAAAGCACCGGCCCTGAAGTCAGGAATACCTGGGTTCAAATCCAGGCTCAGACACTTAATGATTACCTAACTGTGTGGCCTTGGGCAAGCCACTTAACCCCATTGCCTGGTTTGGCTTCCTGACAAGTTCTTCTTGACATATGCAACATTCTCAATACAGGCTAGTACTATGAAAATTATGAGCTTGACTAAATGCTGACTGATTTTTTGCAATAAATTATTTTATATAAGTAAAAAACATTTTAAATTAAAAAGCTACTTTAATTGAGTTTTTTTAAGTGTTAAAGTTTGGTATATGATTGTGATGGAATACCTTTTTTATTATAAGAAATGATAAGCTCAATAATCTTAGAAAAAAGGAAAGCTTTGCATAAAATAATTAGAGTGAAATGTATAGAAACAAGAGAATACTGTATACAGTATCAACAATGTTATTTTAAGAATAACTTTGATGAATAAACTATTCTAAGTACCCAAATTAATTATAAAGAACATATGAAGAAATGCTGTCTGCATCTAGAGAAAGAACTGATAGAATAATTTTGCATATCATACACCTATTTGTGACTAATGGCAGTCATCTATGGGGGAGGGGAGGAAGAGGGGAGGAGAAGAGAAAAAAGAAAAAAGGAAATTTACACTAACTTTATTATGTACTTAAAAGGAAAAGCAAATTGTACATATTTGTAATTATCTTTTTATTATATATTTATTGTGTTTATTAAAAAAGACAAATGACACCACTCATATTATAAAATACATATTTACACATATTTTATTATATATTTCCATTTATAGATATGGAAATGCTTGTTTTATTCCCTAAATTCAAAATAAAGTAAAGAGACCATACCTGGAAAACATAGCTGTGGCAAAGCACTCAGATCAACACCATTTGGAATGCTAACATCTTCCAAATCAGGTACTCTCTGATCTCCTTGGGGGTTCCTCCAATTTTCACTTCTGAGTTTGTCTCTTTTTTTTCTGAAAGATCTTCTTCTTGTTTTATTCGAATTAGTACAATTGGCACCAGCTGTTGAACTGTCCTCTTTACTGATGAATGGAGGTACAAAAACAGAAAGAACCTCAGGCTCAAGAGGAAGAAGTTTTTTCAATCCCTTCCTCTGGGCAACCTAAAAAATAAATAAAAGGAATAAAAGCATGATTAGTTTTTTTGGCAAAGTACTTTACTGTTCAGGCTATACCTTTTAAAATTCAAAGAATCATAAATATTTGTGGAGGTTCTCTAGTAAAACTCTTTTATAATTTGCAGAGAAGGATAATCATCCTATCCCTGATTGCCAGGGTACTATATCTCTCCTTTTTTTGACTAAATACCTTTAGAAGACTATTTGTAATAGATGCTTCCACTTTCTCTCCTCATTCTCTTCCACAATAAGGTTTTCAAACTGATTATTCAACCAAAATTACTCTCCCTAAATTTTGCCAATTCTGATGGCCTTTTTTAAATCAACTTCCCTGAGCTCTCTTCAGTATTTAAAATTACTGATCATCCTCTTCTTCTGAATGCTCTCTCCTCTTTGGATTTGTGCAACTGTCTTTGCTGGACTATTCCTCTTTTGTCCCTTTGTTGGAGTTTCATCCAGGTCACACCTGTTAACTGTGGTTAATTAACTGTGGATTAGGCTTGGTCCTAGGCTTTATATGATTTCAACTGGTAATCTCAGCAGTTCCCAAGATTTCAATTATCATGTCTATGCAGTTAATTCTTAAATGTATCTAGCTCAAGTTTGTCTTCTGAGCTTCAAACATATTATCAAGTGCCTCTAGACACCTCAAACTCAAAATTAAAGAGAACTCATTATCATTCCCCCCAAACTCTGCCTTTGAACTTCCCTATCTTCATCTCACTTCTTAGAGTCATTTTTCTTTTCTTTTTTTTTTTCCAAGGCAAACGGGGTTAAGTGGCTTGCCCAAGGCCACACAGCTAGGTAATTATTAAGTGTCTGAGACTGGATTTGAACCCAGGTATTCCTGACTCCAGGGCCGGTACTTTATCCTCTATACCACCTAGCTGCCCCTAGAGTCATTTTTCAATCCTCATTCTCACTCGCTTCATGTATCTCTTGTCAAATCTTGTTTTAACCACCCAAATCCCATGTTATCCTTTTCCCTACTCACACCACTCTAGTTCAGACCTCATTATCTCTCATTTGAATTGCTGCAATAACTTTTAAATTGGTCTTTCTACCTTAAATTCTCTCCACTTCAATCCATCTTGGTGTCATATTGATTCTTTGAGACAATGTTTATTCCCTTTAATTTTGCAACATTCACTCTTGATTATGTTTGTTACTTTTTCCATTTACATTGTTATAGTTATTACTTACATTGCTTTCTTGGGTCCAACTACTTAACTCTGCATTATTTCATGGAAATCTTTCCCTGCTTCTTTGAGTTTTTAGGAAATTATTTCCTAAAATATGGGTTTGACTGTGTCATCTTTGCCATTTCAGTGAGTTCAAGTGGTTCCCTATTATCTCTAGGAACAAATACAGTTAACAAATTCAATGACATAGACCTTTTGCCAGTCATTATTAATGGTGCAGTGATGTAAATTTGTTTCAAAAAATACTTCTATAGGTTTTTCTTTCCTTTTTTTCTTTTTTTTCTTTTTTCTTTTGTATATATTTTTGCAAGGCAAACGGGGTTAAGTGGTTTCAGATAGGTAATTATTAAGTGTCTGAGGCCAGATTTGAACTCAGGTATCTTGACTCCAGGGCCGTGCTCTATCCACTGCTCCACCTAGTTGCCCCTTTTATAGGTTTTTCAATTGTTTTTCTTGTGCCTTTTTGATAAGGCATGGTTATCTTTCCATGGCTAACTTAAGTCCTAATTTCACTGATAGTAGAGGTATATATGTTGGGGGCAACTAGGTGACACAGTGGATAGAGTACTGAGCATGGAGTCAAGAAGACACATCTTTCAGAGTTCAAATCTAACCTCAGACACTTACTAACTGTGGGACCCTGGACAAGTCATTTAACTGGTTTGGCTTGGGGTCATCATCAGTAAAATGAGATAGAAAAAGAAACAAAAAATTACTTCAATATCTTTGTCAAGAAAAGAAAGGGGCAGCTAGGTGGCACAGAGAATAGAGAACCAGCCCTGGAGTCAAGAGGACCTGAGTTCAAATCAAATCTGACTTCAGACAATAATTACCTAGTTGTGTGACCTTGGGTATCACTTAACCCCACTGCCTTGCAAAAACCAAAAACCAAAACAGCAACAACAAAAAAAAAACCCAAATAGAATTACGAAGAGTTGGACAATGACTGAAATGACTGAACATTTCTGTTAGAATGTTTTCCAAATTGGTTATGGTCTGTTTTACAGATCTGAAAGTATGATAATATAATATGATATGATATGATATGATATGATATGATATGATATGATATATGATATGGTATAAGTTAATTGCTTTAAATTTGTTTTTTCCATTCATATTTGATTTCAGAATCTTTACCTTTCCTTTGATGTCTTTAGCCTCAAAGTAGCTTGCCCAGAGGAGATAAAGACATCTATTAGAAATTGCCAAAAAAAAATTAAAAAAAAGAAATTGCCAACATTTCAAAGTAACACCTGTATTTAGCTTTAAAATTTTCAATCTCTATATTTCATTGGCAGGTATCAAGAATTTTATAGTTAACTATTCCAAAAGATATTTTGCTATCATTGGAAGAAGATTCCACAAACTGTTTGATGTGTTTTTGGTGGAGTCATGTAATTTGATGGCATCTATGCCACCATATGAAATGATTAATAAGGTGATTTGTTTGACTCCTTAAATATGAAATCCACTCTTAGAGTTCTATTTAGGAGAAATAATAATGGACTTAAAGCAAGGCAGAACACATATTTTGTTTAAAGCATTAACTTGAAAGATGCCATGTTAGAATGTTGATAGCATGTTTTAAACAGAAAACAGTTTTTCATGTGCCAAAACTCTAATATTCTCACTATATTTTGGCCCAATCTGTATATTTACAGAACATGAAAAAACCATAAGTATTGAAGTAAAACAAAGGTTTCTGCAATAAATCAAGAAAGGCAGCTTAATGTTCCTGAATTTTCTAGTAACTTATTCAATAATGACTATGTCATTCTCAACACTTGGGATCTGCTGGTTGTAGTTCAGTCGTGTCTGATCCTCCATGACTCTCACAGTCCATACTATCCATGGAATTTTCTTGGCCAAATTACTTGAGTAGTTTGCTCTTTCCTTCTCCAGTGAATTATGGCCAACAGAGCTCAAGTGACAGCTAGGAAGTCTCTAAGACTGGATTTGAACTCAGATCTTCCTAACACCAGGACTAGTACTCTATCCACTGAGCCATCTAGCTGCCCTGGGATTTTTTAGTAAACTCTTTTTGTTCCTCAACCAATATGCTATTTTTTCCCTAAGTATTTATAGAATTTAAATGATCCAAGCTGTGAATGTTGTGTATAAAATACATAAACCTGTAAATGGCCTATATTTGAAGGAGTCATTAGTGCTTTCCTCTTTTGGTAGTAGATTTACAAAACTTCAGTTAAAGGGGGAATCAGACTTGTGTCTGAGAGGAAGCTGGTAAAATTCTTTGCTAGAAATTCACCCTGTGAATCATTTACAGTTAAGAAATACTACCCAGTCAGTCCTATCACTTCCCAGTTTTTCAGAAAAATTTGAGTTTGAGTCACTTTCCTGGACATAAATGTTCTGGCGCATGAGTTTTATATTTTTTGTTTGATATAGCTTGCATTTTCTTGTTCTTCTTGCAAACATAAATATTATCAGAAAGTTTTCATATCCACTTTCTTCACTGTTTTCTCTCCTTTCATTGCTTTCCTTGTAATTTAAATCTCTGTAGTAAAAATCTTGATGGGTGCAAAATTATTTTTTCTTCATGTTGACTTAAAAAATGTTTACTTGTGTCCTTTTTTGTAAACAAAAATTAACAAAATGTCTGCCAATATCCTTCTCCTCTCTCATTCCACAGAATTATTCCACATAATATTTTAAAGGTTAAAAAAAGACGTAGAAGAGAAAAAATTGGCAAAATTGATCAATACATAGAAATAGTCTAAAATATATTTAATATTCTATCCCCATGGATCTTGACCTCTGCAAAGGAGTATTGTGGATCTCATATTGATTCTCTGAGACAATGTTTATTCCCTTTAATTTTGCAACATTCACTTCTGATTGTATTTGTTACTTTTTCCATTTACATTGTTATTACTTACATTGCTTTCGTGGCTCCAAATACTTAATTCTGTATCATTTTTGCCTCTGTTGTTTCTTTTTTTTTTTAGGTTTTTTTTTGTAAGGCAAACGGGGTTAAGTGGCTTGCCTAAGGCCACACAGCTAGGTAATTATTAAGTGTCTGAGACCGGATTTGAATCCACTGTGCCACCTAGCCACCCCTGCCTCTGTTGTTTCTTACAGAACATTTCATTATATTCATGCCCCATAATTTTTAGTTATTCCTCAAATGATAGGCATATTTTTATTTTTTGACTTTTATATTCAATTGTTAAGTAATTTCAGAATTTCAAATGTGTTTTTATTTTCCAAATTCCTTTTTGTAGTTTTTAATTGGGACACATTATTCTACTGTATATAACATAACATTTAGATACTGATATAATCTGATGACTTTCTGTTGGTCTTTAAAAACTTTCTCAAGATTATTTTTCCATTGTAGTATGTGCTGTATCTCTTTATAATTCTTGTACCTTCCTTGATAATCCTATCTTTCTTCCCATTGTCTTTATGTTGCAATGACATGGGATATATTGCTATATAAAGGTCCTTAAATGACTTTTACACTTTAGTCAAATATTATAGAATTCATTCACTGTTGAAAATTACAGGAAATCTCAGCTTTTTAGTTTACTGTTTTAGTATAGTTGGTCTGATAGTTAATTTTGTGCTAATTTAAAAGGATTTTCAAAATTCTGGCCTAATATGACCATCTCTTCTTCAAAATAACTTGAGGTATTAGTATTATTTTGTCCATTATTCCATTATTTATTTCTAGAATCTGCATTAAGGGAATTATCAGTGACCTCAACTATACCTTCTTCAGATTTTGGTAGCTCTTCAATCTTGTTTTGGATTGAAATGATTGAAGTGATTTCTTATGATTGACATGATTACCATAGCAGGCTTCAAATACATTGTTGTGTGACTTAAGAGCTGAAGATATTGTTCACAAAAGGAGTATAAAGAAGTCTTTGCCTGTAACTGGTAGGATCTGTTTCTAATTTTGCTATGCTCTCAGACTGGAAAACAATGAAAGAATTCACAAACTTAGTTCATTTAATACCTATTTGGGGTTTGCAGCAGCATCTGCAGTAAAGAATTTCTAGTAGTTGAAAGATAGGTATTTCTGATTTCTTCTGGTACATCTTGACTTCTTGTAGTACCAGAACAAGGAGGAGCAATATTATTTTCCTGTGGTTTTCTGTGTCAAGATGATCATCAAAAACCTTTTCAAGACAACTCTGTGTTTTCCCATCTTTTTCTTTAATGGGAACAATTATAGCATTTTGACTATGGTGTAATCAATAAGTGGTACTGTCAAAGGTCAAATTCATCAGCATTTTGGGGTTTCTGAAGGTCCAGATAGGTGTTATTCAGGCCTCATTGTTCTCTGGCTGTGAAACCTGGAGAGTCTATAAGTACCTTGTCAGGAAATTGAATTGCTTCCATTTGAAATATTTTGGGAAGAGTCTAAAGATTGTGTGAAAATAAGGTACCAGACACTGAGGTCCTTTCTCAGCTGAACTAACTGCCCAAACATTCAAACTCTGCTGTAGACAGCACAATTCTGATGGGCTGGTAACATTGTCTGAATGCTAAATGTATATTTGCCTAAAAGACTATCTTATGGAAAATTCACACAAGACAAGTGTTCACATGGAGGTAAGGAGGAATGATACAAAGATGCTCTCAAGATCTGTCTAAAGAACTTTGGAATTGTTTGTGAGACATAAGAGACACTGGAACAGGACTGGCCAGCAATGTGTACCCACATCAAAGAAGGTGCTATGCTCTATAAGTAGAGATACAGTAGTTCAAAAGAAACATGAGATGCACCAACTGAAAGATATCTTCACTCCAAATATTCATGTGGACTATTTATGCCCGTTCTGTGGTAGAGTCTTCCAAACTCCTATTGGTCTGGACTTTGGACACCCATTACCTGGACTTTAACATAGTGATGTCATTTTGATCCTTTTTGAGAATGAAGGACAACAGTTGTGTGACCATAAGCAAGTCACTTAACCCTATTTGCCTCAGTTTCTTCATTTATTAAATAAGTTGGAGAAGGAAATGGCAAATGATTCCAGTATCTTTGCAGAGAAAACCCTAAATAGGGCCATGAAGTTAGACAATTAACTGATTAAATAAGACCACCAAGATAAAATCTCAGCTCTTCTCCCTCTTCTAACTTCCTTCACAGTTCCTAGTCCATGGTTTAATATTAACTAAAGATATGTTGTTGACAGACTGACTAATTTTAGGAGATGTTTCAATGAGGGTACATGGTATGCAAAAACCTTTTGGCACAGGGAAAGAGCATGAGGCATCAAATTAAGAACAGATATCACTGACAATCTCTTGTGGTGCAGACAACAGGCAATTAAGAAGACTTAAGGGAAGTCAAAAATTTTTGAAAGGCCTGATGATGGATGGTAAAATGAGAATGAGATGGCTAACAAAGGAATTTGTTATGCTTGATTAAACATTTTAACAGGTTTTGGGTTTCTTGGAGGTAGCCTCGTGACATAATGGATAGACCAGCACAGGGCCTGGAAGCTGGAAGATATGTTCAAATCTGGTCTCAGACTATTATTAGTTGGGTGATTCTGAACATGTCACTTAACCCTTTTTACATAAAATTCCTCATCTGTAAAATGATGTAAAGAAGAAAATGGCAAATATGCCACAGAATCAGACATGACTGAAATGACTGAACAATAAGAACAAATTTGGATTTCTGCTTTCCCAGTGACAGGAGAAGGAGATGACAGAAGGGGAGAATTTAGAACTGAAAGTAAAATTGAAAAAATGAGAAAGAGAAAACTGCCAGTGAAAGAAGATAAGTAGAGATAAAGCAATTAAAATTTCTAGAACTTTCAGCATTATAAAGATAGTGTCTAGTAAGCTATTCTAAGCAAATGAATTCACACAACAATCACTTTATTCATTAGTGGCTCAAACTATGAATCATACTCTCATGTCAATAGGGTTGTTTTTATGTGGTACTCTTTATATTTAGTCAAGAAATCTTTTATACTTCTAAAAGAAGTATTTAAAAATGTCAAAGTTCATACCTTTACATCCAGAAAGAAATGACCAACTAGAGGAAATCATACTCTTTTTTGGCACTAAGAAAGGTCATCAATACATCATTCTTGGAAGCAATCCATTTTAATTGTTGGCTGAAACCAAGAAAGGTCATCGATATATCATTCTTGGAAGAAATCCATTTTAACTGTTGGCTGAAATTCAACACTATTCATCAGGATTCATCAGAAAGCTTGACCTAATGAACTGTGAAATTTCAATTTCCCTCCTCATGGTTAAAATTATACATTTCTATATGGATTTTGATCTCACAACATTAATTGAAATTTATAATATAAATATAAAGGGGGAATGAGCTTTTTACAATGGATGGGCAGGAATAACAATATAGTAAAGAAAGACAACCCTAAAAGACTTCAGAATGCTTCCAAAAGAAAAAAAGACTTAAGAACTCTGGTCAATGTAGGGTCCAATCAGGATTCCAGAGAACTAGGCCCAGAGTGATGAGCAAGGACAGAATATCTTCATGACTGGTGTGAAATACCTGAAGATCAACAGTATGAGATAAAGTTGCTTTAAGTTCTGCTTTGGACATATGGTAGCTGTGTGACCCTGGGCAAATCTTTAACCTCTCAAAGCTCCAAATAAGCAGTTCTCCCAAGAACTACTGGTGTTCCCCAGAATCATTTTTCATTTTTTTTTTGCAAGGCAAATGGGGTTAAGTGCCTTGCCCAAGGCCACACAGCTAGGTAATTATTAAGTGTCTGAGGCCAGATTTGAACTCAGGTACTCCTGATTCCAGGGTCAGTGCTCTGTCCACTGTGCCACCTAGCCGCCCCTCCCCAGAATCATTTAAAGAGATTCTCCAGGTTAAAACTATTTTCAAAATAACACTAAGATGTTATTTGTCTATTAAAACATTCTTCCATTTTCAACTTACAAACCTTTTAAAAACTAATTTTCTTCATAAACTTCAATGAATACCATATTCTGCAATAAACTGAATGCAGAAGCAAATATGAGGATTCACTTCAATTCTATTAAACCAGACATTAAAGAGATTTGAAAAAAATATGTTTTTAAAATGCCATTTTTCTCACTAACTTTTTTGTTTTGAAAATAAAAATTGTTCATAAAATGTCATCTATGTTAAAATAAAATGAATTTAGTGCGATTTGAATTGATAAATTTTTTTATCAGTTTCATTTTCCAATACAATAAATATTAATAGAGATAACCAGAAGTTAGACTGAAGTTAGAGATGACAGCTAGATTGAATTACTGACACTCAAGAACCAATTTTAGGGCAAGCATTTATGGTTCACCAAATTATAAATTAGTATTTGGATTATTGCTTTCTTGATTTTCTAGAAATCATAAAGTGATGGAGAAAATGTTAATAGTACAGATTAAATTTATGGGGGGGGAGGAAATTGGGGTTAAGTGATTAGCCCGGGGTCACTCAGATTAATCTTAAAAGAATGTCCTGAAATATGTTTTGAATGATTCCACATGTATAATTAATACCATGTTGCTTGACTTCTCAATGAGTAGGGACAAGGGGGAGGGAGAGAATTTAGAAATCAAAATTCTTAAAAATGAATATTAGAAATTAATTAATTGGTATTTTAAAAGACAAAACAAGTATGTCTTAAGAATCTTTCTTTTAGTTGCATTTTTTTCCAGTCTATATAAGCACAAGAACAAACCAGTACATTCCTGTCTACATCACACAAGAACAAAAGTTCCTTGGAGTTTTCAATAATTTTTAAGAGATCAAAAATGTTTGATAACCACATGCCTCTCTTAGACTGTAAGTTGCAGAAAATGGACTTGCATTGGTAGATTTAGTTCCACCCCCACAGTTCTCAATATCAATAAAAGGTTTTATCCCTGTTCTTCTCAGCCTCTATCCTACCTCTACACACATACTGAAGACCTAAGTCAAACTAAAGTCTTAGATCTTAGGAAGCAGTATGAAGTCAGAAAAATAAAAGGCATCAATTCAGGCCTTCTTCCTGCTATTTACTATGTGATCTTGGACAAAAGCACTATATCTTTCTTAGCCTCAGTTTCTTTATATGGAATATAAGAATGAAAGGATGAAAGGATACTATGATACCAATATCTTATGATAGGGGAGAGAGAGAGAGAGAGAGAGAGAGAGAGAGAGAGAGAGAGAGAGAGAGAGAGAGAGAGAGAGAGAGAGAGATCTAAATCCTATGCCAGCAAAGCATGATTTCTTATCAGGACATAAAGGTTTCAAGTCCAGATTGGGTGATATATGTCTATCTTCCAAAGATAGTCTAAATTCAGAAAGGTCTGCCACCTGATAGGCTGAAGAGTAATGAATTCTTCAACAGAAGCATCTCTTAAAGACAATTCACTTAAGTCATAAAGAAATTATAATCTGCTTAGTGGAAACAGTATCCCTCAAACAACAAAATCAATTAAAGTCAAAAATCAAAAGCAAATACAAAAGCAAAAACAATTGCTTAAGGTTAACACTTGTATTATTTAACTCACAGAGGAATGAGATGTATAAAGCATGAAGGTTTTCAAGTAAGTAAATATGAATGTGCAAAACATAAATTATATAAATACATAAATTGTGAAATATAAATAAAAACTGATGAGAACTTTGGAGCGGCAAAGTGACCAATATCAGCTCTGTGTATTAAGAAATGCAATGCAAACTGAAGGAACTCTATAAATATTCATTGAATGTATTTGTATAATTAAAGATAAATGGAATCATAATTTGAGAGGCAGAAGGAACCCTTGTAGGTCAGCAAGTCCAACATACAATTCCCTCTAAAATAAGAAAAAACAATTCCCTCTAAAACAATCATAACCAGTGGGTTAGTTGGTAATTCAGCATTTGCTTAAAAAATCTATTCAGTGTTCAGTAGTTGTAATTACAAAGGAAAGAATGATCAAGCTGAAGTACTGTGATCTGAATTAAACTTGGTTCTGCTATTTACTACAATGTGATATTAGGCAAGTCACCTAATTTCTCTATGTCTCTATTTCTTCATCTAGAAAATGAAGGTAGTCTCTTGCAACTTGAATCCTAAGATGCCACTCACTGCCAATATTTTCTGTAAAGCAAGCTTAAACTTGTTCCTGTACGATTTCTACCTATTGTTCCTAGTCCTTATTGGTGTCAAATCTAACATTTCTTCCACAAGACTCTCTCCACTTGTTTTCCAAAAGACTTGGAAAACTTATATGAACTGATGCAAAGTGAAGTGAGCAGAACCAAGAGAAGATTTTACATAGTAATAGCAATATTATAGATGATCAACTATCAACTTGGCTTGTGTCAGCAATAAAATGATCTGAGGCAATTCCAAAGACATTCCACTGAAGACCTTCCTCCAAGTTGACATTAACATTAATTACTCTTTTAAAAAAATATTTTATTTTTTTTTCCAACTACATGCAATGGTAGCTTTCAACAATAAGTTTTCTTCTTTTCAGTTGAACATTCTTCCTCATCCCTTCTTTCCCTCTCCCCCTCCCCCGACTGAAAGCAAGCTGATATAGGCTACACATGTACAACAAAGTGAAACATGGATCTATATTAATCTACATTAATTATTCTTTAGGGTAAATCATTAAACCAGTTCTGAATCCACCTAATTGTACCATGTTCTAGGCCATTAGTCAGGTAAGGCAACAATACATAGAATGGATTAGAGAGCCAAGGAGACCTATTAGGTTAATGAAATTATTCAGAAGAGAGGTCATATGAGCCTAGCTAGGGAGGTAAGAATGGGAACTGAAGGAAAAAGAATCATAAGAAAGATACTACGAAGATGGAATCAACACAACATAACATTTCACTGTAATGGGAAAAGTCAAGGTTGCCATGTTTCAAGCATTTATGATTAGGACACTAATAACAGCACCAGGGGGGGAGGGGAAGAGGTCAGAATCTCTAAAATTGTTATTACCTCTGTTTAAATACCTCCAACATCAGAGAATCCAATCCTTTAAAAAATAGTCTCTTCCACTATGGAATAGCTCTAATTATAGAAAATTCTTCCTTATGTGACTTACAACCAGTGTTTCAAGTTATGGATTCTTGGTTACTCACCTTCCCCTCAAAATTATATTTCTTTGGCTTGCTTTGCCCCCAGCTACAAATTCCTCTGAGAAATTTCAGAATATACCTTGAATACAGCTGTTAAATATAGGTCTCCAGAGATGTGAGTAAAAGAGTCTCTACCTCTCATGCAAACATTCAAGGTAACAAATGCATATTAGGCACAGGACAATTTTTATATCACCTCATAGAAAATGTAATCAATATCTAAAGGTCTTACATGAATCAATAAAACATCAGTACAATTCTCCTCCTTCTCAATGAGTCCCAATTTCTTCATAGCAATTTCTATAGTTCTCCAGACTCAACATCACCTTGTGATAAGATTCTCTTTGTGAGGTAAACAATTTCAGAGCTGCCAAAAAGGCATCTTCAATAGCATTAATAAATAAACAAAAGTTTATTAAATATCTACTATGTGTCAAGCAATATAACCAGTGCCCTCACTACAATCTAATGGCATTCCAATGAGGTCCTTTGTTAGGAATCGATTCAGTCCAGTATTGTTATGATGCTAACAAAGGTTAGGACTCCCCATGGAAATTAATATTGGTAGAGAACTTTCTTCCTATTGCCACTGCATTGTCTCAATAATTCACAGTAACAAATAGTATAGGGTAAAGTACTGATCCCCTTCTGTATCACTATCTTGTGGTGGAGGGACTGCATAACTCAATGAAACTATGAACTATGCCACACAGGTTATTCAAAATAGACAAGTCATAGTGGAGACAAAAGGTAAATCATTGGAAAAGAAAATGGAAAACTGTTCCAGTATCTTTGTCAAGAAAATCCTATAGATGGTATCAAAATGATTTCTTTTGAGCCATTCCATAATTGACAAATGGTCAGAGGATATGCAAAGGCAATTTGCAGATGAGGAAATCAAAGCTATCCATAGTCATATGAAAAACTGCTCTAATGCATTACTGATTAGAGAAATGCAAATTAAAGTATCTCTAAGGTACTGTCTCACACCTATCAGATTGACCAATATGACCAGAAAGTACAATGTTCAATGTTGGAAGGAATGTGGGAAATCTGGGACACTAATATATTGTTGGTAGAGCTTCGAACTCATCCAACTTCTCTGGAGAACAATCTGGAATTATGCCCAAAGGCAATAAAAATGTACATACTCTTTGTTCCAGCAATACCACTACTGGGTCTATTACCTTCACTTTTTAAAAGAAAGTATCTTATGTACTAAATAATTTTTCTATCTCTAATATTTTATTTTCTCCTCAAGGATATGATTTTGCTCTCAACACAATCAATTTCAATCAATGTATAGCATGGAAACAATGTAAAGATTATCAGACTGCCTTAAGGTAGAAACTACTATATATAGTATATAATTGGAAAACAAAATATTTTTTTAAATGGTTTGTTTTGGATGCAACTGTGGTTAAGTGATCTGCACAGGGTCATACAATAGTAAATATCTCAGACCATATTTGAACTTAGTTCATCATGGGAGATAGAATGCTAAACTTAAGACTCAGGAAGACCTGAATGTAAATCCTGTCTCAGAAACTTACTGAATATCCCTAGGCAATTCTCTTAACTTTTCTCACCCTCAGTCTCCTCATCAGGAAAAGGGAGATATTAATATCTATCACAGGATGTTTGTGAGGAACAAATAATGTGAAAAACATTTTGCAAATCATAAAGTACTATATAAATGTCAATTATTATTATTCATAGTTCTCCCCTCTGGAGCTAAGGATAAATCGAATCCCTCTTCCAAAAAAGAGCCAGAAAATAAAAGCAAATCTCTTTCCTATGCCAGGTTAATATAGAACAAAGCAGAAATAAAATACTTAGAAATCATGGTGTTAAAAGGGATAGAAATGGCAAAGTAAGAGATTGTTCCTGCTTTCAAGGAGTTCACATTCTAATAGGTGATTGTTGTTGCTAATGTTATTGTTCAGTAATTTGTCAGTCCTGTCAGATTCTTTTGTGATCTCTTTTAGCATTTTCTTGAAAAAGGATACTGAGATTTGCTGTTTCCTTCTCTAGCTCATATTAAAAATGAGGAAACTGAGGTAATCAGGTCAACTGACTTGACTAGGGCCACACAGCTAGTAAGTATCTGAGGGCAGATTTGCTATCAGGTCTTCCTGACTCCAGGTCCAGCACTCTATCCACTGCACCACCAAGCTGTTCCCACATTCTAACAGGAAGAGATCAAATAAAGAAAGATTCAGCTGTAAGTCATATGGAAAAGTCTGAGTCCTTAGGGTAAACTGGCAAAACAGATGGTCATAATTTTTATTTTTTTCTTTTTTTTAGGTTTTTTTTTTCTTTGCAAGGCAAACGGGGTTAAGTGACTTGCCCAAGGCCACACAGCTAGGTAATTATTAAGTGTCTGAGACTGGATTTGAACCCAGGTACTCCTGACTCCAGGGCCGATGTTTTATCTACTATGCCACCTAGCCACCCATGATTTTTCTTTAATGACATTTCCAGTGATAAAATATATCATTTTCAGATGGAGAAGCTTTTAGAAGTACCAAGGACTTTGGTGGCAAGAATTTTCTTATCTGGTCTTCAGTAGCTGTGGCTGTAGCATCCACAGGAGCAGTCACCAGGCTGCTGGAACCACCTCCGGTTGTTTTCCACAATGATGGCTGAGGGTACTGAGCTGGAAACCCTGCTATTCCTAAGGCCCAGGGATCCTGGGCTAGCTACAGAGTCTGGGGGGAGATGGTGAATAAAGTGGTGACTTTCCTGAAACAACAGGAGCTCTAATACTCTTATTAAACTCTTTATATGTCAGTTTCCTATTCTTTCTATTCTGTATTCCCTGCTATATTTGTTTCTCACTATGCACCCCCTAAAATGAGGTTCTTAGAAGTTAGTACACTACTTCAGATGCAGTTTAACCAGGAGAGAGTAAAACAACACAATTGACCTAGACCTAGAAATCCAAATAAGTCCTAATTTGCCTCTACTTCAAAAGTTAATAATGTGTTATCTTTGTAAATAATACTGAAACTACCGATCAAAGAGAAATATTCATTTGGATTTACTGAGCATTTATTAAGTGAACTATATGCTTCAAGTTGCAGGGCAGCCAGGAGACACAGTGGATACAGCTGGATCTGGAATCACAGACTCATGTTCCTGAGTGCAAATCAAGCTGCAGATACTGACTGTGATCCTGGGCAAGTCATTTAACCCTGTTTAATGTACATTTCCTCATCTATAAAATGATCTTTTTTTTTTTGTTTTGTTTTGGCAAGGCAATGGGGTTAAGTGGCTTGTCCAAGGCCACACAGCTGGGTAATTATTAAGTGTCTGAGGCTGGATTTGAATTCAGATACTCCTGACTCTAGAGTCGGTGCTCTATCCACTGTGCAACCTAGCTGCCCCTTAAAATGAACTAGAGAAGAAAATAGTAAATCACTCCAGTACTTTTTTGCTAAGAAAACCCTAAATGGGGTCACAAAAAGTAAGAACTTAATAAAAACAAAAACGTGTCTCATTATTTTTCATGTAATTTGCATTCATAATCCATTCATACTTGTTAACCCTTGTAAATAGGAAATCATGAATTTATGAGATACTCTTTACACTTTCATATGGTTTTAAAAAAAAGATATTGGACCTAGGGTTTAAAATCCTGGATTATTGCCTTACCTCTACCACTCATTAACCATGTGACTTTATAGATTAAGAGTATTTCTTGGGGCAGCTAGGTGGTGCAGTGGATACAGCACTGGCCTAGGAGTCAGGAGTACCTGAGTTCAAAATCCAGCCTCAGATATATAATAATTGCCTAGCTGTGTGACCTTGGGTAAGCCACTTAACCCCATTGCCTTAAATAAAAATAAATGAATAATAAAAAAGAGTATTGCTTGCTGTTCAGTCGTTTCACTTGTGGCTTACTTTTTGTGGCCTCATTTGGGGTTTTCATGGTAAAAATATTGAAGTGATTTGCCATTTCCTTCTCCATCTCATTTTACAGATAAGGAAAATGAGACAAAGAGGATTAAGGGACAGATTAAGGGACTTGCCCAGTGTCCCAGAGTTAGTATCTGACATCAGATTTGAATTCAGGAGATGAATCTTCCTGATTCCATGACTAGAACTCTACTCCATCATTCACGTACTTAATAAACATATGTGTGTGTTTAAACACACACACACACACACACACACACACACACCACTATAATTATATAGTAAAAAAAAAGAATAGCTAGCATTTGTATAGTTCTTTAAAGATTTAAAAAATATTTTATAAAATTCTTACTTTGATCCCTACCTGTGAGGTAGGTACTATTATTGTTATCAAGCTCATTTACAAATGTGGAAACAGAAGCACAGAAAAATTAAATTACTTCTTCAGAATCACACAGTTTATAAGTATCTAAGCATGGACTTGAACTCTGGCCTTCCTGTTTCCAGGTCAGGAGTTCTATTCATTTAGCCACTTTACCTTCCACTTAAACAGTTATATCTAAAAATAACATAAAGCGGTTGTACCAGTCTTATTTCAGTCTTGTGGCTTTCAACTCTATACTGATATCAGGTTGGAAGATTTGCCTATGATGGCGTGAAGAATTATGACAAAGCTATCAAAACAAATGGAAATGATCTAGCCACCCTGATTAATCAAATAAAATAATTCATGAGCAAGGGCATTTATAGGAGTTTTACAAAGAAGTGGTTGCCCATTCACTGCCCTTTTTCCTAAGGCTTGGCTACTTCTATCCCAATTTTCCCCCCTTAATGATGCAGCAAAAAAAGGGGGGGGGTGGTATCTGCTTATGTTGGTAGTCCTTTCCATCAAACAAGAAAGAGCTTCACAGTTGGTTTCAGTTTGTTAAATGCACCGCTTAGAAACATTCCAAATAGATTCATCCTGCTCTCTGGAAATGATGCCTCAATCAAAGGCAACTAAGTGGACAAGTTATAACCATCCAAAAAGCAAAAACTTTATAACCAGCAAGAGGTACAGTAATCGAAAGCCAGTTATTTCCTATTCCAAAACACAAAAACATGGGAAAGATGCCATTTTGGCATGTTTGAGGAAGTGAGACAACACAAAGCTGGGGTTGGTGGAGGGGGGAGAAGGGCAAGGGAAGTATTTCTATTCTAGGAAAAAACACGAAAGAAACAGGAGAGAAAGTTTCTTAACAAAAGACTGTTTTTTTTTTCACTAAGAAGAAATTAGAAGTAAATAAACTGAGACACTAAGATGAAAATACTAATGTCAAATCTATTAATTTCTATTAGAAACACAATGTGGTGTGATGGAAACTGTGCTGGATTTGATCTCAGGAAATCTAAGTTGGAACCCCAGCATTGTTCTGTATTAGCACTGTGACCTCAGTGGTCTTCATTCATAAAAAAAGGACATAATATTTGCCCCAGTCACCTCAATATATTGTTAGGAAGAAATTTGGTGAGAGGAATAAGCACCTATTATGTGCTAAGCACCATAATATCTTTTGTTTTTGGCAAGGCAATGGGGTTAAATGACTTGACCGAGGTCACACAGCTAGGTGATTATTAAATGTCTAAGGTCGAATTTGAACTGAGTTCCTCCTACTCAGGGCTGGTACTCTACCCACTGTGCCACCTAGCTGCCCCAGCACCATAATATCTTACAGATATTCTCTCATCTGATCCTCATAACAACATTGAGAGGCACGTGTTATAATTTTCCCCATTTTGTAAGTGAGGAAACTGAGGCAGAAAGGGGATTGCTTTGCACATGTTCACACTATTAGTAGGTGTCTGAGGCTGGATTTGAACTTTTATCTTCCTGACTCCAGGCCTATGACTCTCTGCTGTGCTTCCTAACTGTAAAATGCCATAAAAATGAAAGTTATTTCCCTATAGCCATTAGATCATGAGCATTTTGAAAGCAGGGATTGTCTTTTGCCTTTCTTTGTATACCCAGTGCTAAGGATGGAGTCTGGCATACAAAAGGAGCTTAATAAATGCTTATTGATTGATGATAGCCTTCATTTTCAATTGACAGTCCCCTTAAAAATTATACTAATTTATAGGTAATTAAATAAAACCAAAGTAGCAATTAATCACTATTTTATAGATGATTAAATTTATAAACAGATAAGTTTCCCTATAAATTTATAGATGATTAAATTAGACCACAAATTAAATGACAAGTAGCAATTAATTTTTATACATGATTAAATTTATCTATAAATTTGTAGATTAAATTAAACCATAAATTAAATGACAAGTAAAGATTCAGCAGCAGCAGAGTCAGATTGAACTTCATAAAATAATTGAACATAATAAATCAAAAATATTACTACTATTCCCATGCTATTCATCCACCAAGGAAAAACAACAATATCTGCAGTTTTGGGTAAAACACTGGCAGGAAAAGAACAATGGAGTTCAACTAGAAATCAAAATCAAAATTATCAAGAACTCTAAGAATTAACAGAGAAAAGGGTGGTGGGAAAGAAAGGAAGCACAGAATTTGAAAAATCCAGAATGGGTATATTGGAACTTTGGAAGCTTCCACAGAGAAAATGACATTCTCTTGGCTGTACTGAGGTAAGGTAGAGTGAGAGAAAAGGGGATTTCCATCACAAGTGAAAAAAAAATCAGCTTACTTTAGTTCTCAAAGCACTGGACACTAGAATTAAGACTTCCTGGATCTTAGACCAGACTACAAAATAACTCTCAGACAAATGTAGGCCTGAGAAAGATTTTAATTTAGAAAGACCCAGGTCACTCACAGAATGGGGGGCCAAGGTCAGTTCTCTTCACTTTTGTTTCACCTCTGGACTTGAATGCATATGGAGGAGAGAGTGAAACTGATGACTTTGCATGGTTATTCTTCAATCAAATCCAGAAGTCAAGACTTCAGCCTCCTCAAGAATGAAGGACCAATGACAATGACAACAAAAGTAACTATGGAATGATATATTGCTATTAGCTGGTATAGGAATCCCACAGATGATAATCTCTGAGCATAAACAATTTTGAGATGTGAGTGATTTGCGTAAAGTCCTTTAAAGTACAACTAGGTTCCTAAGAGCGTGAAGGATGAATCCCCTCGAGTGGCTGCATGTATGTGAATTTACACTATTATAAATACTAATAATAACTAACATTTGTATAATGCCTCAATGGATAGTGCTAGCCCTGGAATTATGAGGACTCAAGTCCAAATCTAGTCTCAGACACTTAAAAATTGTGTGAGCCTAGGTTAGTCACTTAACCTTGTTTGCCTCAGTTTCCTGATCTATAAAATGATCTAGAGAAGGAAATGGCAAACTCTCCCAATATCTCTGCCAAGAAAACCTACACAGGCTCACAAAAAATAGGATATGAAAAATCAACTCATTTTATGGAAGAAGGAAACTGAGGCAAACAACTTACCCAGGATCACACAGCTTTTAAGTATCCGAGGTTGGATGCAAACCCAGGTCTTTTCTCAGTGTTCACTGTAAAATGCACATTATATAAAATATAACTGATTCCAGCACAATGAAAATATGCAATGTAAATTCAAATATTTCAACCAATTCAGAGGATTCCTTGCTGTTTGCTCTCATAGGGACCTAGATGGAATCAGTGGGTTCAAATGCTGGTTCTTTCCTACATTACCTCAGTAATTTAGGGGAAAAAATATGGACATTTAACATTCTTGGTCTTCAGTTTCCTCAGCAATAAACTAAACTTGAGCTTGAACTAGATGACCTCTTAGAATCACTTAAAAAATCAAACTGATCAATTCTAGGCAGTGAAGTGGCTCATTGACTAGAGCACTGGGCTTGGAATTAGGAAGACTTTATGATTTCAAATATGGCCTCAGACACTTATCAGCTGTGTGACACTAGACAAGTCATTCCACCCTGTTTGCCTCAATTTCTTCAAATGTAAAATGAATTGGAGAAAGAAATAGCAAACCACTACAGTACCTTTGATAGAAAATGAAGAATCAGACACAACTGAACAACAGCAAAAATTAATTGAATGTTTAATAAGTTGCTAGTACAAAAAAATAAAAATATTCAATCTGACCTAAATGAGCTTACAAATTAATTGGGGTATGATGACAGATGCACAAAAATAAGATAATGATAATGATAATAAATTTCCTATAGTGCTTTGAAGTCCTAAAGTGCTTTTCAAAGTCAGGTCAGTAAGCCTCATAACAATCCATTAAATAACTACAGGAATCATTATTATTTTGCAGATGAATTAATTTGAGGCTCAAGAGAAGTTAAGTAAGACCCTTAGGAATTGTAGGGGGTAGGATTTGAACCCTGAGATTTTTGAATCTAAGTCTTATTCTTATCTCTACTTCATGACCTCAATACAAAGCAACAAAGAATAACAGAGTCTCACAGGAATATTTCTGGGGTGGGGGAGATGCAAATAAATTTAGGAAATAGCTAGGTCAAATTCAAAGTGATTTTCTATCCTAGGGTTAGGGGTAGAGTGATGATGGGAATTAGATCTGTGATCTTAATAGTATAGGCACTTCCCAATAAGAATCTTCCACTATCCTAATGCATATGACACCTTTGTAACTTAAGAGAGCTGATTAGTAACTCTGAGGGGTTAAGTGATTTGCCCCAGCATATGTCAAAGTTGATACTTGAACCCAGAGGTTCCTGCCTCTCAGGCCCTACCCTCCCTACCTTACCCCAGGTAATGTTATATTATAGGCATCAATGTTGTAATTGAGGGAATACCTTGTGTAAATGGTGCTGATGTGTGAGGGGCTGTCCATGGAGAAAAGTGAAAAACAAAATTGAGGGAACATGATCATTTGTTTATAGAATCCCAGAATGCAAGGACTAGGGGGGACTTTAGTGATTATCTTGTCCAATAACCTCATTTTGCAGATAAGGAAGCCCAAGGGCTCAGTGGTCAAGTGTCTTGCCAAGGTTTCACTAGTACCTTGAGCTGGGGCCAGGAAGAAAGCACAGGTTTCTTTATTGTGGAGAATGGAGTTCCCAGAATATGAAATTTGGAAAGTTAATGCACCAAGTCCAGCCCAGTTATCTGACAGATGAGGAAATTGTTCAGGGGACACAGGTCCTTTCTCTTGGTTTTCTCATACTACAGCAACCTCAGAATTAATTTCAACCTAAGCAGCAACCCCTTACTCTTCCTCATACCCTCTATCATTCCTGTGCCCCTTATAAATGTTTTTTAATAGCCACTAAAAACCTATCATTTGTATACTATCCTTGATGGTCCTTCCTTGTTCCTTAACTCCCCTGTTAATAGACAATCTGACCTCGGGTGCAATTATTAAGGTTGGTTTTGTTTTCTATGAAGCGTCTCTGAGAATGGAAATGAGAAAAAAACCGAAGATAGGGTTCAAATTTTATATATTACAGTGTGTGTGTGTGTGTGTGTGTGTGTGTGTGTGTGTATCTTTTAGGCACATGTAGTCTTTTAGAGGCAGCATCACATGCTGCACATACTGGATAGAGAGCTAGTCTAGTGGTGAGGCAGATCTGAGTTCATGTCACACCTGTGAGTAGTGTGACAAGTCACCAATCTTGTCCCCTGCCCTAGGCAGGGCAGGAAACAAAACTAAATTAGAAAAATATAACTTCAAAGGTATTGTGTCAAAGGAAGTACCACACCCCAAGCTCTCCTAATCAAATGAAATCAGTACAAAGTGGCAAAGCAAAAACTCAATAAATGACTAGAACCTTTAGGAAATAAAAAGAAAAGTCAGACCAACCTAGCGGATCTCAAGGGAACAGATAGAGGGGAAAAGATGGAAACCTTTCCTGAGACTATTATGAGATAAAGCAGAATGTCATTAAAAAAGACAGCAGTGGGGGCTGCGACGTGAAAAGGGGCACTTCTGGCTCGGATGGGAGGGAGAGCTTCGAGAAAGAAGGGGTCTCTGGGGTTTCACCAGGTGGGAAGAGTGGGGGGCTCAGGGCCATCGATGTCAGCAGCCGGGGTGCGCCAGCCTCGGGTGGCCACGGCCTGGGCGAGCCGGGCTGAGACGCGTCGGAGGCCGTCAGGGCTGGGGCATCCCGGCCCCGGCTCGAGGCCAGGGGGGTCGCCCAGCAAGGTCAAGATCAGCAATTCCTCGGAGGAGGTGGGGGGCGGCAGGGGCTTGGGGGAGAGAGGGGCGGCCGCCTCCGCGGAGCGGGCCCCGGGCGCCCCGGCGGGAACGCGGGTCCGAGGCGGGTCCGGGGCGGGTCCGGGGCGAGCCCGGAGGCCCCGCGCTGCGTGGCAGCCCCGCTCACCTGCTCCACGTCGCGGAGGCTCTCCCGGGGGGCTCCCAGCAGCGCGCACAGCTCCAGCAGCCCCGGGGGCAGCACCAGGTGCGGCGGCGCCGAGCCCGGCTCCGCCATGGCTGCCCGGGGCGGGCGGACCCGGCGCGGGAGCGGGGGCGCCTCGGGCCGCCGAGACCCAGGCCGGCCCGCGCCCGCCGGCGGCTGGACCAGGGTGCGCGAGCCCGAGGGAAGGGGCGGCGCGGGCCGGGGCGGGCCGGGGCGGGGCCGGGGCGGGCCGGGGCGGCGCGCGTGCGCTCCTGCGCCCCCGGCGGGCTCCCGCTCCCGCCCCGCCCCCTTCCCTTACCTGAGGCCGAGCTCTCAGAGGCCCGCGCAGTCCGGCCCCGCCCCGCGCAGCTGTGGAGGGAGGGACCCCGGCAGGAGGAGCTCAGCATCTCTAAAAAATGGACCCCTTCCCTCCAGATCTGTACAGTCCATATAACAGTACTCTTAAGAGGCCAAGATTTTGGTTTGCTCTTTCCATGTCTGATGATTATTCTTTATCTTCTGCTCCAACTATTGCTGAGCGTAGATATTGTAGAGGGCCAAAATTAGGTTTATTGAAACCATCCTAAGCAAAACGACCCCAAAGCAGAGTGGGTTGCCTCTGGGGGTAGTGGGTTCTCCCTCTAGATACTTTCAAGAAAAGACTGAAAGATCACTTGTTGAGAATGTTGGAGATTGCTATCAAAATATACCAGATACTCTCTGAGATCTCATCCAGTTCTGAGATCTTAGGATTGTTTTGAGTTGCCCTAAATAATATAATCAATAAATTGGAGACAACATGGTTCAATGGAAGGAATGCCAACTCTATCTAGTCAGAGGACTCAGGTTTGAATTTTGCTTCTATCAGCTATTTTCTATGTTACTCTGAGAAAGTCACTTAACCTCTTTCTGAGACTTCAAATACTTATCTAGAAAACAAGAAGTTTGGACTTATACCAGAATTGTCATACTGAGAAGACAAGCTAAGTGAAGCCTGGATCAAATTAAAATGTAATTTCAGAATGTTTGCCCAAATAAATAAAAAATATCATTCATCCCATAAAATGTTAACTTTGATTTTCTAAGTCAATTTGCCTAGAAGGGATCATTTCTATTTAGGTTTGACACCACTGAATTAGAAGATCTTTAAGGGCCCTTCCAGCTTCAAAGCTAAGATGCTTAAAAAAAAATGACCTAAACCCAGACACTCCAATGCTAATCACAGTACCTGCTAGGTAGTGGTACTTAATTCTTATTCAGTAATCTGACAAAGTTCACTGGTCCAGTCAACATATTGCATGTCCCAAAAGTCTTAGTGCAATTTTAAGCTATTAAAATTAAAATATTTTGTTATTAAAACTTAAAACTACACTAAGACTTTTGGGTTATTGTAACCCAATGATTCAAATGTAGGTTGATACATCCTGGGAGATCAGGAAAGGAAACACAAAAACAGAGGGGGACACCTGAGCTGGCCCTTAAAGGAAGATAAATATTTTGACAAGTGGAAATGAGGAAGGAGACCTGGAGGCCAGAGTTGGAATGTTTAGTTTGGAGAACAGATAGCCATCTGATTTGCCTGGAGTAAAGGAGGGTACTATGAAAGAAGTTTGAAGGCATATTGAAAAGGACTTTAAATGGCAGGCTATTTTGTATATTTTATCCTTGAAGTAAGATTTTGAGTAGGGAAATAACTAGAATTGCATCTTGAGAAGGTTTTTTTTTAATTTTAGAAAGATTTTGTTTATTTTGAATTTTACAATTTTCCCCCTAATCTTGCTTCCCTCCCCCCACCCCCACAGAAGGCATTCTGTTAGTCTTTACATTGTTTCCATGGTATGCATTGCTCTAAGTTGAACGTGATGAGAGAGAAATCATATCCTTAAGGTTGGGAAGGTTTTTTAGGAGCTATACCAAAGATATATCAGGGGGGTTCTGTACTATGGGAAAAGAGATCATTTAATACCCTATTACAATAGTAGAGGAAAGACAAGGGCCAGAAGCAATGTTGTTCTGTGAGTATTGTGTGAGTGAAGTAAAGGATTGGCTGTGTGAGATGTTGTATAGGTAGAATTGCTAAGTTCTAGTGATGAATTGTCTTGAGGGATTAAGGAGAGTATACAATCAAGAAAGACTGAAGTTTAGGGGAAAGATTTGTGTATACATATGTGTATGTGTGTGTATATATGTATAGATATTTGAGTAGAGATGATAAACCATGGGAACAAATTAAATCATTGAAGTATAAATATAGAAAAAGAGATAAAGATGGCCCAGGATATTGCTTTTGGGAATACCTAAGAGGTGAAGTCTATTCAACAAAGGGAGCCAAGAAGAGCTCAGATAGGTTAGGAAGAAGAGTCAAGAGAGAGTACTATCACCAAAACCAAAGGGAGTTCAGTTGTTTTTCAGTCATGTCTAACACTTCATGACTCCATTTGGGGTTTTCTTAAAAAAAGATATAGTAGTGGTTTGCCATGTCCTTCTCCAGTTCATTTTACAGATGTGGAACTGAAGCACACAGGGTTAAGTGACTTGTTCAGGGTTACACAACTAGTAGGTGTCTGAGACCATATTTGACCTCAGAAGATGACTTCCTGACTCTAGGCCAGGCACTCTATCCACTTGGCCACCTAAGTACAAGTATTCCTCAAAGATGTTGTAGTTCCATTCCAGACCATCACAATAAAGCAAGTCATGCAATTTTTTGGTTTCTTGACACACACACACATATCTATCTATCTATCTATCTATCTATCTATCTATCTATCTATCTGCATACATAATTTATACTACAATATAGTCTATTAAGTTTTCAATACTATTATGTTCAATAAAAGCAATGAACATACCTTAATTAAAAATACTTTATTATGAAAAAAATGCTAACCATCATCTGAGCCTTCAACAAGTATAATCTTTTTCTGAGGTGGAGAGGGGGTGAGTCTTGCCTTGACTGATGTTGATGGCTGCTGACTGATCAGGGTGGTAATTGCAGAAGTTTGGGGTGACTGTAGCAATTTCTGAAAATAAAGCAAAAATAAAGTTTGCCACGACTTCCTTTTACAACAGATTTCTCTTTTTTTTTAATTAAATTTTTTTTTTTGCAAGGCAATGAAGTGGCTTGCCCAAGGCCACAAAGCTAGGTAATTATTAAGTGTCTGAGGCTAGATTTGAACTCAGGTACTCCTGACTCCAGGGCCGGTGCTCTATCCACTGCGCCACCTAGCTGCCCCCGCTTTTTTTTTAAAGAAAAATTTTCTTTATTTTGAATTTTACAATTTTTCCCCTAATCTTGCTTCCCTCCCCTCCATCCCCCACAGAAGGCAGTCTGTTAGTCTTTACATTGTTTCCATGGTATACATTGATCTAAGTTGAATGTGATGAGAGAGAAATCATAAAGTATAAATAAGAGATAACCAAATTACATAATAAGATAACTTTTTTTTTAAATTAAAGGTAATAGTCTTTGATCTTTGTTTAAACTCCACAATTCTTTCTCTGGATACAGATGGTATTCTCTATCGTAGATACCCCAAATTGTGCCTGATTGTTGCACTGATGTAATGAACAGGTCCATCAAGGTTAATTGTCACCCCCATGTTGCTGTTAGGGTGTACAATGTTCTTCTGGTTCTGCTCATCTCACTCAGCATCAGTTCATGCAAATTCTTCCAGGCTTCCCTGAATTCCCATCTCTTCTGGTTTCTAATAAAATATTTCTCTTTTGATAGCATTTTACTGACAGTAGAACTCCTTTTCCAATTGGACTCAATCACCTCAAACTCTGTTGCTGCTTTATCAACTAAGCTAATGCAATTTTCTTCAATATAGAAAAAGCTGAGGAGAGATGGGGAATGGCGAGTCATTGGAGCAGTCAGAACACACATAGTATTTATCAATTAAGTTCCCTGTCTTATGATTCATGATACTCCAAAACAATTACAATAGTAACATCAAAAATCTCTGATTGCTAAAGAAGAAAAAGAAATTGAAGGGATTAGAATTGGGAAGGAAGAGACAAAACTCTCACTCTTTGCACATGACATGATGGTCTACTTAGAGAATCCCAAGAAATCTAAAAAACTACTGGAAACAATTAGCAATTTTAGCAAAGTTGCAGGTTATAAAATAAACCCTCATAAATGTTCAACTTTTTATATATGTCTAGCAAGATACAGCAAGAAGAGCTAGAAAGAGAAATCCCAGTCAAAGTAACCTCAGACAATATAAAATACCTGGGAGTCTACCTGCCAAGGTAGACTCAGAAACTTTTTGAAAACAATTACAAAACACTTTTCACACAAGTAAAATCAGGTTTAAATAACTGGGCAAATATAAAAATAATATAAAAAACAATACTATAAGGAAATTAGAAGATCAAGGACTAGTTTACCTGTCAGATCTATGGAAAGGGGAGCAGTTTATAACTAAGGAAGAGTTGGAGAATATCACCAAAAATCAACTAGATGATTTCAATTACATTAAATTAAAAAGCTTTTGCACAGATAAAACCACTGTAACCAAGATCAAAAGAAATGTAGTAAATTGGGAAACAATCTTTACAACTAATGACTCTGACAAAGTACTCATTTCTAAGATATACAGAGAACTGAGTCATATTTTTAAAACAAAAAGCCATTCCCCAATTGACAAATGATCAAAGGATATGCAAAGGCAATTTACAGATGAAGAGATCAAAGCAATCCATAGCCATATGAAAAATTGCTCTAAATCATTAATTATTAGAGAAATGCAAATTAAAGCTTCTCTGAGGTACCACCTCACACCTCTCAGATTGGCCAATATGATCAGAAAGAATAATGATCATTGTTGGAAGGGTTGTGGGAAATCTGGGACACTATTACACTGTTGGTGGAGATGTGAACTCATCCAACCCTTCTGGGGAGCTATTTGGAACTACACCCAAAGGACAACAAAAATGTGCATACCCTTTGACCCAGCAATACCACTACTGGGTCTATATCCTGAAGAGATGATGAAAAAGGGTAAAAACATTACTTGTACAAAAATATTTATAGCAGCCCTGTTTGTGGTGGCAAAGAATTGGAAATGAAGTAAATGTCCTTCAATTGGGGAAATGGCTTAGCAAACTGTGGTATATGTATGTCATGGAACACTATTGTTCCATTAGAAACCAGGAGGGATGGGATTTCATGGAAGCCTGGAGGGATTTGCATGAACTGATGCTGAGTGAGATGAGCAGAACCAGAAAAACACTGTATACCCTAACAGCAACATGGGAGTGATGATCAACCTTGAAGGACTCACTCATTCCATCAGTGCAACAATCGGGAGCAATCTTGGGCTGTCTGCAAAGTAGAGTGCCATCTGTATCCAGATAAGGAGATGCGGAGTTTTAACAAAGTTCAAGGACTATTCCCTTTAATTTAGAAAAAAACAGATATCTTATTGTCTGATCTTGTTACCTCTTAGAATTCTTGTCTCTTCTCTAAGGATATGATTTCTCTCTCATCACACCCAATTTGGATCAAGGTACAACATGGAAACAAGGTAAAGCCTGACAGACTGCTTTTCCTTGGGGGGCTGGGGGGAGGGAAGTAAGATTGGGGGGAAAATTGTAAAACTCAAATAATATCTTTAATAAAATTTAGTTTAAAAAATCTCTGATTGCAGGTAACCATAATAGATATAATAATAATAATGAAAAAGTTTGAAATTTGGGGAGAAGTAACAAAATCTGATACAATGTGAGCCTACAATGTTGGGGAAATGGCATCTATAGTCTTGCTCATGTTAGGCTGCAATAAGCATTCAGTTTGTTTATTTGTCTTTTTAAAGCAATAACTACAAAAGACAATAGAACATTGATAACCATTGAAAGATTATTTTCAGTAAAATGTCACAGTCAGAAGCCTTGTTATAAGGGTAAGAGATATGTGGGAGGAAAAGAAAAGATTATTACCCAAGATAATTTTGCTATGAGTTTGTGAAAAAAAAATAATCTAGGAACATATACGGAGGGAATGTCAGAGTCAAATGAAGGCTATTTAGCAATGATAGAGACCTGGTATATTTGTAAATAGTGAGGAGAAACCATGAGAGAGGAAATGAAGGAAGGAGTTCACTAAGCATATGGGAGGGGCAGAGTTCAAGGACATAATTGGAAAGTTTGGCCTGAGCTAGAAGGATATTCTTCTTCCTTCTCAGAGAATGAAGGAAAGGAAGAGAAATAGAGGATGGTGTAGAAAGGTTATGATGCAATGAATGTGGAAGAAATTGCCTAAATTACCTTGATTTTCTTGGTAAAGTGGCAGAGGAAAGGCAATGGCATAAGAAGCTTTGAAAGAGAAAATACAATTTGAAACAATTGTTGTGTTGGGTGTAATAGAAAGTCAATGAGGGAAGGATTAAGGACTTTCAATGCAGCTGTAAGAACCCAGCTGAGATGAGATAACATGAATTGTAATATATTCAATCAGTTTGTTGATATTATTTCTTCCAGTGGTTTTCAGCATGAGAGTAGGTCCATTTAGTTGTCAAATTAATCGGCTCTAAAAAATCGGTCTGATCAGGTCATACCCTTAGTCAATAAAAGTGATTTCCTGTTATCTCCAGGATCAAGGTTTAAGTCATTTAAAAAAAAATTTTGGAGGCATTCAGGGTTAAGTGAATTGTGCAGGGTCATACATTATTGTCAAATGTCCAGGACTGGATTTGAGCTCAGGTCCTCCTGATTTCATTGCTCATACTCTTTATCTACTGAATCACCTAACTGCCCTAATAAAATCCTTTATTTAGTTTTTAACCTCCCCATGCCTAGTGTTTTAGTTTCTTACACCCCACCCCCATTTACTCCAATTCAGTGACACTGGTCTCACTGCTGTTTCTCACACGATTCTCTATCTCCCAACATTTTCACTGTCTCCCATTCCAACAGTTCATGGTTATAGATGATCTTAAACTCTATATGTTATAGTAGATGGATCACTGCACTTGGACTCAAGAAAAATTGGGTTCAAATCCACCCTAGACACTATCTAATCCTAGGTATGTTTTCATTATGTGCCTCAGTGACTTCTAGCCTTTCTTTAAACTCTAAACCTATGATTGTATGATCTATAATGCTGAGAATTCACTTTTGCAATTTTTACTTTTCTGCTACCATTGATACAGAATCGGGAAGGCTGTGCTAGAACTAAAAATCATTCTGCATTTTTAAAATTTGTTTCATGGGTTTCATGACCAAAGAATTCAACACTTCTGGATGGCCAACCTCTGGTGATGAACTGCTTGCTTAGTCTGGTTCTTGGACAATAAATCCAATCTGTTTCAGAAAAGTAACTAGACTAGATTTAATATGAGAAGAGGTACAGAATTATTCTGGGTTCAGCTGTTTGTCCCTTGCTTTAGTCATATGGTCACAATGCCAGAAAGTTTTGAAAAGTTGGTCAACTAAAACCACTAGGGACTTTTACACTGAGTACACTTTGTACTTTAATGACTTTAAGGTCCATCCCTGGTTGATTTGGGGGTTTTTTGAAAGTTAATATTTTAGTTTTTTAAAACAACTTAATCAATAAAAATCTACCTTCTCTCCCTTCTACCATAACTTATTCTAACATTGAGAAAGAAAGGGGAAAAAAGCCTCTTTTACACACACACACACACACACACACACACACACACACACACAACACAACCCCCAAACAAAATGAAGTTTTGACTGTGTCTAAAAAATATGCCTCAATATAGATTCTGAGTTTCACCTCTCTGTCAGGAGATAATTAAGACGTGTTTTAGTGTGAGACCTCTTCAATCATGGTTTGTAACTACCATAAGGATTCCTAAATATTTCAAAGTTTTCTGTCTTTACAACAATTTTGTTATTATATAAATTGTTCTAGGGCAACTAGGTAGTAAAGTGGATAGAGTAGGGGACCTGAAATCAGAAGACTCAGCTTTCTGTGTTCAAATCCAACCTCAGACTAGCTATGTGACCCTGGGCAAGACACTTAACCCTGTTTGCCACAGTTCCTCATCTATAAAATGAATTGGAAAAGAAAATGACAAATAACCCTAGTGTCTTTGCCAAGAAAACCCCAAATTGGCGGGGTGCAGGTCTCAGAGAGCCAGATATAACTGAAATAACCAAACAATAAGAACAGTAATACATTCTTCTATTCCCTTCATTCTGCATTAGTTCACAATAGTTTTCCTAATTTCTTTGACACAGACCCTTTCAATGGTATACCTCACATTCATATATTATAATTTATTTAACAGCTACCCAATTGATTGGCACCTTCTCAGTTTCCAGTTCAACTTTATGAGTTGCTAAGAACTGCTCTGAGAATTTTTGTTCAGATCATTTCTTCTTTCTGAGTTTTTGGATTATGTCTTGCAATGGTATTTCTGGGCCAAAGGGTATGCAGAGTTTAATGCCTTTGGAAGTCTGATTTATTATTCTCTACTCTTCAAGTACATCCATGGATTGTGCTTTGCCATGGATAAATATTTCACAAGGTTCAAACAGAATAGTTGTTCCTTAGAGACGGTGAGATTCTGTGGCTGTTCCTCTTTGAAAGTGATATTATGTTGATTGTTTTAAGCCATAGACTATCACAGAGACTCATCAATGAACTCCAAGATGGCTCAGAAGTTCTAGGTCTAGAAGAAATCCATAAAAAAAATCCCAAACACCTAAACCTACAACATTCGTTCCTCAGATTCAATTTAAGCCAACAAACATTCATTAAGTACCTATTATATATAAGTGATCGTATCCAGGCACTGTGAATTTAACAGCAGGGACAAAAAAGTCCTTGTTTTAATGAAATTATCATACAAATAGCAAGCAGGAGCAAGGCAGAAATTTAAAAATGTATACAGACACCTAAAATCTAAAGACAAAATAGAGTATCTTGCACACCAAGAAAACATGTGAGGTAATCTAGAAACTTAACATGGGGAAGCATACTGCAGAAAATATGGTTTTAAATGAACAAAAGGACAAACAAGAAATATTATAAATAGGAATACTCTTAAAGTTAACCTAGAAAGAAAATGGATTCAGATGAGGAATTCAGGAAACAGACTATAAATACAAGAAATACAGAGTATCATCAGTAGGACATTTTGTAGGTAAGTTGGACCTTTGCAACCAAGGAATTGCTTAGGATCCCTAAAAGAATTGTGTAGCAATCCACATTCATAATAGAGAAAAGCATGGTGACTTAGCTACAGTTTATACCAAGTGATAACCTGTATTTAAAAAGTGGTTTGGGAAATATCATTAAAGAAAAGTATTATAAGAAAAGGAGGTAAGACCAAACATGAGGTGAGAGTAAGAAATAACAGATGCACAACTTAGGTACTCAATTGGTCTCCTCAAAGAGGGCAAGTAACAGAGAGTAATGCTTTCTAGAATGTTAGGTGGATCCTCTCTAGAGATAAATATGAATTTCCTTTGCTTAGGATCAGAAGGTATGAAGGGAGACTGTCTGGGAAATATCTGAATTGATAAAATGGAATGATCCAATGTATATCACCCCCACAAAATCATAAGCTAATTGAAGTAGCGACCATGTTTTATTTATGTTGTGGCATAGTGGATAGAGTGCCAGTACTGGAGACAGGAAGACTCATCTTCCTGAGTTCAAATTTAGCCTCAGACACCCCCTACTAATGTGACTCTGGGCAAGTCACTTAACACTGTTTGCCTAATTTTCATCATCTGTAAAATTAAATGAAGAACGAAATGGCAAACCACTATAGTATCTTTTTCAAGAAAACCCCAAACTAGGATCACAATGAGCTGGATATGACAAACAATTGGACAACAACAAAAAATTCCTTCTGCAGGGAAGGCAGTATGGTGTAGGATATAGTGTACTGGACTTGAAATTAGAAAGACCTAGGTCCAAATCCTGCCTCTAATATTTATTAGCCATGTGACCTTAAGCAAATTACTTTATTTTTTTGTACCTCATTTTCCTCATCTGGGAAATAGAGACAATAATAGCTGTATGTTACACTACTTTACAAGGTTATTCTGAATTTCTTATGAACCAATTTGTATAAAACGCTTTACCATCATCCTGTGGTATCAAATTCAAATAGAAACTCAAGTAGAAAGAGATCCCTGTGGGCAGCATACTGATTTAGAAAGTCAGAAATTAACTATCCATCTAGTATTGTATTTATTGTTAAACATTGAATAAGCAGAAAAGTAAAAAAGAAGCTTGGAATAAATAAACAACCTTCCTTCAACTCAGAGGCCCAAAACTTTGGATAATATAAAACTACATGAAATTCCAAAATTCCACAAATCACTGAGCTATAACTATGATTCAGTGTTTGGTAGAGTTTCCCCCCCCCCCCCCCCCCCGAGGTTTGTAGTTTTATTGGTGTAAGACACTCCAAGGGAGGAAATTCCCACCTCTAATGTATGTAGATAGGCAGTTGTTCTGCATTTCGTAGTCTTGAATAATGACTTGAGAATATTGGAGAGACTAAGTCATTTACCAGGTTCACGAGATCCAAGTGTTTGAGATAGAATTTGAACTCAGGACTTCCCTACTCTAAGGCCTGCTCTGTATACTTCTTGCTTCTCAAAATCTTCAGCACCCATAAGATAGTCTATTTTTATTCCCATTAAATTACCCAATAAAAGTTTTTGATAGATAAAAAAAGACTATTATCAGACTGACTTGCAGCTGTGTAACCATCTCATGGAATAGCAGTACATATATCTGGGGCAGATAGATAGAAGGATAATGAGCTGGAATCCAGTAGGAGGAAGGGAAGAGGATGGATGGACTGGTAAACTGAGCTGTGCTTTCAGTGGTTCCAAGATGACTTCTTATTTATATTCAGAAATTATAATAAAAGTATTACCATCATAAGAAGAGGTATTTTTTTTCCTGTGAACTCTCAACAAGTAAATAAAAATTAGGGAATATATCTGTTGTACAAAAAAGTTCCTTTGATGTAAAAAAGATATTGGAAAGGTATTGAAAAAATCAAATAAGTAGAATAAATAAAACATCTAAGCAGGAAGGAATGAAGCATATAAGAACCCCAAACTATTTTATTATAGATATTGATAAACTTGAAATTCCTGAGAGCTATCCAGAGACAATAATTCAATTATAATGAGAGTTAAATTCTATGCAATTACAAAAAATCTAAATAATCAGTACCATCTAGAGAGACTGAAACAATCTAATCTTGAAGTTTAAAGACCTTGGGAAAAATAACTTTATATAAAAAGAAATTCAGAACCCTCTCTCTCTCCTGAGTTCCAGCCCTTCATTTCCAATTTCATTTCCACTTGGATACCCCTATCATCATCTCAAACAATAACTAAAAAATATTTTATTATATTCCTCCCTAAATCAGATCTCTTCCCTCAATTCCCTAACCTGTGTGCTAAATTGTAAAAATAACCTTAATAGAGAGAATTCATAAGAATCATTTGAATTGAGTTAAATGACACCAACATTTTCCAAAACACTTCTACTTGGAATTATGGTTAATTTCATCCACGATTAATCCAAAATTCTAGATTCTTTGAAGTTAGATTCTTCGATTACCTCTTCAATACCTTGTATAGGGACTTGCTAATTGATAGTGTTGAAAATGAAATATTTTTTTAGGTTTTTGCAAGGCAAATGGGTTTAAGTGGCTTGTCCAAGGCCACACAGCTAGGTAATTATTAAGTGTCTGAGACCGGATTTGAACCCAGGTACTCCTGACCCCAGGGCTGGTGCCCTATCCACTGTGCAACCTAGCCGCCCCACAAATGAAATATTTTTTTATAAAACACTTTGCAAGTTTTAAAAATTATATAAATACTAGCTATTATTGTTAATATTCTTTCCTATTAGATTTAACTTTGCTTTGTCCTAAGAAGATGTCACATTTCTCTGAATTTCGTGTACCAAAAAAAAAAACCAAGTGCACATTTCTTATGAGCATTGTCTTAGTTTCTTCAAATTATTTTTATAAGTTTTATTGGACAATTATTATTTCTTTACTGGCTTGGATCAATGAGTTGTCTTAATGTTTAGATTAATGCAGCCCAAATGCCTCCATCTTGTCTAAATAATAACATTTTATGGCATTCTGGAATCATTACATTGATCAACGACTTAACCTTATATTCATTTCTGTTTTTCTAAACAGTACATCAAAATAGAATTTTAATAATTAGTGGACAGAAAATCTTTTCAGTTGTATAAAAAGTCTTGTTCTCAGACACTCTAGACATTTATCTACTTGGAATGATGAGAAATTCAATGGTGAAATTCAGTTTTCTTGGTTTATTCTTATAAATTGGAAAATTTGGAGAACAGATTAGTAAATATAAGCATGTCTCAGCATCTTAAGTAGGGTAATGTGCATATAATTGGGTTAGTATGGTATCTTATAGGAAAAGATTCAACTATCTTTAACATTAGCTCATTCCTTCATTGTTAATAAGACTAGAATAATATTCTATAATGCCTGGCTAACAATGGAAAGTAAAAGGTGCAGTCTTCCTATATGGCTAAATTATAAATATAAAGTTCCTTAGGATATTGAGAGTGCAAAAATACCAGGGTATAATTTCCGTAATGAAGAGATGTTGGGTTGGTCACAATGTGAAGAGACAAAAAAATAGACCATCTGACTCAGAGACTAGAGGACCACAAACACATGACAAGAAGGCCAAAACCTCAGCAACATCATAAAATCATGAAACTGTCAAATTGAATGATGCCTTAGAAATCATCTAGTAACCACCCCTGCCTATATTTATAACAAGAGGTCTTCTAGTCTCCATTCTAAGACTGCCAGTGATGGGTTGTACATTTATATTTTCTACTTTCAATGTTCAGGAATTTTTTTATGTTGCTTTAAATAGACCTTCCCTTAATTTCCATTTTCATTAAGCTTTCATGTCTTAGCCTTGTTGCCAATGGTCCATATGAACCAAAATCCCAGTTATTTGGAGTATAATGGAATAGAGATGTAGATTTTGTTATTTATCGGTTCTGTGCTCTCATGAGAACTTCATAATGAATGAACAATAAAGCTTGTGTGCTAACAGCCTAGCTTTAAAAAGGAGTAAAACAAATTTGTGCATTTTTATGAAATTTTACATAAATAGTATTTCAAACAGTACCTGAAGCATATAGTTATAAAAAAGTCAGATTGTTCACTTGGCATCTTTAGCACCTTTAGCCTCCTGTACTTGAACTACTAGGCATCTTCTAGCTATATGACCTTGGGCAAGTCACTTAATACTGTTTTCCTCAATTCCTCATTTGTAAAATGATCTAGGCAAACCACTCTAGTATCTTTGCCAAGAAAACCTCAAATGGGGTCACAGAGAGTTGGACAGGCTGAAATGACTCAACAATAACTACAATAACATTTTTTCAAAGTTATTCTCCTTATTGTCTCACCTTTTTCCTATTAATTACTTCCCCTTAGCCTTTTCCTTTTTTTCCTTTCCTTTTTTCCTTTTTCCCCTTTCTTCCTTTGCATTCATCTAAGGTCTAGGTTCTGGTCTTAGAGGAACTTGTTTAGCAGATAACTGAAATAATTTTCTCTCTGGTTAATCCTAACTTTATTAATCCCAAAATAATGAAGATTGGGGAACCAGTACAAAAGAATATGGTATTCCTTAGCAGAAATAAACTAATAGTGGATTTTCAGAGAAGGAATAAGACTCCTCTCTAAGATTGAAGCAAGGTCCTATTAACCTATTACTAGAAAATTCAAGGGAGAGGAGGAAAAAGGTCTTAGAAATTAAAGAGTCATTGAGGGCAGCTAGATGGTGCAGTGGACAGTCTTGGAGGCAGGAGGACCTGAGTTCAAATCAGACACTTAATAATTGCCTAGCTGTGTGACCATGAGCAAATCACTTAATCCCATTGCCTTAAATAAAATAAAAAAAATTTGTTTTTTTAAAAAAGAGTCAGTAAATGTTGACTCTTTTGATATCAAAGGTCTCTAGGATCACATACTTGGAGCTTAAAGTGTCCTCTGTCTATCCAGTCCAACCTCCTCATTTTATAGCTGAGGAAACTGAGACCCAGGAAATTAAATGATTGCTCAAGAACACAAGGTAGGCATGATTGGACCTAAGTCTTCTGATTCCCAAGTCTGTGTCCTTTAGAGTGTATCACATTAACTCCCAATAAAGAGTACTGTAGGGAATGTGATTGAATTTTAATAATGGACCTCACCTCAAAGGCCATTGAATTCTAAATGTAATTGTATAATTAAATTGCTCTGAAATCACAGATAAGTCACTTAATTTCTCTGGCTGAGATTTTCACATTGAAGAACCCATAAATGTGTCCCCCCCAGGCTCTTGAGATTTTCCTCTTTCTTGATTCTGAAAACATGACTGGAAGTGGGAAATGTTCTTTGGAACAGAATCTTAGTTATATTAATAGAAGATCCACTAAAAAAATTTTCAAGTGAGTGAAAACGTTAATGGTTCAATGATTTTTTTAAACCATTCTGCCCCTTAATCTGTCAACTTATTCCAAACAATCTAATCAAACTAATCCCTATATTATATAACTCCCCATTCTCATAACGTTATATTACTAAAACCAAATTACATACCTGCCTATTTTCTCCACTTCCTCCTCACTTTTGCAATTGGTATCTGTCCAGCTTCCTAAAAACTTGGTGAAGAGGGAATTGCCTTATTTCTTCCATTCCCGTTTCTTTAAATGCTTCTAGATCCTTGAAAGATGGTATTGAACTTTGAAGATTAGTCTGCTTGGTTTGGTCTCAGTCACCCTCTCTTCATCATCTCCTTTCAGGGATATGCTCATTCATTCTCTGAACATTTAATATAAATATAAATATTTTATTTGTTTTCCAATTATATACAATAATGGTTTCTACCTATCATTTTTGCAATGTTTTGAACTTTACAATTTTTCCCCAACTTCTCTTCCCTCCCCCACCACAGAAGGCAGTTTGATAATCTTTATATTGTTTTCCATGCAGCTCTGAATTAATATTAATTAATTAATTAACTAATTAATAGTGTTCTGACTAGAAATAAGTTTAAATAAGATTTTATTCCAATTTTTTTGAGTTTATATTCCATGGAAATTGGATTGTATGTCAAGTCTGAAATATCTTTTCTAGGAGTATCTCTGCATTAATCAATTCTCCATTCCTGACTTTTCACTGTGACAACCAACACTCTCCCAGAATTCTTCAAATTGTTGTTCCTGTGATATACCTCCACTGGACTTCCCCAATCCCTCCCTCTCCATTTTGAGTTAGTTACTATAAAATGTTGTTTGTTGTTGTTTGGCCTTTTTAGTTGACTCTTTGTGACCTCATTTAAAATTCTCTAGGCAGAGATATTTGGCAGAGTGGTTTGCCATTTCCTTCTCCAGCTCATTTTACAGATGAAGAAATTGAGGCATAGTTAAATGACATATTCAGGGTCACATAGCTAGTCATGTTTAAGGCCAAATTTGAACTCATGAAAATGAGTCTTCCTTTCTCAGATCCAATACCTAGTTATTCCACTATGCTACTATAGAGTAGAGGTTTAATCTAGGATATGCAAATGTGGGTGGTTTTTTTTTAGTTTCTTTTTTGCAAGGCAATAGGGTTAATTGACTTGCCCAAGGTCACACAGCTAGGTAATTATTAAGTGTCTGAGGCCGGATTTGAACTCAGGTACTCCTGACTCCAGGGCCAGTGCAAATGTGTTTTTAAAAAATATTTTTATAACTATGTTTCAATATATGTGGTATCCTTTGTAATCCTCTGCATTTTGGGTTATGTAATTAATAACAATATTCTGAGAAGGAAATCAGCTGTTGGCTTCACTAAACTGCCAAAGGAATCCACAATGAAAAAAAATAGATAAGAACCCCTAGAAATTAGCCACAGGAGCATCAAGAGTCTCAAGGATCTCATGGATTGTCTTTTTTTCCTATGCCTTCATTTTTTTATTTTTCAAAGATGCTTTTTTTTAATTGGGGGGGCAGAGGGGAGTCTTTTGATTCACCAATGTAAGAAGTTCACTGTGTGGAAACTCTTCTAGTGATGCAGATTAACAACATCTCTGCAATTTCTAGTCTTTTTAGGGGTGTTCTGGGGGAGAGACAGAGTTAAATGACTTGCCCAGGGTCATACAACTAGTAAGAGTCTGAATACTATTTTGAACTCAGGCCCTCCTGACTCCAGGGTCAGTGCTCTATCTACTGTGCCAACTAGATGCCCTGGAATTTATAATCTTTTCAATCTTTTTAATTTATGGAATAAAACAATTTTGATAATGTAGTTTTTTTTTAAATTTTTTTTTGTTTTTTTGCAAGGCAAACAGGATTAAGTGGCTTGCCCAAGGCCACACAGCTAGGTAATTATTAAGTGTCTGAGACCAGATTTGAACCCAGGTACTCCTGACTCCAAGGCTGGTGCTTTATCCACTACGCAACCTAGCCACCCCAACTATGCCACCTAGCCGCCCTGATAATGTAGTTTAATTTAAAAAGATGATTGCAATAGAAACTGCAAATCCTTTATGTAAAACTTGGCTGTTATCTCTAAATATACAAGGTTATCATGTAAAATTTCTTTTCTAAGGTTCCAGCCTTAGAGATGACTACTGTTAGACATAAATAGGTATAGGTATGTTTGTGTGTATATATGATGATGATGATGATGATGATGATGATGATATTTATCCTTCATTTTCTTTTTTTTCTAATTGATATTTTATTTTTCCAATTACATGATATAAACGTTTTTCAACATTCATCCAATGCATATGCATAGTTTTAACTTACAAAATTTCCTTCCACCCCACTCCCCTCAGCAGTGAACAGTCAGTTGAATATTGTACATGCACATTTGTGTTTAACAAGTTTACAGATAAGTCATTCTGAGTATGAGGAATTGTGTCCTTCATATTCAAAGAAAATCATAACACCAGGGAGGTGATGCCACAATAATCATGTAAATTGGATTTTAGTGAGGGGTACTCACTTTCTTCTCCAGAGCCATCTGAAGCCAGATGGCTGGACATGGCCCTGGATGAGAGGCAATCAGAGTTAAATGACTTGTCCAAGATCACCCAATAAGTATCTGAGGCTGGATTTGAACTCAGGTCCAGTGCTCTACCTGTAGCACCATCTAGTTACTTCAGTGTAAAATTATTCTATTAGATGCTTCTATTTTTCAGTCCTTTCTTTGGATGCCGATATATCTTCCTTCATTTATCTTTTATGAACTTCTGGTCTTAAATAGTTGCCTGAAAGATTGCTTGCCCATGTAGATTATGTCAGAGATAGGATTTGAATCCAGATCTCCTTGACTTGAAGGCTACTCCTCCATCCACCTCTCATATATCAAAAGAAGGGGGAAGGGAAAAGGGAATATATAAGTGCCTCCTCTGTGCTTGTGACAATAAGCATTTTACTCGTTCATTGATGTGATAATCTTATTTTACTTTGATTTCATTAGATTATATTATCTCATTTGTTTATATAAATTACCCAGTTTGCCTCATTTGACCCTTTACTTATAAATAACACTGTTGCCTGTGCTTAGCGTGAAGTCCTAGATGCATCATTTTTCCTCCCAAGTTTGCTATTAGTTATTACTTCCTCACCCCCTTCCCCATCGCTCTGTGGCCCTAGTCCAGACTGGTTAAATATTTCTCACATCTTTCTTCTTCCTCTTTGAGCATCTAGAAGACCTTGGTGCAGCAGAATCTACTGAAACAGATAAACCACAGTTTCCTGACTTTCTTCATATAGATGAGAATGAAAATAGAGTAAGCTTGCAAACCAAAGTAATTTTATAAAGGTTCTGTGCAAAACACCATGTCCATTTTTGCCTACCATCTTAGTCTCATATATGAACACTATACACAGCATCCATAATTCCCACCAGCTCTAAAGTAAAAGATATCTGCAGTTCTTATAGCTATCTTTCTGGTCTTTTCCCCATTGAACTCATATTTTTTTCTTCTATTTAAGAGTGTATGGTTCTGAAAGCATCTCTTTTTGGGGGGAAATGAGGAGGGAATCAATTTGTTGATGTCTTCTATCTTTACATCATGGAGATTTCCCATTCCTCCTCCAATCTGACCCCCCCCCCATCTTGTGACAAAGAAAAGCAATGATAGAAAAACACGTATTACAGAAACTCTCGGTAACAATGTAGACAATATACTGTCCTAGTAATTCTTCATCTGTTTGCCATTTCTTATTCCTCAAGAGTTTCTTAGTTAATATTTTATTTCTTCTGAAGAATTGCCAGAACTGGTTAATGGACTCTACCTTTTTGTTCCCTGGAGCAAATTGTGGAGTGTAGCAGAAAAGTGCCTGGTCTCAGAACCAGAAAAGATCTGGGATTAAATCCTGCCATTGACAGTTTATAGATGTGTGTCCATGGAGAAATTATCTCCCTCCACTTCAGTTTTCTAATCTATAATGAAAATGAAAATAATACTATTTGTGATATATCTCTCATGGGTTGTTGGGAAGTCCAAATGAGATAACATATGCAAAGTATTCAGTAAATTTTATACTGCTAAGCTAATGTCAGTTCAATAGCAGAGAAAAACCATGAGTCAGTAATTAGACAGCTGAACTTGATATCAAAAAGACCTGGATTTGAATCCTCCTTTAGTTGTCATGGACATTTGCCTTTCTTGAACTTTAGTTTACTTATCCATAAAAATGGGAATAATAATAATAATAAACATTTATGTAGCCCTTTAAAGGTTTGCAAAAAAGTTTATTCAAACATGTTAGTTGTTGAGTTGTTTCAGTTATGTCCGACTCTTCATTTGGGGTTTTCTTAGCAAAGGTATTGAAGTGGTTTTTCATTTCCTTCTCTAGCTCATTTTACAGATGAGGGAACTGAATTAAATGACTTAGGGTCACACAGCTAATAAGAGTCTGAAGTTGTCTTTGAATACAGAAAGAGGAGTCTTTCTGACTCCAGGCCCAGTGCTCTATCCATTGTGCCACTTAACCTCACCTGTACTGAGAATATATTCCCCAAATGGTCTGAATTTACAGTAAGTATTTGTTAATTTGGGGCACCAACTTTCCCCAGTTTACCCCTCCTTCACAGGGAAAAATACTGGACCCAGGTTCAAATCCCCAGCTTTGCTATGTACTACCTGTGAGACCTTGGGTGAGTCACTTCTTGGACCTCAATTTCCTCATCTGTAAAATGCACAGAGTTTGACTAGATAACATATCGCATCCCTTGCACTTTTATATCTGCGATCCTAAGATTGTATATGTCATAATCACAGAAGTGGAGAGTTAGAAGGAACTTCAGTGGCCAAGAGATCAAACTCATATCCTAAAAGAATCCCATTATCACACATATGATAAATTCATCTAAGTCTTCCTGTCTTGAAGGGGAATCCAGTACCCTTGAGACAGTTCATTTGTCTTTTAGAAAAATCTACTTCTTAAGAAGCATTTGAAATTCTAGTGAACAACTAGAATAACAATTTATCATATAATTAGTTATATAACAATAGCTTATTCTATAATGTTATATAACAATAATTTATTCTATAGTATTGTTATATAATATAATAATTAACAATATGTCATTATGTAATATGGTAATAATCATTATTATCTTCAGAAATAGCAGAAAAACAATTATTTGTTGTTGTCATATTCAAATATCTTTGTAACACCTGACCATGCTATGGTTTAGAATGTGCTCTGTGTCTATTAGGAGACTTCAGGAAGTGATGGGCATAGTGTTACAAATTGAGGTATTAATGAAAGTGATTCACTAGTTTTGCCAAAAACAAACTTACTTTCTTGATTAAGGATTTAAGTGAAGTTTTTGTTAAGTGTTAACAGGCAAATTCTAAATCTTAGGAGATGAAACCAGAACTCCTTAAAGTTTAAAGTAATCAGTGTGGAATTTTCTTTTTGTCATTTTTAACCTGTCAAATTTCTTTTTTAAAGGTTTGAATGTTCCCAGGTCAGTTTATAAATTCTGCTATTCACTATGAGCATCTGCTTTAGAAGAAAATTATTTGGTTTAAAAATAAACTTTGCCTGAACTAATCTTTATCAGGGTCAAAAATGTCTGAAATGTAGGCATTGTGCCCAAGCAGGCCCTAGGAAGAGCTACATCTTCTGGAGCAGGGCAACAAAATAGAGAGTATTGGGAACTGGAGTAACAAAGATCAGAATTTCACTCCTTTCTCTGATAGTTCCTAACTTGTGGCCCTTAAGGAGTCACTTGAGCTTGTCAAGTTCTTTTTTCTTCATCTATAGAAGGGGGTTAATTTCATACATCCTTCTCAGTGGTGAGCATCAAATGAGATAATAGATGTAAAGCACTGCAAGCTATTATTGTTCATCATTGCTTTCTCTTGAACAAAACATGCAATGCCCTGGGCAAAGTAAATTTGAACAAAATTTCCATTTGAATCTCATGGTTCATTCATTCTTCATGACCCCATTTTGGAGTTTTCTTAGAGTGGTTTGCCATTTTCTTCTCTTATCTTACAGATAAGGAAACTGAGTTAAGTGGTCTGCCCAGCTAGTAAGTGTCAAAGACCAGATTTGAAATCATAAAGATGAGTCTTCCTGCTCCAAGCCTAGTTCTCTATCTACTGTGCCACTTAGCTGCCTTCATTTGTTCTTTCTACTTTCTTTTTAAAGTAAAAACTAAGGACAGATTTGGATAGTGTGCTATAGGAATCTGGCCTCAGACACTTACTAATTGTGAGACCTTGGGGCAAGTTATTTAACCTCAATTTGTCTAGGTTTCCTCATCTGTAAAATGGGAGTAATTGTAGCCTCTACCTCAAAGGATTTTTGTAAGGATCAAGTGGGATATTAATTGTAAAGTGCTTAGAACAAGGGATAGCACATAGAAAGCACTATAGAAATGCTAGCTATTTTTATTAGTAGGTAAATACATAATCTGGCATTGAAACTAAAAATGATGACTAGCCCTAGATAAAAATCAGAACTGGAAAGGATATTAGAGTATCTATGCCCTTTAATGAAGAACCTGATGCAGAGAAATTAAAGGAATGCCCAATATTACAGAGCTTGTTAGAGGCAGAGAAAGGATTAGAATTAAAGCCTTTCTACTGAACTGCTTTGCCTTTTTGTGGGTGGAAAACAATTTAGGATATCTCTCCCCAGCCCAAAGAACAAGGGGAGTTAAGATGTGCCAATAATCTGTGTGCCCATTTAATGTAGTAAAATCCTTCTAGCCTTTAAGGGTTGAACAAACTGACCTACCCTTCATGAATATTAGAAGAATGCTGGGTCATATGTAGCAATAAAATTTTTTACAGGTTAAAAAATCTCCAAGATATGGAGAGAATAAATTCATTGATTCTAGTTTGCTATACAGAGGCAAGTTATCTAATCTATATCGATATCGATATAGATATCTAATCTAATCTAAAGCCTGTCCTCAATGAATTTTTTAAAAAAAATTTAAAAAGAAAAATGAAAACAAATTTAATATAGGAGATGATATGTATCCAAGTACCTATGCTAGAACACAAGGTGTATTATAAAAAGAGAGGTCAAGATAAAGTGCTTTGAAAAAAATCTGAGAATAATTTCAACTGGGATAGGTGATAAGAGAAAGTTTTATGGAGAAAGTGACACCTTAGTTGACCCTTGAAGGAAGAAACATTTCATGATACTGAGATGGCATCCAAAGAGGTCAATTTTAGATATGGGAGATCATGGAAACAAAAGCATGTGGATGGGAAGGGAGCAAAAAACATACATCAGAAAAATCGATAGTAATCCTAACAAATACTGTAAATTCAGACTATTGGTGGTTAATGGACTGCAGGAGAATTCAGGGTCTTGTGCTATCAACTAGACTTCTTTTTCACTATCCTTTAACCCTTTCTGTGTATCATGGAGTCCTTTGGCAACTTGATGAAGCCTGCTGATTCTTTTGTCAAATAATAACTTTAAAGGAGGTAGAGTATTTGGCATTGTGACCAGAGTACTAGAGTTAGAGTCAGAAAGTCCTGAGTTTGAATGTGACCTCAAATCCTTCTTAACTGTGTGACCCTGAACATGTCATTTAACCTCTTTCTGCCTCAATTTCCTCATATGTAAAATGGAGGTAATAGCAGCATCTACCTCCCAGGGTTGCTGGGAGGGTAAAGTGAGATGATTTTGTAATTAATCAATCTGTTTATTAAAATGATAGCTTTTTTATAGTAATTCATGAAATAGGATTCAAAAAGAAATGAAATATATTGAAATACTGTTATCCAAATATTAAAAAAGAAAGTTCATGGACTCCAGGTTAAATAATTCTACTTTATAAGTATATTACAAAAGAAAGGAATAAGCTATGGTTTAGGATTGTTCAGAGAAATCACCAGGAAGTCAATCAATGTTATTTATTCTTTGAAAAGCTCATATAGGAAATGTATGTAGCCATTAATCTGGTCAGCCAACTTAATATTTTAGAATGTTGGTGTCAAAGTCATTAGAAGCTGAGTTCTATTTTGTTTGACATTCACAGAACTACACAGGACTTAATCTAAAAGCTAAAGAATTCCACCTGAGTGATTCCAGTTGGATTGGATTCTTGCAGCAAAGTCACTGAAAGCAAGGAAACTCCTGCTGCTTTCACTTGGAGTGGAAAATCAAAGAATTTCAAAAGTGAGGATGAGAAAACAATGTCAAGGCTTGTTTAGACACTATGGCAAGGAGTCTGTCTCAAAGAAAGTGGACAGAAGAGTGAACACAATTCTGTCTTTGTAAATTGAAGGAATATCTATATAATCTCAGGGGCATTTCAAATGTTCTGGGAGACACCCAAATACTCTTCTCATTCTTATTTCAAAGGAGACAACTTTAGAGATATACAGATGTCCCTTTTAAGGTCCCCAGAGTTATCAAGACAGTATAGAAGCTTAGAATGTGGCTTTTGTTGTGATTTTACAAAACTTTTGAGATTTCAGGAACTCTGATATAGATTATTCTAAATTAGGGGTTCTTAAGGTGGGGAACCCAAGGGTTCTGTCAACTTGGATGGGAAAAATAATTATATTTTGATTTTTCACTAGCCTCTACTTATTATGAAATGAAATATCATTATGAAATAATTATGAATAATTGTTATATTGGCTATAAATGATAGCATAGAGATAACATACAGTGTTTTAAGATCTGCAAAGCATTATTTACATATGTTACCTCTTTGGATGTGAAATTTAGATTTTCCTCCAATTATAAGTTAAAAAAATTGATGTTTGTGCTTCATTCTGGAAGACCATGACATCAGGGAGGTGATGCTGTGACATGTGTGTGAATTGGACTGAATAACAGGGTGCTGTGCTAAGTCATCAGCCTCACTTTCTCCTCCAGAACCATCTGGATCCAGTGGCCAGATATGAATCAAATCAACTGGAGATAAGTCTGGCTGGAAAGCAACCAGGATTAAGTGAATTGCCCAAGGTCATATAGCTAGTAAGTGCTTGGGTCCAAATTTGAACTCTACCCACTGTGCCATCTTGCTGCCCTTAAAAAATTATTCTGAGAATGGATCCATAAAGTTCCACCAGTTTGATTAAAAAAAAGATTAAGAACTTTTAAATTCTATTCTAAAGATAGGACTTTAGGGAGACTGTTGCAGCTGATTGTTTCCTTTCAGAATACTGGAGAATTTCTCCCCATCCCCCAGGCAGAGTTTCAGGATATTTAGATTATTCTCTTTCCTTCCTTTAACCTTTGAGTTCCTCCCCATACACAGGGTTCAAGGAACAGCCACTTGAGACTCCCTATTCCTCTTCCTAAAATAATCTACAAATAAACACTCTTGAATCCTAATCCTAACATTTTAAAGGTGACAAACTAAGGTTCAGAGAATATTTAGGCAGTTGATAGCAGAATCTGAAGTGACTGTTCAGTGATATTCTCAATGCTAAAACATCTTCTTGTAGGAACCATGACTTGGATTGAGACTTGAAGAATAGTTAGGGTTTGTATACACAGAGGAAAGGAAGAGGGGGCTTGGTAAAGGTTCACCCCCATAACAAATTGATTGTGGGAGGGAGGACATTCTACAGATTGCCCCTGCTAAAATAGTTTGGGTTTAATCTATCATACTAGCAACTTCTATTTCTAGAGTGGTTTATAAAAGTTTAGCACCAACTTGGTAGTACAATGGATAGAATAGAGTCTTGGCCTAGGTCCTGAGTTCAGATGTCACCTTAAATACAATCCTAGCTGTGTGACTGAGTATTTAACCTTTCTTAGTCTCAGTTTCCTTTTGTGTGAAATGAAGATGATAAGAATGGTACCTACTCCCCCCTCCCCAAGTTTGTGAGAATCAAATTCAGAAATACATAGAGGATGCTTTGCAAGCCTGATAATGCTTCAAAAATACTAATTATTATTATAACACTTTACTTACCACCAACCTTAATTACCACCTTCCCTGTGAGGGAAGAGCAAGAATTATTATCTTCAATTTATAGTTATGGAAATTGAGATTAATTGAATTGCTAAGGGTCTTACAAGTAGTAAAGGCACAGTATTCTGAGGCTCTAACATTATTTAGAAATTTTTCCTTATGTACTGACCATAGACCATATTTCTTCAGAGTGAGAAGGGATCTAGATTTATAGATGAGAAATCTGAGATTCAGTGACTTGTTGAAGTACAGTAAATAGCAGAGCTGTGATTCAAACCCCATTCCTCAGCCCCCAACCCCAGGACTCTGCACAAGATGCAGCTATTTTCCCCATACTTCTTGCTGTTGACATTTAGCTATTCTTTCACCTGGGTTTAATAGCAGGTCTTATACTTTTATTACTCTAATGCACTATTTGTTAAAAGATTGAATCAGTGTGGTTAGTCCATACATTTATGCAGATTTAATGCTTGAAACTGAGAATAAATGTTTGTTGATTGCATCTTTGATCACAAGTCTGCCTATTTGCCATGTGTGATTTTCCTCTTCATCCTCCTGTGAGCTCAGTATAAACTATTGTATCCAGTGTGCCTGTCTCATGTTCTCTGAAGAGTACTAAGGACTATTGTCTTTTCAATCATACAACTGCAATGTTTCCCCTTCCTAATTCTTCGTTTGTGTTCATCTCTCTGTCTCTCACTGTCTCTTTGCCTCCCTTTGTCTCTGTCTCTCTTCCTATCCTGACTCATTTTCTTCTCTATTTTTCTGTCTCTCTCTCCTCTTTCTCTCTCTCTGATTCTCTTTCTCTTTGTTTTTCTCTCTCTCTTTTGCCCAAGGTATGCCCCTCAACTTCAACTCTTGCACAGTTATTAGACCTTAAAGAAGATACCTTGTATGTAGACAAGCATGACTACACATGCAAACAATAGAATCCAGTGTGTTCAGCCTCAGGCTTTAGAGTGTATGTCTAGTTCCCTTTTAAAGCAATCAATTTAACTGCTGTCCTTGGGCCTCTTGGTTACCTTCTCTGGATAATGAGATTCCATTAAAACTTCATAAATGACTTTTTAAAGGCCTAAATGAACAGATTTACCTTGTGTTTCTTTTCAGAGCTCTGAAAATTCAAGCTCAAACCTTTCTAAATGTAGAAGAAGCACATTATTCATTTGCTGGTCCTCTCTTAAAAAAATCAAAACTGAAACTGAGAAAACCTTCTCCTCTGAGTTCAGGTCTTAAAGATTAAAAGTACAGTAAATGTATAAATAGTTTGGAGGGGGAAGGAAGAATAGGGCTAGCATCCTGCTTATATGATGTCTTGCCTAGTACTTTTCCCACCTCACCAAAGGGAACCAGTTGCTAGGAAGACTCTTGCTATGACATTCCCTCTTTTAAAAGACACTAAGCTTTTATCTATAGCAATCTGAATTCATTTAATCTGTCCTTGCTTCAAAGCAGGGGAGTATACTACATGGTTCCCTTGGTTCTCTTTCAGTCAAATGATATCATAATTCATAATTTCCTACCATTGTTGGACAAATAAAAATTGATATTTAATCCTAGAATTAGAAGAAATGTCTGAGGTAATTTAGTTCAATAGATAAAATCTTTTAAGGTTAGCAAAATGCTTCATAAATATTATCTCATTTGATCCATATAACAACCCTGGAAGGGAGGTTATCATTATCCCCATTTTATAGATGGGAAAACTAAGGTTAAAAGCAAGAGGCTAAGTTCCCAGAGTCATACAACTAGCAATTTGAACTCAAGTCTATTCTGACTTCAGGTAATGTGAAATGGAATCCTTTGCATTAGGAGTTTGCCCAGGGTATTGATATTTTTTATGTGAATAGATGCTTATTGAAGAAGGGCCTCCTGCCAGATCTTCATGACTGTGCACAGACCACATCTGAAGTACTGAGTTTAGTTCAGAGCATCAGAGTTTAGGAAGAACAATGATAATCTGGAAAGAATCCAGAGGGAAGAAAACAGCCAGGATGAAGGAAAAACCTTTAGGAACGGACATTTTAGAGGTACTGGCAATGTTTAAATTGGAGAAGAAGATTAAAGAGGAATGTGAATGTAATAATAATGGCAATAATAATAATAATAGCTAGCATATAAATGTCCATACCTATATCTGAAAAGTTCAAATTAGAAATTTAGGTTTAATGTCAGGAAAATTTGTTGTTTGGTTATCAGTCATTTCCAACCCTTTTGGGGTTTTTTTTGGCAAAAATATTGGAATTGGATGTCATTCCTTTTCCAGCTCATATTTCAGATGAGGAAACTAAAGCAAACAGAGTTAACTGAGTCTCTCTGAGTCACAAAGCTAGTAAGTATTTGAAGCCGAATTTGAACTCAGGTCTAACCTGACTCTAGACCCAGGACTCTATCTGCTGTACCACTTAGCTGCACTGATATCAGGGAAAACTTCACAACAATTAGAACTACCCCACAGTGAAATGGGCTGCTTCCAGAGGCAGTGATTTCTTTCTCATTGGAGGTATTCAAGCAGAATCTGGATAACCATTTTTGAGTAATGTTGCAGATACAATTGTTTGTCTAAGGTTTTGGTTATATGGCTAATGAAGTCTCTTCAAATTTTGGGGTTCTGGCATTCTGGTATATATTTTTCAGATATGAATCATACTTGATAATATCACAATCACTTTTTTCTTTTTGCTTAACTAAGAAGAAAAAGAGAAGTTGCCACCATTTAAAAACTAACATAACAGAGAGGAGGAAAAAAGTCACCACCCCCTGTGCTGATTTTCATAAAGCCTGCCAAAAATATTTGTCTGCCACCTTTGTGGTAAAGTTCCAGGAAAGATGGGGTTAAAAGCTTTTCTTCTGGCAGGCACCAGTAACAGCTGCTGCCAATTATTTTTTCTGGAATGTAAACTCTTGTTGCCTTCTTCAGGTAGGAATGCAATCTTGCCACCTTGTGAGAAGGTAATTGAGTGGTGGAGTGGCAATATATCAGCCTCCTAGTCTGACTCTGTGGGAGCAAAAGATTGTCTCCTTGAGCTGACATGGGAAGTTTGTTCCTTGACCTTCTGGCAGCAGAGACAAATTTCCCACCATCTTCTGTCTTCCATGATTCATAGCTGGACTAGGCTGGGAGCAGGATGTTTAATTGTCCTTGTGTGAGTTACTCAATGTGAAAGGCCTGGTGACTAAGATTCCATCTCCAGAGAATTTCAGAATTCATTCTTAGGGTGTGGACAAGTGAAAATCCTTAGTGCATGCTCTCCCCATTAATACAGAAGTCTTCTTCAGTAGTGAGGCAGAGACAAGGGGACAGGTAAGGAGAGTTTAGGTATGATATATCTTGGAAACCAAGGAGCCAAACTCACTACCCAGGAGATTGTGAGGTTCAGTGTCTCAATTTGGGGGCCAGAGATTAAGGAAGTTTAGTAAGAAGAGAAAGATGAAGTCTAAGGGTTCAAAAGACAGAACTTGTGGATTTGTTATTCAGTTGGGGTTTTTTTTTTGGCAAAGATACTCATGATTTTCCATTTCCTTCTTCAGTTCATTTTACAGATGAGAAATTGAGGTAAAATGAGTTAAGTGACTTGTCCAGGGTCACATAGATAAAAAGAATCTGAAATCAGATTTGAACTCAGAGGAGTCATACCAACTCCAGGTTCAGCACTCTATCTACTGTACCACCTCACTGTCCAATCTTGTGGAAACCACATTCAAAAGAGAGAAATTACTATCCTGAGAAGGTAATTGTAGGTCATTGGGGTCCAAGACTTTGGATTAGATTCTTTCACATTAAAGGATCATCAGAGACATAGAATCATATTGAACCCAGTGGCTAGTTGAGCACTGTTGAGGCCACAAAGGGCTAATGAGTCTCACCAGATCTGATCCTCTATTCACCATTGTGGTTCTCCTTGGATTCATTTCTTTGGGATTGCCTGAACTCTCATTAGAAGACTAAGTCTCTCAAATTCTTATGTGCACTGGTTCTTCACCCCTACCATGACTAAAGGAAAAGTTGCTCTTTATATGGTTGCTAATTATAAGAGTGGTTTTGGGTTCATTGGCTGTGTTCTCAGGGCAAAATGAAAATTTTACCCGATGTACAGCATAGAACATGTAGTTTGTTTCTTCATAGAAAAAGGAATGCTAAGCTAAAAAGAATTTTAGTAATATTTCAACTATGACAATAATTTGGAAGGCTATAATTTAAGCCTCTTTGACTCATAAATAGCTTTTCCAAAACTGCTAATTAAATGCCAGTTCACTTCTAAATACAATCCTGGACAGCTAGGTGGTACAATGGATGGAGTGCCAGTCCCAGAGTCAGGATAATTCAGATTTGTGAGTTCAAATCTAGTCTTAGATTCTTACTAGCTATGTGACCCTGGGCAAGTCCTGTTTGCCTCAGTTTCCTCATCTGTAAAATGAGTTAGAGTTGGAAATGGCAAACCACTCCAGTATCTTTGTCTTTATCCAGGATCTTTCTCTCTAATATTTATACTTTTCTTGTCACAGAGTTGAATCTGCTACTGCCACAGATGTACTCTGGTCAACATTGGCCCACCATAGAGTTCTGTAATCTTTTGATGTTCAAAAAGTTATTACTTAAGAAAAAGAAAGATAAAAGGAGTGCCACAGCAGCCAGACAACTTTAATATAAGCACATTAAGTTGAACCTGTTCTTTATGTGAAGAAGAGGCTCTTGCTCCCCATTCCATAGGAGTAGATAAGGATCCTTCCTTCTTCTTCCTGGGCTGTAATCATATCTTATCTTTTCAATAGTTGCTTACAAAAGAATGACCAATTGAGAGTTGCTTTTTTTTAACCAAAAAAGTTTTCTACCTTTTTTTTTTTAATCACCTTTTCTAGTTCAGTAACCCATCAAGGAAATCCCTTCCATCCATGATTCATACATAACTGAAAACCAAAGATACCTGTTCATGATCAGATTCCTTCACAGTCTTCCTGAGGAGGGTGGGGGGTGGGGCAAGGAGAGAATTGCCATGCAATGCCCCAAGAGGTGATGGAATGAAGGAAACATGTTATTAATAGAATTAGAATTGGAAGGGACCTTAGAAGTGGACAAGGTCAATCCCCCTCCTAGAGGTGGTGAGAAGGAGTAGTGTATAGAATAATAGAACTGTAGTCAGGAGACCACTAGCTGTGTGATTCTGTGAACAATACCATCTTTCATTTACCATCATCTTTGTTTCCTCTTTTGTAAAATAGGGATAATAGCTCCTGATTCATTCTCTTATCACATACATCTTTATCTTGTGTTTCAATTCTCCATTAACTATGACTGTTATATCTTTTCCCAGCCTGAAGATTTTACTTTATAGGATTGTTGTGAGAATCAAATGAGTTAACATATGTAAAGCGATGATAATCAGAGCTATATTTGTTTAGAGAATTTTAAATTTTAAAAAGCACTTTACAAGTAATATTTCATCTTTACAACAATCCTGAGAAGGGTACCAATTAGCCCTATTGAATAGATGAGGAAACTGGGGTTACTTGACAAGTAAATGTTTGAAGCAGATTTGAATTGAATCTTCCTGACTTCAAATCTAATACTCTAGTCACAGTATCACCTGATTCTTTGCATAACTTCAAGTGCTATATACATGATACTACTACTATAATTATCATTACTATTACTACTGTTATTTTAAATGTGAAGAAGCTAGAGTCTAAGTATAGAATTATAGTATTGAAATATATTTCCCAGCATTTTGAGTTACTCAATGGGTTAACCCAGTAAGTTCTTCATTTTTGAAGATGATCAATGATATCTTGGGGTAATAACTTGATTTTTACATGAGACAGAGTTACATAAAATTGTCAGCCTTACTCTCTTAGAGTCACCCAAATCCAATGATAAGACAAAAGTCAGGATGACTGGATGACAAGGTTGCAGGCTTTGCTGTCTTCTTTGTCAGATCAACATCTAAGCATTTTACAGCACCTGCTTCAACTGTCTTCTAGGCTTTTCAAGCAGATCGTTCTCATCTGCCCATTCCACCAGGGAAGGTCTTCAAGGTAAATATCTCCCTGACTCTCCGATGGGTTTGAGACCTATTGGTTACCCTCAGGCTCATTTAGTTCATCTGTTGAGATGGTTTCCTGGGATGTAGCTGCTGTGCAGGCTATAGCTTCCTGGAGCCATAGGTGAGAGTTGAGTGGCAGGTGGACACCAAAGGTGGATGAACAGGGTTATAAATGGTTGGTCAAGTCCTCACACTAGTGGTGCTAGTACTCCTTAAATATCCCTCAGGAGTTAATGGATCCACCATTATTAGAAGTCTTTAAGCAAGAGGAGATGAAGTTTTTAGACCATTGTTTGTATGATTCTACATTTTATCTGAAGGGAAAAGACTATTTCTGATAGTCCTTTTTTATACCACATGATATCTAACCAGTTGTGTGCAGAGTAGTCATTCAATAAATTAATGTTGGTTGATATTGAATTAATGGCATGTGAATACAGTAATTTGATGTCTAGTATCCTGAACCTAGAATCTGAGAGTTTTAGAGAAGGAAGGGATTTGGACATTGCCTAATTCAATTTACAAATGTTGAACTTGGGGCCCAGAGAAAGGGAGTGACTTGCCTGTGGTTTAGAGCTAATGTGTAAATGGGCCAGGCATAGAACCCACTACTGCTTATGACTCTCCTCTACTCTCCACCATCTTTCTTTGTTTATTAATGAACAGTGATCCTATTTTCCCTAAGCTATAAAAATTAACTGGACAAGGTTTGAGCTGGAGGAAGAAAAACAAAACTCTCTAATTCAGACTGGATTATTGAGCTAACATGATATAGTAGACTTGGAATTAGATCTGTATTCAAGTATGTGACACCACTTGCTCCCTCTGTGTTCTTGGATAAATCCTTTCCACTGTCTCAGCATCACTTTCTTCTTCTCCTCTCTGTTTTCAGCATTCCAGGTAAACCAATAATCAATGCCCTATCACCCAGCATCTCTGAATTCATGCAGTCTCTCCTGCATGCCTAAAAGTAACTCCCTTTTCAACTGTCTCTTGGAATAATTCACTTCCTACAAAGCTTACCTCACCTGCTAGCCTTCCTTGATTTACTTGTCTGAAAATGTTTTTTCCTTCTTGAGCACTTTAGCCTAGAGGCAAGTGGTGTAAGTGTAGTAGATAGAGTATTGGATCTGGTGTCAGAAAGACCTGAGTTCAAATCTGCTCTCAGTCATTAGATGTGTGATTTTGAGCAAATTACTTAACCTTAGTTTCCTTATCTGTAAAATAGGAATAATAATAATAATAATACCTCCCAAAGATGTGATTATCAAATGAAATAATATTTGTAAAGTGCTTACCACAGTTCCTAGTATGTAGTGAGTACTTAATGCTTATTTTCTTTCTTCTTCTAGATCTCTTCTTTGTGCCGCCATACCTTATCTTATAACATATTTATCATTTTCCTCAATCAAATGTGAGCTCCTTGAGGGCAGACATTGTGTCATTATGGCATCATCATTATCATTATTATGTATCATTATTATTGCATTCTTAGTATTTAATATATTCCCTTGCATATTTATTTTTGGAGGGAGGAGATTATGAACCTTTGATTTCATTGATAGAAGGGACTCCTTATGGGAAAACTCCCTATACCAATGCAGATGTGCCATTGTTTTCTAAGTTAAAAATCTTAGACAATGTAGGAATTACCTTTGCTTGATTATGCATATTTGTTATAAGGGTCTTGTTTTTCTTTTATTTTCTCTTTTAATTCAGGGGTAAGGGGTGTATGAGGGAAAGAAAACAGTTTGGCAATTAAAAAATGAGCAGCAAGGTTGCACAGTGGTTAGAACACCAAGTTTGGAGTTGGGAAGACTTGAATTCAAATCTAACCCCAAACACTTATTATTTGTGTGACCCTGGGTCAGTCAGCTAACCTGTTTGCCTCAGCTTCCTCATGTCTCAAATGAGCTGGAGAAGGAAATGGCAAACCACTCCAGTATCTGCCAAGGAAAATTCCAAACGGGGTTACAAACAGTGGACATGACTAAATAATAGATATGCTTTTCCTAATCCTGGCCAGTAGTCTCTTACACCACCAGAATATATCAAAAACCACAGTTGATGTGGTATATGTATGTCATGAAACACTACTGTTCTATTAGAAACAAGGAGGGATGGGAATTGAAGAAAGCCTGGAGGGATTTGCATGAACTGATGCTGAGCAAGATGGACAGAATCAGAAAAACATTGTACACCCTAACAGCAACCTGGGGGTGATGATCAGCCTTGATGGACTTGCTCATTCCATCAGTGCAATAGTCAGGGACAGTTTGGGACTGTCTGCAATGGAGAATACCATCTGAATCCAAAGAAAGAACTGTGGAATTTGAACAAAGACCAAGGACCTTTAATTTAGGAAAAAACCCTGATATCTTATTGTCTTATCTTGCTATCTCTTATACTTCATGTTTCTTCCTTAAGGATATGATTTCTCTCTCATCATACTCAATTTGGATCAGTGTATACCATGGAAACAATGTAAAGACTGACAGAGTACCTTCTCTGGGGGTGGTGGAAGGGATGTAAGATTAAGGGAAAAATTGTAAAACTCAAAATAAATAAAATCTTTAAAATGAAAAAAAAAACCCCACAGTTGTTTATGACTAATGGCTTCTTCAGATAGCAAGGAGCACAGTGCCCATAGCCACTAGACAGATCATTCCTAATCCAGGTTGTTATTTGTCCAAGTGTTCCTCTTATGAGAAGTGCTAGTCTTCAGAATTTCAAGAATGACCCTTTGCAGCACAGGATAGCTGCTTTGTGAGAGGGAGGAGAGAACAAAATAGTTTGCTCAGATTTCACTATGTAACAATCCAAAGAGTCATAGTAGAAATGAAAGAGGATTCCAGATCAGAGTGAAAGGGGCTCTCAGGGGCCATCTTGACCAATCCCCACCTAAACTAGAATCCTCCCTACTGGATGCATTTATCTGCCCTACAATAATTCCTGCTTGGTGGTCATTCAGACTTTGCTTGAAAACTTCCACAGATGGAGAATATATCACCTCTTGGGGAGGGGGGGACTCAGTTTACTTTGGATTTGACTAGGATACTGCAGGGGGAAATCTTAAGGAAAATAATGAATTTGTCCCTATGGTTCCAAGCCACAGAAATATGGGGCAAAGTACAATAAAATAGGGACCATAATTCACTTTAGCTAGTAGGGGCCTTAGAATAGGGAATAGAGAATGATAGAGCTGGAAAAGACCTACAATATGTATTTGCCCTAGGTGGCCAAAGGGAGCACTAAGTCAGGAAAACCTGACTCCTGCTCAAGTCACCCAACCCTGTTTGCCTCAGTTTCCTTATCTAGAAAATGATCTGGAGAAGGAAATGGCAAATGACTTCAGTATCTTTGCTACCCCGCCCCCCAACAAATTTCAAAATGGCATCAGGAAGAGTTGAACATGGATAACAATCAAAGAATGGAATTGGTGAAGACTTAGAGCAGGGTTGTCAAATGCAAATAACAATGGAAGCCAGATTCCTGCTGGCTGCATAGTGACATAGTTTTAAAATTTAATGTTATCTATGTTTTATTGTACTTTTGTTTAATATTTCCTAATTTAATTTTTTTTAATCTGTAATAGAAAATGTTGTGCGCTGTATGTATCTTGGGCCTGTGTGTTTGACATCACTTTCTTAGAGCATAGAAGGATATAGAGTAAGAATGAAGTTCAAGATCACTTAATCCAATTCCTAGGCCATACATCATTACTAGAGATAAGGTTATAGAATAAATAGGTCTCTGGGCTTGAAGTCGGAAGACTTGGTCTGAATCCTGCCTTACATACTTACTTGCTATGTGACACTGGAAAAATCATTTCATCTCTCCAAGTCTCAGTTTCCCTAAATGTGGGTGTGGGTATAGATGGTCACTGAGGTCCATCACAGCTTTCCACTTAGGATCCTGTGGAAGCTTGTTGTATAGTTTAAGGAAATTAAGTCCCAGAGGAGCAAGTAATATAAGTATAAGAGTGTAAGATTTAGTCTATGAAAGTAATGGAGGTGGGGTAGGGTGGGAACAATTTGGAAAAACATGAAAAGGGACTGGAATAAAAACTGATGTTTCTATCTATGTGAAAAAGGGAGTGTTTATGGAAATTGAGAGAGGAATTTTGTCTAATCAGAAAAGTACAGTAAGTATATATAACACGTAAATGTATTTTTAAATGTAACTTCCCTGCAGGTTAAACTGGAAAAGTGATTCAAAAGAGAAGTGAAAATCATTATGCAAATAGAAAGTGTTATTTTTAAATCCTTGCTCCTTTATTCCTATAAACTGACCAAAGATACTGAATCCCACATGAGAGTCATATGCTACCTTGCTGAATGAGGCAACCCAGTTGTGTTTTTTAAGCCAGAAAGTCTAACTGTAGATACTTCTTCACTAAGAAGATTTTTCTTTTCTTGAATCTTTTGTCTCAACATATTTATTTATTTATTCATTCATTCATTCATTCATTTGTTTGTTTATTTATTTAGGTTTTTGAAAGGCAATAGGGTTAAGTGGCTTGCCCAAGGCCACACAGCTAGGTAATTATTAAGTGTCTGAGACCAGATTTGAACCCAGGTACTCTAGACTCCAGGGCTGGTGCTTTATCCACTACGCCACCTAGCCACCCCACCTTTTTTTTTTAGGTTTTCATATTTACTTCTTTATAAAGGATTATAGTTTTCTAGTTTTAGATCTATAATTCTAAGACTAGCACTAAACTAGGGAAGAGGCTCCAAGTTCAACTGGATCAGGTTTGGGGGTCAGATGATGTGACCAAAGAAAAGGGAATTAAGGTTTTCTCAAATTATTTGGCTCATGATGCCCCATCACCCCAAAGTAAGATTCTTGGGAAAAATCTGTAAAGCAAAACTCAGATATGAATCATGTTTAGCATCTCTTCAATAGGGATTAGCAGGAATCCCTTCTGGAGAAAGAAATTGAATGTGAACAGCAGATATAAGGCATAGAATAGCCAACTATTTTTTCCATCATAAAAGAAATTCTCAAAACAAAAAAGACTCAATATGAATAATCAAAACTTAAAACATAAAATAATAACCTACAACACCTTTTATTTATTTCTCTTGTCAAGGAAATCCCTCTCCTACTCCCAGTAGGTTATTAGAGCTATATTTCTCTTTGTACATATTTGTTTGTATGTTATCTCTATCATTTGACTGTGAGCTCCTTGAGGGCAAGGACTATTTCTTGCTTACTTTTTGCATCTCCAGCAGACAGTATAGGATCTGACTGTCATGGCATTTTCCTATTTATTTCCTGCATTTATCTGTTATCTTATCAGCTAGATTAAAAATTCCCTTGAAGGAAAGACTGCTTGCCTCAGTTTCATTTTCAGTGCAATGAGGGCTTGGATTAGATTGCCTTTAGGCAAATTCTGTGTATCTAATGAACCTATAATTTTACTCTTGTGCCTTTTAAATCTCCAATAGCTATATCTCAAAAAAAAAATTGAATCAAGCAGAGCATCCTAATTTAGCTCAATGCACTTCTTTCGCTATTTAAAGTATACTATAGAAATTCAAAAATTTCTGACATTATGATTATGGAGATGAGAGAAAGAATCAAAGTGAGATGTAAATTAATTCAAGTTGAGGCCACTGGAACAAGGGAACAAAATATAAGCTTGATGGCAGGAGCCTGGGAGGTAGCGGGACTGAGGGGGTTGGGGGAAAGAAGTATACACATATACTCATATTTTGTTACAGAAGGATTCCTCCCTTCACCAGATAAGATGGAATAGCAATGGGTGCCTACATGAGCTTGTAATTTTTGGAGGGCATTTAAGAATATCAAATGGATGGTTTAGGAGTGGAGTCTGGGGATTATATAAGTAGGAAATTAGACTACAAACTATGCATATGCCCTTCTTGCAAGGGTGTGCTGGAACCAGCTCTACCTAACTCGGGAGAACCAATTGTTCAATATTCAGGGCAAGCATTTACACTTCAAAAATCAGCAAATGCTGCATATCAAGGTGTGAATTATGTTTTGTTAATTGTCAAGACTTAAGAAAGTAATCAAAGAAATGTTGATAATGCAAATTAAATTTAAAAGTGCATCATAATGTAATTTTTGGAGAGTTTTTAAACATTCCCTAGTATATTTCTGCTTCTTTTGTATTAGTGAAAGAACAGGGAGTGCATAGGAACACTATCCTAGATGAAAGTGGCTATTTGCTATTGGCTAGTAAGTAAGAGAATTTGCATGTACAAATGTGAGGTTGGCATCTAAAAACCCTGGCAAGTACTGTTGACATTTGGCAATGATGTACAGGAAGTTAGGGCTATGGTTGTGTTACACAGTCAGCATATATATGTGAAATTGAGCAGTAGAGGATTTGAATTGCACTGTGGTTACCTTGATGCTTTTTGATGCTGGTCAATTTATTTCTCTGGGCTTCGGTTTCCTCAATTATGAAATGAAAAGGTTGAAATTATGACCTCAAGAAATCTTTGATCTTTGAATCTGTGTTTTTATGATGGTCTTAAGGTGGGATCTTTAAGCTTTTTTTTTCTGTCATGGATACTTTGAGAATATAGTGAAATCTATGGATGTTTTTGCAGAGTAGCATTTTTTTTAAATCACAACTGAAGTAAATGCTAAATTTTAATGAGAGAGTAGTAAAAATTGAAGATATATTCTTTTCTCATGCAACTTCATGGAAACATATTAAGAAACTCTGACCTATCATCTCTTACATTTCTCACATAATTCAGAATTCTCCCTTGGTGTTTCAGTGAATAGAGCAAAGGAAATTGCCAAGTTATAGCAACAGCATCCTAAATAGGACCCAAGTGTACAAACTTCAGGGAAATACAGGGGGCAACTAGAATGAACACTGAATCTGGAGTCAGGAAGACCTAAATTCAAATTCAGCCTCAAATACTTACTCTGAACTTCAGCAAGTCACAACCCTGTTTGCCTCAGTTTCCACATGTATAATGTACTGGAGTGTAGAAAATGGCAAGTTACTCCAGTATCTTTACCAAGAAAACTCCAAATGGGGTCTTGAAGAATCATGCATGACTAAAACAACTGAACACCAACAATAGGAAATTTAGCAGAAAGACATTTAATATAGGAGAATGAACATTGAATGTTGAAGTATAGAACCTCCTTTAAAATCCTAACTCTAATAAGATCCATGTTAACTTATTCAAGTCACTTGATGAGGAGTTGGGTCAAATTCTGCCTCTAATTATTATTAACTTTGTTACTACCCAAGGCAACCTTCTGGGCCCTCACTTTCTTCATGTTTAAAATGAAAAGACTGGATTAGATGGTTTCTGAGATCCCTCCATCTCTAGATCAATAACCTTATGAATCTTTCTGGGTCAAAAATGTCTTCATTTGTAAAATGAAGAAGTTGATTGAGATTAGAGATAATATACAGACTGCTGGCAGTCAGCACTAGAGTATAAATACAATAAAACATAAGTAATGTCAATTTATGGTCTTCTAAGTCAACATGTGATCTACAGGAATCCTTGTGTTTTGCTCAAAGTTCTGTTTCTATTTAAATTGACACCACTAATCTCAGTGATTCAAAGGGCCCTTCTAGCTCTAGACCTCTGATATATTCTATGATCTATGAAGCTCTGGAGGCCACAGTTTCCTCATATGTAGCTGGATAGGAATGGAATTTATAATCCCATAAAGTCTCTTCCATTTCAAAACATGGAGATTTAAAGAACAATTTTCAATTGGACAAAATGCCTAATGTTTTAAAATTGTAGCTCTAGCAAGTAACCTATGCTAACTTAAACAAGTAAATATATGACTCTGTGCCTGGTCCCAAAATTTCAAGAATGAGGTAAAAATTACATGGTTTCTCTCCTTCTGGAAATGTAGAGCTTTAGGGTAATATGATATAGTATGCACACAGATGAGTATAATACAGAATAAAAGAAGTATCTAAAACACTCTAGTAAAGTTTAAAAATAGAGTACTTTGAGCTGGAGAGGTAAATATAGGTTTTCCAGAGAAGGTTTTCTGCCAGAGTCATCAGAGTCAAGTGTCAAGCCATAGTCAAGACAATTGGTGTTGGCTTGGAATGAAGTGCATGACCTTGGTTTCTTCATCTAACCAAGTTCTAAACACTCCACAAAGGGATAGCTAGATGGTGCAATGGATAGAACACTGATTTTGGAGTCAGGAGGATGGGAGTTCAAATCCAGTCTCAGTCACTTAATGCTTACTAACTGGGTAACCTTGGGCAAATCACTTAACCCTGATTGCCTCCCATCCAGGACCATCTCCAGTCATTCTAATTCATATCTGGCCACTGGATCCAGATGGTTCTGGAGAAGAAAGTGAGGCTGGTGACTCAGCACAAATTCATCCTCACTTGAATTCAATTCATGTCCTTGCCCTGATGTCATGGTATTTTTTTCAAGAATGAAGAACAAACATCATCATCATTAAGTACTCCAAAGCACCTGTTTTGCCTACCTTCATTGGTATTGAAACATTGGAACATTGGAGTATTCTGTTCCCATCTGTCCATTCTACTGGGGAAGTCTTTACCTCCTTGGGATGGAGGTGTCTATCACACCAAAGTGTCTGAGACCCCTTGGTTACCTTCACTAGTAATCTTCAACCGCCTCAATGGAGAAGGTAGCTAAGCCTTGAATGAAGAGAGATTTTATCAAGTCAAAATAAAGAGGGAGTATGTTCACTTACATGAAAGCATAACAATGGCAAGTAGAGAGCCATAAATAAACCAATAGTTCAGTTAAACTTGAATATTAGTCACATTAAAGGTGTAAATGACATATAAGTGGAAAGCTAAGTTGGAGCTAGATTGTGGAGGGCTTAACATACTAGCTGAGTTTATATTTTATTGTAGAAGCAGTAGGAAACCACTGAAAGCTTTTGGGCAGGGCAGAGTTATGTTTGGACTTGGGCATTAAGGTTGTTTTAGCATCTGCATGAAGAATAGATTGGTGAGATGAGAAAGGTAAAAAAAGTCAAAAAAGTCAATAGAAGGCTATGGCTATACTCCAGGTGAGAAGTGATGAAGGACTAATCAAAGCATGACTAGAAGAAGAAGACTGCCTTGAAAGATGTCATGGATATAGAGACAGTGTTATGCTGATAAATGTTAACAATTGGCCCTCCAAAAAAAAGTATACATGACATGTTTTACCTGTATTAATATTTTTCGCCTCCACTTTCTTAAGACTAGATAATAAATAAAATAATCAATGAAGCCATGATTTTTAGCATTTGCCAATTTCTAAAGTATAAATGGTTACACTAAAATTTTTAACAATCAGCTCTTGAGAGCTGGTAGGATCTAGTTCTAGCAAACCACTAGTTAAAGGTGTGAGAGCATGACATCATGAGTAGAGGGTGAGCCTTAGAGTTGGGAAGAACTAGATGAATTGCCAGTCTCAAGAGGCTGAGAGAATTTTATCTCAAGAGAAGAGAATTTCATCATTAGGAATACACTGATAAAATCATAGATCCAGACCTCAAAGAAAAAAGCAAAGGTAGCATTAAGGGCAGATAGAAAACCAATTGAATGTGTGAGAGAGGAAAGATTCAAAGGCAGTTCTTTTATTTTGAACCTGGGTGCCATAAACAGAAATATATAAGAAAGAAGAAAGGACAGGTTTAGGGGGAAAAGGTGATTAAGTTTTGCTTTGGTTCTGCTGAATTTGAAGTCTACCATAATATATGCATAAATTTATCCAGAAATCAGTAGGAAATGAAAGATGAACTCAGAGACAAGTTTGAGTCTTCTTCTATAGATTTAATATACATCTATATTGACAGGGCTATTGATACCATAGAAGTAGCAGATATTACCAGAAAAGAAGATATATAGAGTGAAGAGGGCCCAGGACATTGCCTTATGGAAAACCCATACTTCACATTGGAAGGTTAGGACTAGCAATTAGTAGATATATTAAATAAGTGCTGGATAAATGTTTATTGACTGACTGACTGAATGATAAACTAGTGAAAGTGAATAAGAATGGTCAGATGATTAGAACTAAAAGAAGTTAAGCATGGAAGTTGAAAGGAGTTAATATTCAGGAGTAGTTGGGTGTGGACAACAGTGGCAAATAATGTAGAAGCATCAAGGAAGATGCTTGCCATGCTTCGGTGCCTCTGGCATTTTATTCTTTACGGTCTTGCCATTGTCTGTTACTTGCTTTCACTCAATCTGGTGCAGTGGGAAGAGCACTGACCCTGGAGTCAGAGGCTCTGGGTTCGAATCTCAGCACTGATACCTTCCTGTGTGATCTTGGGAAATTGACTTAACCTTCCACGGCCTTAATTTTTTCATCTCTGAAATAAGAGGATTAGACTAGATGGATGATCTGACATCCCTTCCTTCTCTACATATATATTATTCTATGAAATTTTACATCATTTAAGTATTACAGGTGACATATAAAAGAGAGATTAGATTAATTCTCCTTGTCCACAGATGTCAGTACTAGGAGCAAAATTACAGAAAGATAGATTTAGATTTGATGTAAGAAAGTGCTGGCAACATAATAATCATAATAGCAACATTTATCTTTAAATGTAGCAAAGTACTTTATAAATATTATTTCATTTGATTCTCACAAACATCCTGGGAGGTAGATGCTAGTATTATTCTCATTTAACAGATGGGGAAATTAAGACAGATAGAAATTAAGTGACTTGACCAGAGTTCTAAAATTAGAGTGTTTTGAGGCTGGATTTGAATTCATGTCTTCTTGACTCCAAGTTCAGCTGTCCATTGCTCCATCTAGTTAGCTCCTAATATTGTAAGGGGAGCAGAGAGGCATAAAGAGCACTAGACTAGGGGTTCAGAAGATGTGGATGGGGAACCAGGATGGTGAGAACTACATCTCAGCATCTGACACATGGTAGGTGCTCAATAAATGCTTGTTGATTGGTGGAATAAAAAGACTAGAGATTAAGCTATATGAGGGTTGGTATAAAGGACTGGGGAATATTTAAACTCTGGCTTAGAGGTGACATGCTAGTATTTGAATCACTGTTCTGCTTGACCCCAGATGACCAAGGCAGAATGGGTAGAAGTGACAGAAAATTAAATCTAGATTTGATCTAGTTGCCAAATATGGAACGGGCTTGAGCCACTGATGCTAGCTAGGTTTGTGATCACTGAAAGTCTTCAGATTAAGGCTAAAGGATCATTTATCAGGAATGTTGTAAGAAGTATTCATGTTCATATCTGAAGTTATTCTGCCATGAAGTTTTGAGATGCATTGTTTCTGTGACATGGATTCCTAGTTCTCTCCCTTGGGACTTGTGCAAAATCTATCAAGTCGCTTCCATAAAAACCATATTAGAAGGCGTTCCAAAACTCTTAGTGCCATTTTTATACTTCAATAGCTTAAATTAATATTTTTATTAGATTAAATTATTTAAATGAGTCACATAAATCTATAAATTAAATTATTAGGTTTTATTAGATTAAAATGGTGCTAAGTGGTATACCCTGTATAAAACACAAACACAGGGGCGGCTAGGTGGCGCAGTAGATAAAGCACGGGCCCTGGAGTCAGGAATACCTGAGTTCAAATCCGATCTCAGACACTCAATAATTACATAGCTGTGTGGCCTTGGGCAAGCCACTTAACCCCATTTGCCCTGCAAACAAAACAAAACAAAAAGACCCCCCACAAACACATATAAGGAATAAAAGCAGTGAGGCAGTGCAGTAGTTAAGAGTGCTAGACTTGGAGCTGGGGTAAACCCAACTTCAAATCTTGCCTTAGAAATTTACTAGCTATATGACCTCATTTAAATTCTATTTCCCTCAGTTTCCTCAACTGCAAAATGGAAATAATAAGGCATCTACCTCACAAGATTATTATGAGGATCAAAAAGAGATAACATTTTATTTTAAAGATAATGAAGGCCAGAAGCGCAGGGAGGGGAGTCGCTGCGGTTTCCTGCTTCAACAGTGCTTGAACGGAACCTGCCCGATTCCGGGCCGAAGCCGCCCTTAGCCACCTGTCCACCTTCACCTCCACGCCCCAACACTTCTGCCGTCCTGCCGCCCGAGCAGCCGCCGCCGTGACCGCCGCGTCTCCCTCTCAGGTGCGCCAGAACTACCACCAGGACTCGGAGGCCGCCATCACCGCCAGATCAACCTGGAGCTCTACGCCTCCTACGCGCACCTGAGCATGTCGCACTACTTCGACCGCGACGACGAACTTGGCCAAGTCCTTCCCGCGCCAGTCCCGGGAGGAGCGCGAGCACGCCGAGAAGCTGCCGAAGCTGCAGAACCAGCGCGGCGGCCGCATCTTCCTGCAGGACATCAAGAAACCGGACCGCGACGGCTGGGAGAGCGGCTGAACCCCATGGAGTGCGCGCTGCACTTGGAAAAAAGCGTCCATCAGTCTCTACTGGAACTGCACAAGCTGGCAACTGACAAGAGCGACCCCCGCCTATGGGATTTCATCGAGACCCACTACCTGGACGAACGGGTCAAGTCCATCAAACAGCTGGGTGATCACGTAACCAACCTGTGCAAGATGGGGGCCCCCGATTCTGGCATGGCGGAATATCTTTTTGACAAGCACACCCTTGGAGACAGCGACCACGAGACCTAAGCCACCTCAGCTCCCCCCCACACCTGGGAACCGTGGGCCAGACTCCTGCTGTCTTTCAGTGCATGCATATTTTGGTTATCTGACCTTTTCATAATCTGTCCCAAAAAACGACCACCATTTACATCCCAATAAAGTGACTCGGTACTGATGAAAAAAAATAAAGATAATGAAGGCACTATATTGCTATATATCTATATCTATATATGCTAGTTATTATTATTCGGGCAACTGAGACAAAAGGGAAGGAGGGAACCCAGGACTTCCTCTGTGGACACTGAGTTGTAAAGTTAATATCTTTTCATAATTCTTCCCTGAATGTTAGCTTCCCCTTTTATGGTATGAGACAGTCTTTGTGTCCCTGGTAACAATTCATGTGTATATGATAATGATACCCTTTTTGTGCCAGCATCTGTTGCTGAGGAAGGGGTTTACATCACTCTGCGATATTTTTCTTAGGAGATTTCTTTGATTGCAGGCAACCATGATTAGTCTTTCTCCCCTAGTTTTATAGATGGAGAGAGACACAGAGAGGTAAAGTAATTTACCCAAAGTCAGTGTGACTGCAACCCCTATTTCCTCATTCCTTGTTTCATATGTAATCCTTGGTCACCCTTCCTCTGCCCCAGTATCTCAGAAAGCTACTTTCATTTAAAGCATTTAAAGTATTTCACAAGTATCCTTCTGGTAATTTACACAGTTCTATTCTACCACTTGCCCTACCCTCAATGACTCCACTAGTTGGCTAAAGAGGTAGAGATAAAGTATTTTGTTCCCAGAATCTCAGCAGGAAAAGAAAGGTCACTTTTTAACGTGATGATACTGAAACTAGGATGACACATAATGGTCCAGTAACAATAACCTTGACAGGCCAAGTGGAAAGATGCTACTTGAGATGATGATGATAGTAATAACCTGTAGCCATATGGCATTTTATAAATGTCTTTATATTTTATTTGATGCTTACAGCAATTCTGTGAAGTAGTTAATATGATAATAATAATAATAATGATAATAATTTACATTTCTAGCATGTGCTAAGGTTTGTGGAGGACTTTTCTGGTTAAACCCTGTGAGATAAGGAGAGTTAAGGATTATTACCCCAATTTTGCAGATGAGAAAACAAAACCTCTCAGATAGAAATTGATTTGCCTAAAGTTATACAAATGGGATGCATCTAAAGTGAGGATTCAGAAAAACAGAATATCAGATTTGAAAGGAACTACAGAGATCATCCAATCTAGTATGAACCTGAAAAAGAATTTTTTTCCTAAAGAATTGTTGAGATGGAATTCTCTCCATCTTTATCTCTTCAGTCTGATTTCTCTGACTTTCATTGAACCTCCTGGTATGATGGTTAGAGACTCAACAATTAATTAATTGATAAATATTTATTTAGCACTTATTTTGTGCCAGTCACTATCTTACGTGCTGGGGTTGCAAAAAGAGGCAACAGTCATTGCCCTCAAGGAGCTTACAGTCTAATAGAGGAGTCAAAAGGCAAACAAATATATACAAAGTAAGCTATATATAGGATAAATAGGAAAAAATAGACAGAAGGAAAGCACTAGAATTAAAGACAGTTGGGACCCGAGTTCTAATGTAGCCTCAGACATTTATTAGCTCTATGACCCTATAGTCACAAATCATTTGACCTGTATCGCAATTTGCTCATCTGTTAAATAGCATCTACCTCCCAGAATTGTAGTGAGTTCAAAATGACCCAGTATTTGCAAATTGCTTTGGAAAACTTAAAATGTTTTATAAATGTGAGATTATTAAAATTCATCTCTCCCTCTTTTGATGTGTTATAGGGCCCCTATAACACAGGAGTTAACTAGACAAAACTTGTTACACAATCTTGTTCACTTGGGGAGAAAGGTTAATCATAGCTACCTACCTACATAACCTTGAGTCACAAAGTAGAGAACTTGGGGAAAATTAGGTTAGTTTCAGAAGATGCAAATGTCTGGACTTCTAAGCTTTGACCAGTTGGTCAGTCAGTCCCAAAGCACAAGCACTTGCCTTATTATGCCTATAGTACCTCAGTTCTTCTGGAATTATCAGACCCAAGGGATAGATTTATTTTCTGGAATCAAGTTTCTTTAGGGATCTCGCAGTACCTGAAATAGCCTTAGCACTATCCTTCTTGACCTTCCTTGGCTTGGATGCAGCATCTGTCCAACCCACCCATGCTAGAGGAAGACGGGTGACTAATTTCAGGAAGCAAGATATCAGAGAGTTTCCTGATGGGTGTGGAAGGGTGACCTTTGGATGAAGTTCATGAATAATTCCACTAGGATGGGCTCCAGAAACTAAAGCATCAATTCTCATGCCTTCTAGGTCAAAACTGAAGATTGGTCTTGTCTATGCTCAACCTTTTGTTATTATCAATAATACTATATTAATGATATACAACAAAATATAAATATGTTAATAATGAGAATTAATAATATAATCATAGCAATAATGATGAATCTTTGGAATAGTAAATGGAAAGCAATACATTAAGAAGATAGAAAACTAAAAATTAATATATTAATGAAATATAGGACCCAATATTCTAAAACTGCTATAGAAAGATGAATATTTTCTAATAAAAAGGGAGGAAGAGAAATGATACCTAATGTTCTCAAATTAGTTAGTTTAGGTTAGGTTAAAAATTTACAGAAATATTTCTTGAACAGGCACTCCTTTACAGAGAAATAGCAAAAGATGATCATAGTCATATCCCACTGGACATATCAGAAATATTGGTTTAACACTAGATAAAGCCTAGGAAATGGCAAAGATCCAAGAATGCAACCAAAAGGTCTTCAATGGGTGATGTTCACATGAAATAAACCAACATTATATTGCAAAAGAAGCATAAAGAAAAAAAGGCCGTCAAGCAGGTTTGTTATAAAAATAGAGGGGTTTATGAAAGCAATATAACATAAGGTCACCATTTTCAGAAACTACAAAAGCTTATTCTTAAGGAACCAGGATATACTGATTGATATGAACTTGGCAAGGAAATGGATGAAACTGTAATATATAGCTACAGATTGCTAAAACTTAGAATCATGCCTAGGAAGACACAATCAAGTGATTTGAATCATACACCAAAATCTTGCTATTCTTAATGAACTAACATTCTACAAAACCCTTTACTTAAAGCATAAAGTGCAAAATATCCCAGAGAATTCAATAACTAAATTTTACTACAATTAGAGCATTATCACAGATAAAACTATAACCCATAATTCCCTCAACATAATATTGATCTTCAGAAATTTAAGAACAATATTTTAATTGATGTTATCATAACACTCTACAATGATATGAAAAGCCTTCAGAATATAGAAGAGACCCAGGAGAAGAAATAAAACAGGAAAAAGAAAAAGTCCATATCATACCAAGTACATCATTCTGCCAATAGGAATCTACTTCCCAGTATTTTCATTCATCTGCCCCCCAATCATTTTTCCCCACTTGAATAGTTCCTTGAGCATCAAACACAAAAGAATAGCAAAACAAGCACCTATAATCTTTTTTGACTGAGCTCCATTCAACATAAAGGTAAGAACAAAATTATACTATTATACTTTATTATTTGATAATATTAATATTGTTATTTAAAGTTGATAAGATGTTTTTCCATACATTTTTGTTTGAATTTCACAACTGCATTGTAAGGTAGGTCCTACCAGTCAAGCACATTTGTTTACATGCCTATTATGTGTCAAGTTAATATGTAAACCTGGGAATACAAAGAAATACAAACAACAATCCTAGCCTCAGAGGAACTCACAGTCTAAGGGGAAAGACAACTTGCAAATAAAAGGTATTTTTCATATTTTGCAAATGAGAAACTTGAGGCCCAGAGACATCTTAAGTGATTTACCTCTGGTCACTCAGTTAAAAAGTGTCAAAAGCAGGATTTGACTCCAGTTTTTCCTGATTTCAGTTCACCACTGTCCACTGAACCAATTGTGTCAAAATTATATAGAAATGGGGTCATCAAACCATACATAAAGATCCAAAAATGAATATAGACTTAGAAAATAATTTATTAACATTATCTATGTTCTATTGTAGTTTTGCTTATGTTATTACTTATTTCCTAATTACATCAAATGGAAGTCAAATGACAGGTTGTTAAATATATTATTTTTGTTTTTTTGCAAAGCAATAGGATTAAGTGATTTGCCCAAGGTCACACAGCTAGATAATTATTAAGTGTCTGAAGTCTAATTTGAACTCAGGTCCTCCTGATTCCAGGGCCAGTACTTTACTCACTGTGCTCCCTTATATATGTAAGTTTAGAGTAGTCATCCCAGGTGTTCACATGGACAATTTGTGCCCAACCTGTGGTAGAGCATTCCAAGCTCATATTGATATGGTCAGCCATAGTCATTTGTCTCAAACATAGTGATTATTTTGGATTACATTTGATTACATTTGAATCTGATTCAGAGTGTTACAGGATACAACAGGAAGGCTTGCTGGCCACAGATTTGATACCATTATTCCACATAATTCAACAAACATTCACCATGTTTCAAGTTCTTATCTGCAAGATATAATCACAGAAGCTGATGACAAGGAATGGATCTCAGAGGCCAACAATTCTAACCCAATTTGAAAAGAATCTCCCCATAAAGTAGATATAATTGCATTTTTAAAAAAATCAAAACCCATTTCTCTTTAGATGTGCTTTGCTCATTCTATTCTTTTCATTTTATTTTTTAAATTTATTATTTATTTGTTTTTAACATTCATCTTTTAAAAATTATATTCTGAATTTCTCTCTCCTACTTCTCCCATACCCACTGTGAAGGCAAGAAATGTGATATCAATTATATGTGTTAATTCATACAAAACCTATTTCTATATTAGCCATGGAACAAAAAAATGCAACAAAAATAAAGTGAAAAAAATCATGCTTCAGTCTGCATGCAGACTCCATCAGTTTTTTCTTCACCAAGAGTGCATTAAGGTCCTAGTTTTTCCATGCTCCATTTGTCATTTTCCATTTTTGTCATATTAGCCAATCTGATAGGTGTAAAGTAGTCCCTCAAAGTTGTTTTAATTTACATTTCTCCAATCAATAGCAATTTAGACCATCTTCTCATATGAATATAGATAATTTTGATTTCTTCATCTGAAAACTGCCTTTCATATCTTTTGACCATTTATTAATTGGGGAATGATTAATATTCTTAAAAATTTGATTCAGTTCTCTCTATAGATTTAAGAAATGAAGTCTGTACCCAAGAATCTTGCTGTAAGTATTTTTCCTAGTTTCCTGCTTTCCTCCTACTCTTGTCTACATTGGTTTTATTTTTGCAAAAGTTTTTAAATTTAATGTAATCAAAATGACCCATCTTATATCCTAAGATCCTCTTTATCTCATGTTTGATTATAAATTCTTCTTTTATCCATAAATCTAATGGGTCAAATTTTCTATGTTCCTCTCATTTGCTAATAATAGCACCCTTTATGTTTAAACCATAAACTAATTTGACTTTATCTTGGTATATGATGTGAGAAGTTAGTCTAAACCTAGTTCCTGCCAAACTGCGTTCCAGTTTTCTCAGCAATTTTTGTCAAATAGTGACAAAAGGCTAGATCTTTGGGTTTATGAACTAGATTACTATGGTCATTTACTACTGTGTCTTATGAAGCTAATCTATTACACTGATCTACTTTTTAGTCACTACCAGATTGTTTTGATTATTACACTTTGTAATACAGTTTGAGATTTCTTCTAGGCTACTTCCTTCACATTTTTTTTCCATCAGTTTCCTTAATATTCTTTACCTTTTGTTCTTTCAGATGAATTTTGTTATTGTTTTCTAGATCTATAAATAAATTTATCTATGACATAAATATGGTGCTGTACCTAAACCAGAAAGAATAAAATCAGAGAAAGAAAACTATAGAACAATTCCCCTAATGAATATTCATGTAAAAATTTTAAATAATAAAAAGATTGCAGCAATATCACAAGGATCATATATGTTGACCAGGTGGGATTTATTCTAGAAATAGAAGGCTGGTTCACTATTAAGAAAAAATTAGCATAATTGACCACATCAATAACAAAAGCAACAAAAATAATATGATTATCTCAGTAGATTTCGACAAAATGCAGTGCTCATTCTTATAAAATACAGTAGAAATTATAGGAATAAATGGAGTTTTCCTTTACATAATAAGTGATATATATCTACTACCATCAGAAATCTTTATGTGTAATGTGGATAAGTTAGAAGACTTCTCAATCAGATCAGGGGTGAAGCAAGGATGCCCATTATTACTGCTATTATTCAATAATATACAAGAAATGCTTGCAATGGCAATAAGACAAAAAAGCAAGAAAAAAAGAAATTGACAGAATTAGGATAGGAAATAAGGAACAAACTATCACTCTTTGAAAATGATATGATGTATATTATATATATATATATATATATATGTATTTAGAGAGAGAATTCTAGAGAATCAACTGAAAAATTAGTTGAAATAATTACCAAATTTAGCAAAATTACATATGCAAAATAAACCTGTATATGTCATCAGCATATCTTTATGGACAATAAAGCCCATAAGGAAGAGACAAAAAGAGAAATTTTATTTAAAATAACTGCTGATAGCATAAAAGTTTGTTAGTGCACCTGCCAAGACAAACTCAACAACCATATAAACACAATTATAAAATACTTTTCACACAAATAAAGATCTAAACAACTGAAGAAATAATAATTGCTCATGGGTAGGACAAGTTAGTATATTAAAAATGACAATTTTACCTAAATTAATTTACTTATTCAGTGCCATACCAAACTACCAAAATGTTATTTTATAAAGTCCATTCTATTCTTCAATCTTCCCTTAATTGAAGAATTCCGAAACAGGGTTATCCAGGGTTGTTACTCTCTATACTAGGGAAAATAAAGAGCCTTATTCTCCTTTTTAAATGGTTTGAACCAGTCTTAAAAAGTAGAATGAATGGAAATAAATGGGGAAGCACCCTTCTGGTTCACTCTCCTCTGTTTAAAAAAAAGGCATTGGTGCAATGAGTTCCAGTGACATCACATTTCCTTCCTTTAATGCTTAGCCCTGCCCATCAGTCCCCATGGGAAGTCTTTGTGCTTAGGCCTGAGGTGTTGTCCTGTTCTAGCAGCTGACTTATTGTCATCTCTAGTAACAGGAAACTTTTGAACTTGGACTTGTTGTACTTTAAAAAGAAATTAAAAAAAAACTGAACCTGATAGACATAGTATTTTAACCATTTTCAGGGAAGGTTCATTTTCTTTTCTTTTTTTTCCTTTTTTTTTTTTAGGTTTTTGCAAGGCAAATGGGGTTAAGTGGCTTGCCCAAGGTCACACAGCTAGGTAATTATTAAGTGTCTGAGACCAGATTTGAACCCAGGTACTCTTGACTCCAAGGCCGGTGCTTTATCCACTACGCCACCTAGGCACCCGAAGGTTCATTTTCAAAGCCATTGTCTGGTTATAATTGTACTACAGCCTCACCAGTCAGCCAAAAAAATGTATTTATGCACTTCCTATCTGAATGGCCTCTGCAAAAACACCCCTTCTATGCTTCACAGAGATGTTAAGGTCACTTGATAATCTCAAAACTATTGTCAATGGGTGCACAAATTGGAAAGGCTATCAGAAGGCTAGATTAACTGTGTTTAGAATTGCTAGTCAGTAGAAATTTGATAAGTCTTAGAATTTAAAGACCTGATTCTATATCCAAGAAAGAACAGTGTTTTTAAGTTGGGGGAACTCTGATACTTACTATGTGTGTGAACTTGGGAAGTCCCTTATCTCTAAAATGAAGGGGTTGAGCTGAGTTCTGAGGTCTCTTCCACTTATAGTTCTATGATCCCCAAAAGCTAACCTAGGTAAAACAGCAATAATAATATTTGCATGATATATCTTACAGGGTTATTCAGAAAAAAGTACTTTATAAAATTTAAAATGTGAGTTTTTTAAAAAATCATTTTATCATATTATCATTCATGTGAGTTTTTGTTGTTAATATTTCTTTAGTACAGAGGAGGTGTAATCTGTGCTGATAGAAATGACATTGAAGAAATCATGAGGCTTAAAATAGTGAAGCATGTACAAAGCATGGTGTCAGACACAGAGAAAAATAATTGATAGAATAAGTTGTGATCACTGCCCCCATGGAGTTTTCAATAGTCTCAGGAAGTTTCTTAAAAATCAATAAGCACATTACATGAATTAGACTTAAATTAGACAGAGTTGTACCAAGTTGTCAGCCTCACTCTCTCTCATAGAGTCATTTAAGTTCAGTGGCAAGACAAAAGTCAAGATGATGGGGATGGCCCAGGAAGTGACTGGGTCCTTTTTGAAAACAAAAACTCTGTTAGGTGCTGGAGATGCCAAGACAATACAACACTGGGCCCAGTGTTTACCATTTCCATTTTATTTTTTTCCTTTTTTTTTTTTATTAAAGATATTATTTGAGTTTTACAATTTTCTCCCAATCTTGCTTCCCTCCCCCACCCCCACCCCACAGATAGCACTCCGTCAGTCTTTAATTTGTTTCCATGTTGTACCTTGCTCCAAATTGGGTGTGATGAGAGAGAAATCATATCCTTAAAGAGAACAGAATTCTCAGAGGTAACAAGATCAGACAGTAAGATATCTGGGTTTTTTTCCCCCAAATTAAAGGGAATAGTCCTTGTACCTTGTTCAAACTCCACAGCTCCTTATCTGGATACAGATGGTACTCTCCTTCGCAGACAGCCCAAACTTGTTCCCAATTGTTGCACTGATGGAATGAGCAAGTCCTTCAAGGTTGAACATCACTCCCAGCATCAGTTCGTGCAAATCCCTCCAGGCTTCCCTGAAATCCCGTCCCTCCTGGTTTCTAATAGAACAATAGCGTTCCATGATATACATATACCACAGTTTGCTAAGCCATTCCCCAATTGAAGGACATTTACTGGATTTCCAATTCTTTGCCACCACAAACAGGGCTGCTATAAATATTTTTGTACAAGTAATGTTTTTACCCTTTTCCCTCATCTCTTCAGGGTATAGACCCAGTAGTGGTATTGCTGGGTCAAAGGGCATGCACATTTTTGTTGCCCTTTGGGCATAGTTCCAAATAGCTCTCCAGAAGGGTTGGATGAGTTCACAGCTCCACCAACAGTGTAATAGTGTCCCAGATTTCCCAAATCCCTTCCAACAATGATCATTATCCTTCCTGGTCATACTGGCCAATCTGAGAGGTGTGAAGTAGTACCTCAGAGAAGCTTTAATTTGCATTTCTCTAATAATTAATGATTTAGAGCATTTTTTCATATGGCTAAGGATTGCTTTGATCTCCTCATCTGTAAATTGTTTTTGCATATCCTTTGACCATTTGTCAATTGGGGAATGGCTTTTTCTTTTAAAAATATGACTCAGTTCTATGTATATTTTAGAAATGAGTCCTTGTCAGAATCATCAGTTGCAAAGATTGTTTCCCAATTTACTACATTTCTTTTGATCTTGGTTACAGTGGTTTTATCTGGGCAAAAGCTTTTTAATTTAATGCAATTGAAATCATCTAATTGGTTTTTAGTGATGTTCTCCAACTCTTCCTTAGTCATAAACTGTTCCCATTTCCATAGATCTGACAGGTAGACTAGTCCTTGATCTTCTAATTTGCTTATAGTATTGTTTTTTATGTCTATGTCCTGTAATCATTTGGATCTTATCTTGGTAAAGGGTGTGAGGTGTTGGTCTAATCTAAGTTTCTCCCATACTAACTTCCAATTTTCCCAGCAGTTTTTAACCAAAGAGGGAGTTTTGATCCCAATGGCCGGACTCTTTGGGTTTATCAAACAGCAGATTACTATAATCCTCTCCTGCTTTTACACCTAGTCTATTCCACTGGTCCACCACTCTATGTCTTAGCCAATACCAAACAGTTTTGATGACTGATGCTTTATAATATAATTTTAGATCGGGTAGTGCTAAGCAACCTTCGTTTGCATTTTTTTTCATTAAGCTCCTGGCAATTTTTGACTTTTTATTTCTCCGTATGAATTTACTTACAATTTTTTTCTAACTCATTAAAGTAATTTTTTGGAATTTTGATTGGTAGGGCACTAAACAGATAGTTTAGTTTTGGTAGAATTGTCATTTTTATTATATTAGCTCTCCCTATCCATGAGCAGTCGATATTTGCCCAGTTATTTAAATATGATGTAATTTGTGTGAGAAGTGTTTTATAATTGTTTTCAAAAAGATTCTGAGTCTGTCTTGGCAAATAGACTCCCAAATATTTTACACTGTCTGAGTTTACTTTGAATGGGATTTCTCTTTCTAGCTCTTCCTGCTGTTTCTTGCTAGACATATATAGAAAAGTTGAGGATTTATGGGGGTTTATTTTATAACCTGCAACTTTGCTAAAATTGCTAATTGTTTCCAATAGTTTTTTAGATTATTTCTTGGGATGCTCTAGGTAGACCATCATGTCATCTGCAAAGAGTGAGAGTTTTGTCTCTTCCTTCCCAATTCTAATTCCTTCAATTTCTTTTTCTTCTCTAATTGCTGATGCTAACATTTCTAATACAATATTGAATAGTAGTGGTGATAATGGGCACCCTTGTTTGACCCCTGATCTTATTGGGAATGCCTCTAGCCTCTCCCCATTGAATATAATGCTTGTTGATGGTTTCAGATAGATACTGCTAATTATTTTAAGAAACAGTCCATTTATTCCTACGCTCTCTAGTGCTTTTAATAGGAATGGATGCTGTATTTTGTCAAAAGCTTTTTCAGCATCTATTGATATGATCATATGATTTCTGATAGGTTTGTTATTGATATAATTGAGTATACTAACAGTTTTCCTAATATTGAACCATCCCTGCATTCCTGGAATAAATCCTACTTGATCATAATGTATTATTCTAGTGATAACTTGTTGTAGTCGCTTTGCTAAGATTTTATTTAGGATTTTTGCATCTATATTCATCAGGGAAATAGGTCTATAATTTTCTTTCTCTGTTTTAACTCTTCCTGGTTTAGGTAACAGTACCATATTGGTTTCATAGAAAGAGTTAGGCAGAGTTCCATCTTTCCCTATTTTTCCAAAGAGTTTATATAGGATTGGAACCAATTGTTCCTTAAATGTTTGGTAGAATTCACTTGTGAATCCATCAGGCCCTGGAGATTTTTTTTTTAGGGAGTTCAATAATGGCTTGTTGAATTTCTTTTTCTGAGATAGGGTTGTTTAGGTATTTAATCTTTTCTTCATTTAACCTGGGCAACTTATATTTTCATAAATATTCATCCATTTCACTTAGATTATCAAATTTATTGGCATAGAGTTGGGCAAAATAATTTCAAATTATTACTTTAATTTCCTCCTCACTGGTGGTGAGTTCACCTTTTTCATTTATAATACTATTTGGTTTTCTTCTTTCTTTTTTTTAATCAAATTGACCAGAGGTTTATCAATTTTATTAGTTTTTTCATAATACTACCTTTTGGTTTTATTTATTAATTCAATAGTATTTTTTCCTTTCAATTTTATTAATTTCTCCTATAATTTTTAAAATTTCTAATTTGGTATTTGATTGGGGATTTTTGATTTATTCTTTCTCTAATTTTTTTGTTTGTTTAGTTCATTGATTTCCTCTTTCTCCAATTTATTCATATAAGCATTTAGAGCTACAATATATCCCCTGAAAGTTGCTTTGAATGAATCCCATATGTTTTGGTATGTTGTTTCATTATTATCATTATCTAGGATAAAATGGTCAATTCTTTCTACAATTTGTTTTTTGGCCCACTCATTTTTTAAAATGAAGTTATTCAGTTCCCAATTTGCTCTGGGTCTATATCTCCTTGGCCCAGTATTGCATATGACTTTTATTGCATTGTGATCTGAGAAAGATGTATTCACTATTTCTGCCTTTCTGCAGTTGATCATTAGGTTTTTATGTCCTAGTACATGGTCAATTTTTGTATAAGTTCCATGTACTGCAGAGAAAAAGGTATATTCCTTTCTATCCCCATTCAGTTTCCTCCATAAGTCTACCATATCTAATTTTTCTAACAATCTATTTACCTCCCTAATTTCTTTCTTGTTTGTTTTATGAGTAGATTTATCTAGATGTGAGAGTGGGAGGTTGAGGTCTCACACTAGTAGAGTTTTGCTGTTTATGTCTTCCTGTAATTCTTTCAGCTTCTCCTCTAAGAATTTGGGTGCTGTCCCACTGGGTGCATATACATTCAATATTGAAATGACTTTATTTTCTATGGTACCTTTTAGGAGGATAAAGTTTCCTTCCTTATCTCTTTTAGGGCTATCTATTTTTGCTGCTGCTTTGTCTGAGATAAGGATTGCTACCCCTGCTTTTTTTACTTCAGCTGAAGCAAAATATATTTTGCTCCAACCTTTTACCTTTACTCTATATGTATCTCTCGGCTTCAAATGAGTTTCTTGTAAGCAGCATATTGTAGGATTCTGGTTTTTAATCCACTCTGCTATTTGCTTATGTTTTATCAGAGAGTTCATCCCATTCACATTCAAGGTTATGATTACTAATTCTTTATTGCCCTCTGTGCTATCTTCCCTCTGTTTGTATTTTTCCCCCTTTCCCCCCTTTTATCCATATTCCCCAGTATTTTGTTTTTGAATACCAACCCCTTCAATATGTTTGTCCTCCTATATCACACCCTCCCCTTTCTTTCCCCTTTCCCTTTTTCCCTTTTCCCTTCACTTCCTTTTGTTATTTCCCCTTATTTCCCCCACTCCCCTTCCCTTTCTCTGCCCCCCCTCCCCTTTTCCCCTTTTAATACTTGAAAGGTTAGATGTTTTATAAGTTAACTGAGTATGTGCAGGTTGACTTTAAGCCAAGTCTGATGAGAAGATTCAGGTGTTTCTCCTCTGCTCCCTTCTTCCCCTCTATTGCCATAGGTTTTTTTGTACCTCTTAGTGTAATGAGATTTGTCCCATTCAATCCCCTCCCTCCTCCTGTCTCTTTCCTCTCCCCCTTTTTAGGGAGGTAGTGTATTTTTTATATCATTCTATCTAGGTCATAGAAAATTCTGAGTGTCTGTCCCTTCTAGTTTAGTATATTCTATTGGATAGAGTCAAAATTCCTGAGAGTTATTAGAGTCTTTCTCCCAAGTGGGGTTAAAGCCAGTTACATCCCATTAGATAGCAGTCTCATGGATAGGTCATGGATGTCCATCATTTCTGGCTAGGTGTATTCTCTCTGTTAGAGTTACATTTCTCAGGATTTATGAGAGTCTCTCCCCCACCCCCCCCATGCTGGAATATAGCCAGGTTCAACTTACTGGATTGCATTTTTTTCCTTTTACCGCCCCCCCCTTTTTTTTACCTTTTCATGTGTCTCTTGAACCTCCTGTTTGATATTCAAATTTTCTTTTTAGCTCTGGTCTTTTCATCAGAAATTTTTGGAACTCTTCCATTTCGTTAAATGTCCATCTTTTTTCCCTGGAAGAGAAGGCTCAGCTTTGCAGGAAAGTAGATTCTTGTCTGCATTCCAAGCTCCTGTGCTCTTCGAAATATCTCATTCCAGGCCCTTTGATCCCTTAAAGTTGATGCAGCCAGGTCCTGCATAATCCTTACTGTGGCTCCTTGATATTTAAATTGCTTCTTTCTGGCTGCTTGCAGGATTTTCTCTTTTATCTGATAGTTCTGCAGTTTGGCCACAACATTCCTTGGTGTTTTCATTTTAGGATCTTTTTCTGGTGGGGATCGATGTACTCTTTCAATAACTACTTTGCCCTCCAATTCCATGATGTCAGGGCAGTTTTCCATCACTAGATCCTGTAATATTAAGTCCAGGCTTTTTTCTCTTCAATGTTTTCAGGAAGTCCTATACTTTTCGGGTTGCCCCTCCTTGATCTATTCTCGAGGTCAGTAGTTTTGTTGATGAGGTATTTTACATTTGCTTCTATTTTTTCTATTTTTTGATTTTGTTTAACTGACTCTTGCTGTCTCATGGAGTCATTAGTTTCTGTAGACTCTGTTCTTTTTTTGGGGGAGGAGTTTTCTTCATTAACCTTTTGCAACTCCTTTTCCAATTGGTCAATTCTGCTTTTGAAAGAGCTTTCCATTTGACCAATTGAGGTTTTGAGAGAATTAATTTCTTTTTGCATTTGCTCATTTGAGGATCTGAGAGATTTATTCTCCTTTTGTGTTTGTCCAATTGTACTTTCTAAGGTTTTTTTTCTTGTTGCAAGGTATTAATTGTCTCTCCCAAATTTTTAAGCTCCTTCCTTATTTCTTCAAGGAAGTCTTTCTGTGCTGGAGACCAGATTGTATTCTCCTCAGAGGTTCCAGGTTTCTCTGAGTTGGGGTCTTTCCCTTCCAGGAATTTTTCCATGGATCCACCTTTCTGCTGACCCTTCTTCATTATGCTAAGACCTTGATTTGGGTGGGGGGCTGGTTCACCTGGGCTTGGGATAGCTAAAGGCTTTACTGAGTGCAGTTTCTCTGGCTGGCCAGTAGGAGGTGCTGGTTGCCCTCTCTGGAGTGTCTGTGACCTTGGTTGGGAGGCCTTCTCCCTTTGCCCAAAGGGAGGAGTTGTAACTACTGAATTCTTTTGCCTTCAATCAATGGTGGGCTTTACCCTGGCCTGAGGTCATTCTTCAGCTGGGCTGGTTCTTCTGCTCACACACCTGGGCTTGAGGCAGAATTAGTTTGATTTGTTTGGGAGGAGGCCTCTGTGCAATGGAGGCATGGACTCAGAGTTTCTCAGACCTGAGGAGCCCAGGGATTGTGTCTGCAGCTCTCCTGCACCAGACCTCTCCCCACAGCCCCTTCCCCAGGCTCCAGGGGGACAGCACCAACACCAGCGCCTCTGCTTCCCCACGGACCTAAGTCCCCCTCATACAGCCCCACCACTGATCCAGCAGGTCCGGCTCTCGGGACCTCAGACTCCTGGTTCCAATTCAGCTGTCAATCTGGCAGATACCGGGCTGATCTTCCCTCGGAGCCCAGACTCACCTACCGGTACTCAGCCAAGGCTGCTGTGGGAGACAAATCCTGAGGTAGATTTTCCTCTCCTGGCTTTTCTTTCTGGGTTTCCTGGTTCAGAATTCTTTTAAGAGGTTTGTTTCATGTGATAGATGGGGAAGAGATCAGGAGACTTTAGAACTGTGCCTGTCTTCTCTCTGCCATCTTGGCCAGAAGACTACCCTTTCCATTTTAAGGGAGCTCTTTAACTCACTTGAGCAGACTGGGTCTGGTCCTGAAAGGGCAGGACTTCTGAAGAGAGGGATCAGGTATTTTTTACTCTTTATGCTCCCTCACCAGAGGCCCTGGGAAAGTCCCTTAAAACTAAGACTTAAGTCATGTCTAAGCTCTCCTCAAAAGAGATCAAACAGTTATCTGATGTACAATGTACCCAAGTATAGGACAGCTATTTATTTCCTCCATATTAACAAAGTGCTTGCAACACAAAAAAATCATCTGTGTTCATTGATAGGGATCTATATACACCAAGCAGCAATTTATAACTCTTATTAATACTCACTCAAGAGATGGATGCCTAAAACATAGAAACATGAATAGATCACCTTCCCCTCAGTCCTGTGTTGTCTGAACAATTTCCTCAAGGTGCTATCTTCTGCAAAGCCCAGGTTGGGGTGGGTTTACTGTTGTCTATAGAATTACAGAAGTTGGGTTCTTCTCAAAGTATAGTCATCACTGACTGAAGAAAATAGGAACCCCTGGCCTCCCAGCTAGCCACTCCTAAAACATCTATCTCTTAGGATCTCTGTTATATCACCCATGCTCAGGGCAAGAAGGATACAGAGGTCAAAGATCTGGATTCAAACTCTCCTTGGTGGTGCATTTATTTGAAGACACTGAAACAGCAGAGAGTGGCGAAAGATCCTCCTCATCAACTCCTTACAGGAGGTACCATACTTTCTAGTGAAAAGAGAGAGTGCTTCTTTTAAGGACTACTCTTAGCCATTAAGGGATTATTATTAGCAATTACTCTTAGGGTTTGCTTAGGTCATACTTTCTGGCTCAGTGGCCAGTCCTTTCTGAGGAAGCTCACTTAGATGCCTCCTTCCCCTCCTCACTGTTGCCATTACAGGGACTAAGAAATAGCTGCACCATTTCAAAGAACCAAATCTTTCAACACTGCATTGGGATGTGGTCCACCAGGGTCAAGGTGACTATGTTAACAGATGGAGCCAGCTCCACTCACTCTTGAAGGAGCATAATGATAGGAGACTGGTTAGGATCCTGAATAATATCCAATACAATGAAAATGAAATCATCTCTTTCTTCAATATGCTGATATTCTTTTGGGTATGAGGGATGGGAACAGCATGCAAACATATAAAAAAGAAGAAAACATAAAGTAATTTGTGGGAGAGAGAAGGAAGGAGAAGTTTCCTGTAGGAGGTACAACTTGAGCTAGGTCTTAAAGGAACTAGGGGTTCTATGATAAGAGATGCAGAAGGATCATATTTCAGTCATAGAATGTACAAAGACAGGTAGCTAGAAAATGGGATGTCATTTATAAAAGAGGAAGGGGGAACTGATTATGTACCAGGTCCTGAGCTAAGTGATTTTAACAAATATTATATCAATTGATCTTCCGAACAACCTTACAAGGAAGGTGCTATTGTGATCTCCATTTGTTCTTGGTAGCTTTATATTTCTTTTTATGACAATAGATGATAAAACAGAGATCCTAAGAGATAGACATTTTAGGAGACTATCTGGGAGGTCAGGGGTTCTACATTCCTCATTTAGTACTGGCTAGACTTCAGGTAGAACTCAACTACTATAAGACTATAGACAACAGTAAATTAGTAAATGTCTGAGTCTGCATTTTAACTCAGATCTTTCTGAATCCAAAAGCACTTTACAATGTTATGTCATGTGATGATCTTCGAAGTCCTGTGAAGTAGATGTTATGATTACCCCCATTTTTACAGATGAGAAAACTAAGGTTGAGAAAGGTTGAGTGATTACCCAAGACTGTACACAAAATACAAATCCAAGATAGGATTTGAATTCTAGTCTTGCTGACGCTAAGTCCACGGCGCCACCTGGCTTGACTTCCCCCATTTGGATGTGTATACCATTATGAGGGACCATTTTCCCCTAAGGCATCCACTGAAACCAAGCATGCAAAGAAACTAAATTGAGAACTAGAGTTTCATATCACAATGTGTTAAACCAAAGTTTTCCAAAAATGAGTATAATAATTAATATTATATATTAGTAGTAATGAAGCATATTCAAATCATATCATTTTAACTTAGTTTTTTCAGTGAGAAAGTTTTTGTTCTATTAAAAGTCAAATTTTCAAAATATTTTTAAAATATTACTTATTTCATCTAGATCATGTAGTAATGGTCTTGGAGTCTTGGAAGACCTGAATTCAAATCCTGATTTAGACATCAGCTGTGTGACTTCTCTCAGTTTCCATTTTTTTCAACTATAAAAGGAAGATAAAAATAACACCCAACTCCTAGGGTTGTTGTAAGGATAGAATGAGATAACATGAAAAACATTTTGCAAAGCTTAAAGTGCTATATAAATGTCACCTTTTATTATTATTATTATTATTATTATTATTATTATTATTATTTCATTCTTTGAAATTTTGGTATGATGTGCAGTAGAAAATATATGTATAATTTATAAATAAATGAAAATTATACATATACAGCAATGCATGTTAAAACTTTTTTTACAAATGGAGAACACACACAAAAAAAACTTGGAAGCTACTGAATTGGAGGGGTGTAAAGAGCTGAAAGGATTGGCAGAAGTTACTCTTCAGGTGCTGTTGGGGATCTTTGGAAGATCTTGAAGTATGGGACAAGCACCAGAAGGAAGAAAAAGGGAAATTATTGTCCTGATTTTCCTAAAAGACAAAAGCATGAAGTCTGCAAACTACAGATCAATGATCTTGGCTTCAGTTACTGGCAAAGACATAGAACATAAGACAAAAGGGATGATTTTTGAACACTTACTGAGGGAACAGGCAAATAGTGATTACTAAAATTGTGTCTTTATTGAGAACAGGTCATGCACAGTTAATGTTAGAATTTGTTTTGTTTGCATATGCCTATTTGTTACAAAGTCTTTGTTTTTCTTTTTCCTCAATTTGGGAGTAGGGAAAGATTGGAAGATGAGAGGGGAATAAGAGTAGGGTAGAAACAAATTCTCTTATTTGCTTCTGTGAAGCTAAGGTGGCACAGTATATAAAGTGACAATTCTAGAATCAGAAAGACCTGAGTTCAAATCCAACCTCAGCTCCTTCTTAGTTGAGTGATTCTAGACGTCACTTAAATCTTTTACCTTAGTTTCCTCATCTGTGAAATGAGCTAGACAAGTAAATGGTAAACCACTCAAATATCTTTGCCAAGAAAATCTCAAATGGGGTCATGAAGTATTGGACACTACTAAAAACCAAACTTCCTGATGCCAATCTAGCTGCTCTATCCATTGTGCCACCTTGTTGCCCTATAATCCTTTTTCTGTTCTAACAGGAATATGGAAATGCCATTTTTATTTGGTGTTTATTAGATTCAGAATATAAATGAATAAAATGTTTTAAGAGAGCAAGCCATACCAAGCCAACTTAATTTCTTTTTTAATAGGGTCATTAGACAGATTAAGAGTTAGCATATCTATACATTTATATACCATAATTTGCTCAGCCATTGTTGGCATGCATTATAAACACAAACACATAATTTAAATATACCTTTTTAGCCAAAAAGTTTGTCTTTCTATGGCATTTAGCTATTGATTTTTGTGATCGTTCAATTCTTATATTTTTGTGAAGGCTAAAAGCCCCTCATTACCCATAGAGAGAGGAGCAATCATTTAAAAAAATATTGAATGAAGTGCACATCAATATCTTGCACAATATCTTATTGCTCTATTTACTTTTGTCTTATGTAAAACTGTAGTAAATTGAATGTGTTGTGATTGTTTATTTAAATGTGGATAACCATACAACGTGTTTCTAACAACATAAGGAATCTGATCTCTGTTAAGTAGGGAAGTTGTTCAATGCTTTATAGTACAGTATATTTGGATTTTTATTCTTATACTATATATTTGACAGACACTTCTTCCTTAAGCTACTCCATGTACATTCAAAAATTTTCATTTCTAAATTACTAGAGAATATAATTCTTAATGCTTTATCTTTGTTCAAAAAATGTATGTACTGTTGTATTTCTGAAAATGGTCTTTTGTTCAATAAAGAGTCCAAAGACATAATTGCAACAATTAAAAAAAAAAGAGTTAGCATATCTACATCATGGAAAAGTATTTGAAAACCTCTCATGTTATTTTCATAGACAAAATACAGAACTGTGGGTTTGATGATGGCATACTTTGTTGAATATAGAACTATTTGAAGACTGGACCCCAAAAGTAGTCATTAACTGATTCGTGTCAGACAGAGTTATCTAGAGAAATGTCCCAAGAATCAGTTCTTGGTCATGTATTGTTTAACATTTTAGCAATGCTCAGCCTTCTAATTGAGTTTCCTTTTTCTGGTCCTTTCTTCTCACCATTTTCTACTAAATAGCTGCCAAAATGTTCTTCCTAACATAGAGGTCCAGACATACCACTCCTCCACATCAAAACCTTTATTTCCTTTCAGTTCAAAGGTAAAATAAAATTTGTGACTGGGCTTGTAAGTGACTTCACGATTGGTCTCTAACCCATGTTTCTAATTTTATTTCATATCACTTTCCTTTATAGACTTGCTGTTTAGTCAAGTATAACCACTAGCTATCCCATATGCCTGTCGATTCATTTCCAACTCTAAGCATTTGTAGAAGCCATTCTTAGTGCTTGCAATGCATACTGTCTCAGCTCCACCTCCAATAAACTTTATTTTCCTTCAAGTCTTGGTTCATGTGCTACTTTATCCATAATGCTTTCTCTATTCTACCTGTCCCTGTTCTCATCCCCATGTAAAATCCTCTTTTTTCTGTCTTTGTGTTTCTGGTGATTTACACATTAAGTATGTAAAAAATATGAATTGAATTGAATCAAATTAATTGAACTTGTCAAATCTGTAGATGGAACAAGTTTTGGGAAGAATATAAAGAATTTTTTAGCAAATAAATTTCTAAATAAATTATCTTCATTTTACAGATCTAAAACTGAGTCAGACAGAAGTTAAGTGACTGCCTCTAGTTCATCCAGTTAACAAATGTCTCAGGTCAACACTTAAGGTAGTTAGGTGGTGGAACAGAAAGAGTGGTAGACCTCAGGAAAGAAAGTAGGGCTAGATTTGGAGATCTGGGGATAGAGTGAATAGATGTGGGAGTCTTTCTGCATCAAGATGCCAGTAGATTCCCTGCAGCAGATGAGATAACAGAGAGAGGGTAGAAGAGAGGAGGGCAGAATCCTGGGATATATCCATGCGGATCTTTCAAGGAAATAAAGGGCCATTCCAGCCATACCCCCACCTCCCAAAAAACTAAAAAGAAATGTTATGGAAACTCAGGGAGGGAAGAGCATCCAGTAAAAGTCAGTTGTCAGCAATGTCAAGTCCCACAGAGGGGTCAAGAAAGATGAGAATAGAAAAAGTCATAAAGTCAAAAAAGTCATAAAGCTAGAAATCAGCTCAGTATATAGAAAAACTTTTGTTCTGCTTCAGAAAAACTGAATGTCAATAAATTGGCTGCTTCAAAAGTAATAATCATAACAGCTTACATTTTCAAAATGCTTTGGGGTTTACAAAATTAGTCCAAATTATAATGTATTAGAGCTGGAGGGTGATCCTCTAGTCCAGTGGTGTTAAACCCAAATAGAAATGGAAAACAACTATGTCATATTATGTTTTTAATTTTGTTAAACATTTCCCAAATGCATTTTAATCAGAATCAGATCTACTCGGGAATTTTGCAAACAGCCCCAGTTTGACTCCTCTGTGATCTGGTTCAGCCCTTCCTTCCTTTTGCAGATGAGCTGGATGAACCCCAGAGAAGGGAAAGCATTTGCAAAGGTCACATAAGGAGTCAATATGATACAATATTGGAGCTGGAAGGAACCTTTCAACAATTTCATCTAACCAGATCCTTTTTTTTATGGAACCTAAATAAGAAAGAAGAGAATTTGAAGAAATTTTCCATTTTACAGAAGAGGAAACCAAAAGTGGAAAGAACTTACCTGTGGCCACACATCAAGTTACAATCTGAATCTCAGAATGGTTATGTGATTCATATCAGAATAGCAGTACCTGGCAGTAGTCATCCAGTATTTTCCTTGAAATAGCCTATTTTCTTTTTGTAAAGCATTAATTGCTAGTAAATTTTTCTGAATACCAGGGTTAGTAACTGACATTAATATTTGTATTCTTGTTGTTTGTCCTTCATTCTCAAAAAGGATTAATGACATCACAGGATGATTGATGTCTTTCTTTATTTGTTAATTGGATTTAAGTGAGGTAGGTTTGCACAAAATCATCAGGCTCACTGTCTCTCCCAGAGACATCAAAGTCCAGCAGCAGGACAAAAGTCAAGATGACTGATGATGACCTGGGATACCCAAATCATTCCCACCCCAATTCTGGCTGTAATGGTGATTATAAATTTTCATTATAGCCAATTATCTTTGCAAATATTGAAGAACTAAATAGGTTCCTTGGGAAAGGATTAGTATATCAGGGAGGTTTTTTTAGAAGCTGAGATAAAGATGAAACAAGAACATTGTTATTATTAAAAAGAAAGAGGACATTAAGGAGACAAATATAAAAATGGAAAAGAAAAAAATGAACATCACTGTCCTGCTATAGAAAGTGAGAGACAAGTGGGTGGCTAGGTGGCACAGTGGATAAAGCACCCACCCTGGAGTCAGGAGTACCTGTGTTAAATCTGGTCTCAGACACTTAATAATTACCTAGCTTTGTGGCCTTGGGCAAGCCACTTAACCCCATTTGCCTTGCAAAAACCTAAAAACAAAACAAAACAAAAAAAAAAGAAAGTGAGAGACAAGATAAAGGCCAGGTTACTTTTCAGTTCTGAGATTCTATTGTTTGCATGTTTGCAAAGATTATCAGAAAGGTAAAGGTATAGTGGATATGATTTTTAAGTTTGCAAATTCCTGTTTCTTAGGAGAGACTTACGTAGCAAATTTAAGAAACACAGCAAAAATGAGGGTGGAAGTCCCAATTAAATATTTCTCATTCCCTCTAAGGGAACTAACTTTCAAGTTAGTTCAAACCTCTGTAAAAATATTTATATTTTGATAGACAAACTGTTCTGTATGAAAGGAATCCGTGTAGCTCAGAGAACTAATATGAAGAAAAATGGAATTATTTAGCACTTTAAAATCTGCAGGGGTGGCTAGGTGGCGCATAGGGGTGGCTAGGTGGTGCATTGGATAGAACACTGGCCCTGGAGTCAGGAGTACCTGAGTTCAAATCTGGCCTCAGACACTTAATAATTACCTAGCTGTGTGGCCTTGGGCAAGCCATTTAACCCCATTTGCCTTGCAAAAAAAATCTGCAAAACATTTTAAATAAATTTTCTCTCTCAAGTCTTACAATAATAACCTTATGGTGCAGTTACTCAGTATTATGATCCTTATTTTAAAGTAAGAAATTGATTTCTCTAAGGTCATATAACTAATAAATATGTACTATAGGATTCAAATCCAGATTTTGCTATAAGTCTAGCTGTCTTTCCACTATTTGGCAGACTTAAATCTTGGGCAACTGATTTGTAATCTGGGGTATTTCAGAGGACATAGAAAAGTCAGTTTTCCAGATGACATAAAATTCCATTTAATTCTCTGTGGGTATTTACTGAACCTCTTATAAAAATTCAAAATTATACTTAGGGACACTGGAAATATTAAGAGAAGTGTAATATAGGGTTCTCACTCTTAAGGGACTTACAGTATGAGTAAGGCAAAAAGGTATAAACACAAAATGCTTCAATAATTCTAGGCAGCCAGAATATATATGTGCTCTAAGTGGTAAATGTTATATGGAATTCAGCTGAGTGAGGGAGCAGAGAAAAGAGCAATAGATATGATGGCAGAAGAACTAGGTTTTAATGCAAACATTATTTAACCATAGTCAAGCCACAACTTTTCTGAGCCTCATTTTTCTCATTTGTAAAATAGAGAAAAGAATAATTGCAGTATCTTACAGATTATTTGTCATGGACTGTTGTGTGTGGGAGCACTGTAAACTATCATCACCTGGTGACCTTGAGCATCAGAACCTTATTTTACTAAATGCCAAGGGAGTGGGAGTGGAATAGGTACTGTGAAGGAAATTTAAGCCCTTGTATTATGGTGAATAAAGGGAGTACTTGTCATCCTTGTCTTCCTTGTCTTCCTTGTCTTCCATGTCTCCCACCCCTCCAATTACCTTGAATCACATTCTAAGTAGCAGTATGAATCAGTAGAAAGGGAAGTGAATTTGGAAGCAAAAGTCTTGGGTTTTAATTCTGATCCTTACTATCTCTGTGGCATTGATCAAGTCACTTCACCTCTATGAACTTCAGAATTATCATCTTTAAAATGAAGGCATTGGATTAGATCAATAAATTAATCAAAAAATATAAATATTTATTAAGCACCTTCTAGTTAGCTGCTGTACTGTACCATACAGCGAGGATACAAAAAAAAAGGCAAAATACAGCCCTTTCCCACAATCTGATGAGTATGTATGATGGGGAAACAAATGCAAGTAGATATATACAAACAAGATATATTCAGGATAAATGTTATTGTTCAGTAATTTTTCAGTCATGTCCAATTTTTTATGACCCTATTTGGGGTTTTCTTGGCAAAGACACTGAAATGGTTTGCCATTTTCCTCTCCAGGCCATTTTACAGATGAGGAAATTAAGACAAATTAAGACCTGGCCAGGATTACACAACTAGTAAGTGCCTGAGGCTAGATTTGAACCCAAGGAGATGAAGGTCTAGGTCAAGCATTCTATCTACTGTACCATTCAGAATTGTTGTCCCCTCAAGGAAAAATAAAAAATAATTAACAGAGAGACAGACAGAGGGGTGGAGAAAGGCTTCCTCGCAGCTTTATTCAGGATAAATAAAAAATAATTAACAGAGAGACACACAGAGGGGTCAGAAAAGGCTTTCTATAAAAAATGGACTTTTAATTGATCCTTAAAGGATGCTAGGGATGTCAGTAATTGGAAACGGAAGAGTTTTCTAGGCATGGTAGACAGAAAAAAATGTTCAGAGCCTACAGAAGGTATGTTTTATTTGTGCAGCAGTGAGGAGGCCAGTGTCACTGGAGTGAAAAGTAATTGGTAAAGTGTATGGTTCAAGACTTGAAATACTGTGAATGCTAGACTAGATGACCTCTAAACTCTCTCACTCGCATTTGTAAAGTAAAGGATGGTGCCATGGTCCTACCCTTATCAAGGTTATAGAACAAAAGTAAAAATATTTGTCTGTTTTGTCTTCTCTTTATGCATAGTTTCCATGAAAGCCATAATTGATTTTCATATAACTGTTTTTTAGCATTAATACTTAGAGACCTCTAGAGTTTTGATGCCAAAAGAAAAAAGGGTCTGGTCCAAGTGGAGGGAAGAGGAACCTTTTGGGGGAAAGGGTCAGAACTAGAATCTAATTTCTCCTGGAAACCATATTGGCCAGTATTACAAAGTTGCTCATAAAGACAGTCAAATGACTTGTCCAGGGTAGCATATCCCATATGTCTAGGCAGTACTTGAGTATAGATCTTACTGACTCAAGCAGAGTTCTCTAAATATACTATCAGGCAACCTTTCAATAACTAGACTATGGATAGTTTAAGGTTGCCTGAAACTTTTACTTCTCCACATCTAGAGTGCCAAAGTTGGGGTCAGAGAACCTTGGCTGCAATCCTGGTTCTGTTCCTTACTATCTAGGTTAACTAGGGCAAGTCAATGCACTCTCTGGCCCTCAGTCTGAAAAAATTAAACTAGACTAGATGACCTTATTTTTTTAAATTTATTTTCTTTCCTTCCCACTCCCCCCACTCCCACTCATGAATAAAAAGAGAAAAAGAAGAAAGAAAACCAATTCCCACATTGGTCATATCCAAAAATGCTTTTAGCATTCTATCATTTAAGTCTATTGAGAGGAGTGCTTCAAGTCTTTCAAAGTTATTTTTCTTAGTTATGTCATCATCACTGTCTAAATTGTTTTCCTCTTCTCACTTTACTATGTTTCACTTTTCTCTGAAACTGTCCATTTTGGTACTTCTTATGACCAAAAATATTCCATTATATTCATGCAAGGTCTAGCCATTCCCAAAAAAAGGTTGGCATTGCCATGATGTCTAGTTTTAGGCTATTATTTTAAAAAGCTGATATCTATATAAATATTAATATTGTGTTAATGTTGATATATAAATGTTGATATATTTATTAAGCTATAATATTCCATTAATTTAATTAATACATTAATAATATTACTATATTGGCATGTTAATTTACAATATAATAATAATATTAATAAAATTAATGATAATATTAATATATTTCAATATATGAGTCATTTCCTTTGTTCTTAGATTTCTTTCAGATAGAAACAATTAGATGTCTTCCAAAGTACCTTCTAGATCTAAGAGCCTTTAGCTAGTACAAGAAATTTGGAGAAACAAAGTCTCCAGAGGTCAGTCTGGGATAGGTAGAAGCAGATGGAAGAGAAATTTTTTTTCTCTCTCCTAATCCCACCCCCTATCATATTCTGGGATGCAACCTTATAAAAGTACAAGAGAAAGGAAAACCTTGGGTCAAGGGGAAGTCAGTTGAGTTTTGTGGATTGTTCCTTTCTTGCCTTTTTAAGTTATTATTTCTTTATTAAAGCACCAAAAGAACAGGTTTTTGTTGTTCAGTCATTTTTCAGGCATATCTGACTCTGTTATCCCATTTGGACTTTCTTGGCAGATACTGGTGTGGCTTACCATTTTCTTTCTCAATTCATTTTGCAGATGAGGAAACCAAAACAAACAGGATTAAATGATTTTCCCAAGGTCACACAGCTAGTAAGTATCTGAGGATGGATTTGTACTCAAGAAGATGAGTCTTACTGATTCCCAGGTTGGCGCGCTAGTCCTTGAGTCACTTGATGCCCCCAAAGAACAATGAGGAGCCAACAAACAAAATTTGGATGCCCAAGACAAGCTTTAATTTAATAGAAGAATTAATTTAATTCAAGTATTGATTAAGTACCTACTACACTTAAAGACCTATTATGGGTACTGAGGATATAGAAATGAAAAAAATTCCAGTTCCTGTTTAAAAGGTGATAATAATAATAATAATATAAATTTTTAGTGTCTTAAGATTTACAAAATGTTTTACATATATTCTTATTTGGGCTCCATAATAATCCTGTGAAGTAGGAAATAAGTAATAGTAATGATTCAGATTTATATGGAGTGTAGCACTTCTGACCCCTATAAAGCTATCTCATGTAGCTAAGCACCCATTCAAGACCTTAGCTCATAAGCCCCCATCAGTGTGTTCACTTTTACAGGCAATAAGGGAACACATTATTCAAAGCATAAGCTATTTACTCAGCATACCAAATTAAGGAATAAGAAGAGATCCTTCCCTGTTCACATGGCGTAACTTTCCTACAAGTTACCCCTTCAGACTACCCCCCAGGAAAGTTGAGAAAAAGAGGGAAACATGTATATGCTAATGTCCAGCTGCTTGTGGAACCATCCCCAGTGGAGCTCGAGGAAAACTCTAGCTAAAATAAAGGGAAATGAAAGAGGCATGGAGTAACTGAAGACTGGTAAAATGATAACCTTTTAAAAAGCGTGAAAATAATTTTCCTAATGAGAAGCAGGAATCCTATGTAGAAAACACATTTGGAGGGCATATATTTAGTAGATGGAATTGAGTGGACAGGATTTAGAAAAAAGAAGGATTTCAACAGGCAGAGAAGAAAAAAACATTCATTGCAGACATGTAGAACAGTCTACCCCCATGAATGCAAGAAGCCAGGAGATGAGAGAACAGATAGTGGTTTATTTTGGCTTAAATACAGAGGAGTGAAGTGGAGTCATGTGAAATATAGCTGGAAAGGCTGCTGGGAGTCAGATTGTGAAAGACCTTCAATGGCAGGCTTTTTTTTACCTTATAAAGAGTAAAAAGAGGTTAGAAAAGGAGAGGGGAAGGAAAGGGGAAACCTCTAAAGATTTTTGATTAGAGGATGACATGGTAAGATCTATGATTTAATTTATCATCTCAATAACGGACATTTATGTAGTGATTTAAGATTTGCAGAGATTGTGACATTGATAACAACCTTGTGAAATGGGCACCACCATAGGCATTATCCCCATTTTGCAGATGAGAAGATGGGCTTATAAAGATCAAGTGCCTTATTCAGGGTCACAAAACTAGTTAAAGGTCAGAGATGGGATTCAAATTCATTGCTCTTAAATACAACTAATAGTTTTTTTGTACTATGTCATTTTGCTTTTCATTAGGAAGATTATTTTGACAACTTTTTAGAAGGCTATCATTTTACCCATCTCCAGTTTCCCAATGACTCTCATTTCCTTTAAGATTAGCAGGGGTTTTTCTCAAGTCTCATTAGGATGATTCTACAAACAGCTGGGCTTTGGTATATTCATGTTTCCCTCTTTTTCTCAACTCTCCACAGTCTTGACCTGAGAGAAATTCCCCTTTAGCAGGGAAGTTCAAGAATCAACTCAAAACAGAAGAGCTGATTATCAAATTTTCAGAGTGAGCATTTATAACCCAGAATTTGGCAAATTACAAATTAGAACCTGATTTATTGTTTTGTTGATTTTCTACACTTAAGAAACTGATAGAACAGTTAGGTGATGAAGTGGACAGAGTACCAGATCTAGAATCATGAAAATTCATCTTCCTGAGTTCAAATTTGGTCTCAGACATTTGTTGTGTGACCCTATTTGCCTTAGTTCCTTATCTTTAAAATGAGCTGTTGAAGGAAATGGCAAAATCACTCCAGTATCTTTGCCAAAAAAAAAAAAAACAACCCAAAATGGGGTCACAAAGACTCAGACACAACTGAGCAACAATATAAGAAATTGATGGAGAAAATGTAAATTATACAATTTAAACTTAAAAGTTTTGTTCGTACAACTTTCTTTCTCAGAGATTCTGTTGTTAAGCATTTACTAGCATAACCCTGGCTTTAAGAATTTAGCAGAAAGAAAAATGGACTTCCTTTTCATGCCATAATCAATTAGACTTGTGGGTGACCCTCCCATTCCCCAGATACTCAACATCCCTTTCTTAGACTGATGGTCCACTTTAGCAAATTCAACAACAGTCACTTATTGTTTCCCCTTGGGGAGAGAGGAGGTCTAAAGATATTTTGATTTTTTTTTATCCCAGAGAAAACTTCTTTCTGTATTTCATATTGTCATTTGGTTCTCTGGGGCCTCATAACTTCTAAATGGGGGCCCTAAGTTTATATCTGCTTGCCTACTGATGCCATGCCCAATGGCATATTACTACATTACCAGTTTCAGGAAATTCAGTCACACAGACGTCTTCTTGGACCTTTGCCATCCACTTCCCTCATTTCAGTTCTTACTAAAAACAAATTATAATAACTTATAATTATCCTGAACTCTGAATTACAAAGCATTTTACATGCAATTCTTTGTCATTACAGCAAGTTAGTGAGGTAGGCAGAGTAGGTGTTATTCCAGGTTTACAGATGAGAAAACTGAGGTTCAAAGTTAAAACGATGAACCAAAGGTGACACAAGTAACTGGTAGTGCCAGAACACAGAACTAGGTCTTCAAGGTCTCAAGGTCTAGGACCTCCCCATACCATGTTGTCCATCTGCTTTCATCATATGTTCTGTTCTTCTAACTATTGCCAAGGTAATCATTCTTTTCACATATGTCATATTACTGCTCTGCTCAAAAATCTTCAATGACTCCCTATTGCCTATTGAGAAAAATTTCATTTTCTTTACCTAGAATTCAAAAAGGGGATAATGCCATAATATTGGACTGATGTTGTGCTAATTTTATTTAATATTACATCCTTCAGTATACCTCAGTTCTATCCAAACCTAACTTTTCTCTCCTTTTATCTTCATTCTCTACCCTTCAATATAGGAGGTCTCCAGACCTCCATACTTTTGCACACATGGTTTTCCATACCAAAATTTACTGACTTTGGCCATTGTATGATTATTTCTCTATTAAAAGCGAATTCAACTCATTCTCTAGTCTATGTGGTCTTTCCTTGATTCTTCTGGTGAATAGAAAATCTATCTTGTTAGATCTCATATAACCTTTTTTTTCCCTTTGAAGAGTCTATTGGAGTTAAATGATTTTGCTCAGGACCACAGAGCTATAAGAGGAATCAAGTGTCATAAGTTGGATTTGAAATCAGGTCCTCCTGATTCCAGAGCCAATGCTCTCTATCTGCTATACACCACCTTCCTGCCCCAATCCCACTTAGCACTTTAAAAACACAATTTCCCAGCAGTATACTTAATTATGTAATATTACACGTAGGTTATCAGTACTTGTCTTCTTTTCTCCTTATGCTCCATTAGAACACAGTGTTCTGCATATCATACAATACAATAGGTATTTTATAAGTATTTGTTTTCATAGAAACTAACATGTAAGTTTAAAGATGTTGCCATCCTAACTTTCCCCATTATCCTCAATCTTTTATTTATTTTAAACTTAATTTGTTCCCCATCCCACATCACTATTGTCTATTCTATATTCCTATATACATCAGTGACTCAAAGATCTTATAGCCTGAACAACTTGATTTAACTCTCTACCTTGGTGCTGGCAAAGCATTCATTAATTTTACAGAGGAGGAAACTGAGGACAAAAGTGACTTGCCATGTGAGATGAGGAGAATGAGCTTTGCCAGTTACTACTTGCAAAATATCCTCATTGTCTTTCCAAAGATCAGCCTCAGCATCTGTAGTGTTTGCTGTAGTGTAGCCTCACAACCAAAAGTGGGAAGCAAGCAAGCTTGACAACCATTAATGTACTAGTTGCCTCCTAGAAATCCCAGGAGATAGTATTTTGCCATTGAGAGATAATATTTTGCCATTAAGAGGCATCAAACTTAAGCAAATTAGAGAATGTTAAAATAAAGTATGGAATATTAATGTAATTATTTAGGCAATGAAGATGGACAAATATGAGAAACCCAGTCAATCACCTACTACTTACTAAGCACCTATTATGAATCAAGTCTTGTTTGAAACACTCAGGATACAGAGTTAGGCAAAAACTCAATAGTCTCTGCTTCTTAGGACCTCATAGTCTAATGGGGGAGACAATATGGGAATTTTGCTGTTTTGTTGAGTCACATCTGACTCTTCATGACCCCTATTTGGGGTTTTCTTGTCAAAAATTACTGGAGTGTTTTGTCATTTCCTTCTCCAGCTCATTTTACAGATGAGGAAACTGAGATAAACTGGGTTAAGTGACTTACACATACTTACATAGCTAGTAAGTATCTGAGACTAGATTTGAAATCAGGAAGATGAGTCTGGCGAGGAGGGAGAGAGTTCCAGGTATAGGGTACAACCAGAGAAAACACAAATAAATCTGAAAAGATCTTTATGAAATAATCCAAAACACAAAAGACAATCAAAGAATGGAGTATGCACTCTGATCACATGAGGAAAAAGTGAGAATTCATGAGATCAATGTCTATTCATAAGAATGAATGAACAAAAAAATCCTGCTATTTATAGACTTAGAGAATAAAATTTAAAAAGTGTTGTTACCTCATGTGTTGAAATTGTTTAATTAAAATGTAAATAATAAATGAATGTGTACAGCTGTTTGCTTTTGGGTTTAATGTTAAATTTCTAATAAAATATGTATTTTTTGCAAAAGATATTTTTCAGTCTCAAAAGAAATAAATATATCCATTAAAACACTTAGTCAAACAGTGCCAAAGAATGAGTTCTTTGGTAATTTTTATCCCCTATAGAGCCTCTTGCTGGAGGTTTTGAGACACTCACATGCTGTTCTTCTTACTGTAAACTTGAGCAGATGGTCTGTTTGTGGTCTCAGCCACATGGCAGCTGTCTGCTCAGGTCTCATTTTAGCTCTGAAAAATCATTTCAATTTGAACCTAGTGGAGAGGAGCCAAAAATGAACTCAATGACAGATTCTTCATTATTGCTCTTGGTAATTACTGCAATGACTTTTCCAGAACCTGCAACAGTCTTTTCTTCTGATCAGTCTCCCTGGTTGTTGTTCAGTTCCAGTAGCCCACACAGACTGCTGTCTGAAATAGGTATTATCTCTCACCCCCAGTCCACCCCTGTGCAATGCTGGGAAGAAGTCCCAGCACCTCCACTCTTGACTGAGCCCTTACAGGTCTGTTTCTTCCATTGTCAATCGCAGTTTCTTTACGTCTGTCTCTCTCTGCCTCTCTGTCTCTGTATGATTCTCTTTGTGTCTCTGTCTCTGGCTGTCTGTCTCTGTTTCTGCCTCTTTGTCTCTCTGTCTCTCTGTGTTTTTTTCTGTCCCTCTCCTAACTGTCCCTCAGTCTTTGTCTCTCTGTCTCTGCTTCTGTCTTTCTCCATCTCTGTCTCTAATTTTGTCTCTCTCTCTCTCTCTGGTTCTCTCAGTCTCTGTCTCTATTTCTGTCTCTGTCTCTCTCTTTGTATCTCTGTCTCTCATTGCTGTCCCTCAGTCTTTGTCTCTCTCTCTCTGTCGCTCTCACTCTCTCTTTCTCTGTCTCTTTTTTCTAGGTCTCTGTTTGTCTATCTTTTCACTCTGTCACTATCTCTGTGTCTCTCTACCTCTCAACTGTTTTTTCTGTCTGTCATTCTGTCTCTTTCTCACTGTCTTTCTGTCTTTTTTGTCTTTTTCTCCTCCCTCCTTTTATTTCTCCTCCAGTTGCACAAGTAATTATTCTGTCTATATTGTACCTGGCATAGTATTAGTTTCTAAGTATAATAAAATTTTTTAATGATAATAAAGTCAAAAGAAAAGTCTCTATTTTCAAGGAGTTTATTTTCTGCCTCTATTTCCATCTACTCCTGTAGATGTCAGCTTCTGTTCCCTATGGCTTTTATTCTTCTCTTTACCCTTTCTATGCTTTTCTCCCCCCTTCATCTGTTCTTGATTAGATTTATTCCAGCTGATCAACAACCCCTCTCAACTTCGTCAGGAACTTCTCTCTTCTTTTCTACCCCTGGCCCCTGGCCTCAGCAGGAACTTCCTAAAGACCTTGACCAATGTAATTCAAGGTTGCTCCAATTTCTTTGGGTTCTAGTCTACTTCCCAGAATGCCTCTGCACTCCAACCCTTGAGACCAGAGGAGAGAAAGCAAGGTTGCACTTACCACTAATTTCAAAAAAATAGAGGTTGGCTGAGATTCCCTGGAATCTGAGTTTTTCTCGTCTCATGGGATCATGGATTTAGAGTTAAGTCAAAAAACATTAAGTGATTACTGTGTCAGAAATTGTGCTACATGCTGGAAATACAAACAAGTAGATAGATAATCCCTATCCTCAAGGAAATTACATTCTAATGGGACAAGGCAACACATAAGAGGGAGTTGAAAATTTGGGTTTATGGGTAATCTAGATGAAGATATTGGAATTGGGGACATGGTTAACAAAGTCCTGTGGAGAGTCAGGAACCCAGGTTGGAGAAGAATGAAGACATGGTTGGCCTGTTCTTCCTTAAAATGGAAGTTCTGAACCCCAGAGGACATCTGCTTCAAATGCCTCATCTGACAGTTGAAGAAACTGAGGCCTGAATTCCAAAATATAGATATTCTCAGTAAAGGAGTGAATTTTTTAAATGAGATAAGTACTGCTCATTTAAAAAGTTTTTTCATATTTAAAAAACTTGGCTTGGAGACACATTGAAAGTCTAGACTCATTCAGGCCAAGATGGTGGAGAAAGTCTCCTGATCTTTCCCCATCTAGCTTATGAAATAAACCTCTTAAAAGAAACCCGGCCCACAAAACCCAGAAAGAAAAGTCAGGAGAAAGAACATCTCCCTCAGGATTTGTTTCCCTCAGCAGCACTGGACGAATTTGGGCAGGTGAGTCTGGGCACAGAGGGTGGATCAGCCCCGGATCAGTCAGATTAGCAGCTGAATTGGATCCAGGAGTCTGAGGGCCCGAAAGCGGGATGTGCTGGATCAGTGGTGCACTGGTGGAGCTAGAAGGGGGGGGGGGGGCTTGAGTCAACTAGGGAGCAGAGGCTCACTGACCCTCTGGAGCTTGCCAACAGAGCTCCGGGGAGAGTTCCGGTGCAGGATAGCTGTGGACAGGATAGCTGGGCTCCTCTGGTCTGAGGAACTCTGAGTCCACACCTCCATTTTGGCTGAGGCCTCTTCCTGGAACAAACAATTGCAGACTTCTTCTGCCTCAGGCACAGGTGTGTGAGCAGAAGAACCAGCCCAGCTGACAATAGGGAGACAGATGACCTCAGGCCACCATTGATTGAAGGCAAAAGGATTCATTAGCTCCAACTCTTCCCTTCAAGCTAAGGGAGAAGGCTTCAATAAAGGCCATAGACACTCCAGAGAAAGCAACCAGAACCTCCTACTGGCCATCCAGAGAAATTGCACTCAGTGAGTAAAGCCTCTAGTGATCTCAAGCCCCTGTGAACCATCCCCTCCCCAGCTCAAGGTCTTAGCAAAATGAAAAAGGGTCAGCAGAAAGGTGGATCCATAGAAAAATTCTTGGAAGGGAAAGACTCTAACTCAGAGAGACCTAGAACCTCTGAGGAGAATATGACCTGGTCTTCAACGCAGAAAGACTTCCTTGAAGAAATAAGGAAGGAGCAATTTTGGGCTGTGTGCAGAGTACCATCTATATCCAGATAAGGAGCCATGGAGTTTGAACAAAGTGCAAGGACTATTCCCTTTAATTTAGGAAAAAAAAACAGATATCTTATTGTCTGATCTTGTTACCTCTTAGACTTCTCTTCTCTTTAAGGATATGATTTCTCTCTCATCACACCCAATTTGGATCAAGGTACAACATGGAAACAAAGTAAAGACTGACAGAGTGCTTTCTGTGGGGGTGGGGGGGTGGGAGGAGGGAAGCAAGATGGGGGAAAATTGTAAAACTCAAATAATATCTTTAATAAAAATAAATTTAAAAAAAATAAGGAAGGAGTTTAAAATCAACTAGAAAATTTGGGAGAGACAATTAATACCTTGCAACAAGAAAACAAATCCTTAAAAAATACAATTGGACAAATACAAAATGAGAATAATTCTCTCAGATCCTCAATTGGGCAAATGCAAAAAGAAAATAATTCTCTCAAAACCTCAATTGGTCAAATGGAAAGCTCTTTCAAAAGTAGAATGGACCAATTGGAAAAGGAGTTGCAAAAGGTTAATGAAGAAAACTCCTCTCTAAAAAAAAAAGAATGGAGTCTGCAGAAACGAATGACTCCATGAGACAGCAAGAGTCAGTTAAACAAAACCAAAAAATAGAAAAAATAGAAGAAAATGTAAAATACCTCATCAACAAAACCACTGACCTTGAGAATAGGTTGAGAAGGGGCAACCTGAAAATTATTGGACTTCCTGAAAACACTGAAGAGGCAAAAAAGCCTGGACTTAATATTACAGGATCTAGTGATGGAAAACTGCCCTGATATCATGGAACCAAAGGGCAAAGTAGTTATTGAAAGAATACATTGATCCCCCTCAGAAAAAGATCCTAAAATGAAAACACCAAGGAATGTTGTGGCCAAACTCCAGAACTATCAGATAAAAGAGAAAATCCTGCAAGCAGCCAGAAAGAAAGAATTTAAATATCAAGGAGCCACAGTAAGGATTATGCAGGACCTGGCTGAATCAACATTAACGGATCTAAGGGCCTGGAACTAGATATTTCAAAGAGCAAGGGAGCTTGGAATGCAGCCAAGAATCTACTTTCCTGCAAAGCTGAGTCTTCTCTTCCAGGGAAAAAGATGGACATTTAACGAAAAGGAAGAATTCCAAAAATTCCTGATGAAAAGAACAGAGCTAAATAGAAAATTTGGACATCAAACAGGAGGTTCAAGAGACACATGAAAAGGTGAAAAAAAGGGGGGCTGTAAAAAATTGCTATCCAATAAGTTGAAACTGGCTATATCCCAGCATAGAGAAAAAGATTCTCATAAATCTTGAGAATTATAACTCTGACAGAGAGACTATACCTAGCCAGAAGTGATAGACATTCATGACCTATCCATGAGACTGCTATCTAATGGGTTGTAACTGGCTTTAACCCCACTTGGGAGAAAGACTGTAATAACTCTCAAGAATTTTAACTCTATTAGACAGAATGTACTTAGCTGGAAGTGACAGATACTCAGAATTTTCTATGACTCAGAATGATCTAAAAAACACTACCTCCTTAAAAAGGGGGACAGGAAGGAGACAGGAGAAGGGAGGGGATTGAATGGGGTAAATCTTATTACACTAAGAGGTACAAAATACCTATGGTAATAGAGGAGAAGAAGGGAGGAGATGAGAAACACCTGAATCTTCTCATCAGACTTGGCTTAAAGTCAATTTACACATACTTAGTTAACTTAAAAAACATCTAACATTTCAAGGATTAAAAGGGGAAAAGGGGAGGGGGAATGGAGAAAGGGAGGGGGAGTGGGGAAAAAGGGGGAACTAACAAAAGGAAGGGAAGAGAAATGGGAAAAAGAGAAAGGGGGAAGAAAGAGGAGGGGGTGATATAGGAGTGCAAATACACTGAAGGGGGTGGTATTCAGAAACAAAATACTGGGGAATATGGATTAAGGGGGGAAGGGGTAAAAATACAAACAGAGGGAAGAAAGTATGGAGGGCAATAAAGAATTAGTAATCATTACCTTGAATGTGAATGGGATGAACTCTCCCTTAAAATATAAGCAAATAGCGGAGTGGATTAAAAACCAGAATCCTACAATATGCTGTTTACAAGAAACTTACTTGAAGCAGAGAGATACATATAGAGTAAAGGTAAAAGGTTGGAGCAAAATATATTTTGCTTCAGCTGAAGTAAAAAAAGCAGGGGTAGCAATCCTTATCTCAGACAAAGCAGCAGCAAAAATAGATAGCCCTAAAAGAGATAAGGAAGGAAACTTTATCCTCCTAAAAGGTACCATAGACAATAAAGCTATTTCAATACTGAACATATATGCACCCAATGGAACAGCATCCAAATTCTTAGAGGAGAAGTTGAAAGAACTACAGGAAGACATGGACAGCAAAACTCTACTAGTGTGAGACCTCAACCTCCCACTCTCAGATCTAGATAAATTTACTCATAAAATAAACAAGAAAGAAGTTAAGGAGGTAAATAGATTGTTAGAAAAATTAGATATGGTAGACTTATGGAGGAAATTGAATGGGGATAGAAAGGAATATACCTTTTTCTCTGCAGTACATGGAACTTATACAAAAATTGACCATGTACTAGGACATAAAAACCTAATGATCAACTGCAGAAAGGCAGAAATAGTGAATACATCTTTCTCAGATCAAAATGCAATAAAAGTCATATGCAATATTGGGCCAAGAAGATATAGACCCAGAACCAATTGGAAACTGAATAACCACATTTTAAAGAATGAGTGGAACAAAAAACAAATTATAGAAAGAATTGACCATTTTATCCTAGGTAATGATAATAATGAAACAACATCCCAAAACCTATGGGATTCACTCAAAGGGGTTCTCAAGGGATATATTATAGCTTTAAATGCTTACATGAATAAATTGGAGAAAGAGGAACTCAATGAGCTAAACAAACAAATAAAAAAATTAGAGAAAGAACAAATTAAAAATCCCAATCAAATACCAAATTAGAAATTCTAAAAATTAAAGGAGAAATTAATAAAATCAAAAGCAAAAAAACTATTGAACTAATAAATAAAGCCAAAAGTTGGTATTATGAAAAAAATAATAAAATTGATAAACCCCTGGTCAATTTGATTTAAAAAAAGAAGAAAATCAAATTGCTAGTATCATAAATGAAAAAGGTAAATTCAACACCAATGAGGAGGAAATTAAAATAATAATCTGAAATTATTTTTGCCCAACTCTATGCCAATAAATTTGATAATCTAAGTGAAATGGATAAATATTTACAAAAATATAAGTTGCCCAGGTTAAATGAAGAGGAGATTAAGTACCTAAACAACCCTATCTCAGAAAAAGAAGTTCAACAAGCCATCATTAAACTCCCTAAGAAAAAATCTCCAGGGCCTGATGGATTCACAAGTGAATTCTACAAAACACTTAAGGAACAATTGGTTCTAATTCTATATAAACTCTTTGGAAAAATAGGGAAAGGGGGCAGCTAGGTGGCACAGTGGATAAAGCACCAGCCCTGGAGTCAGGAGTACCTGGGTTCAAATCCGGTCTCAGACACTTAATAATTATCTAGCTATGTGGCCTTGGGCAAGCCACTTAACCCCATTTGCCTTGCAAAAAAAACCTTAAAAAAAAGAAAAGAAAAATAGGGAAAGATGGAACTCTGCCTAACTCTTTCTATGAAACCAATATGGTGCTGTTACCTAAACCAGGAAGAGTTAAAACAGAGAAAGGAAATTATAGACCTATCTCCCTGATGAATATAGATGCAAAAACATTAAATAAAATCTTAGCAAAATGATTACAAGTTATCACTAGGATAATACATTATGATCAAGTAGGATTTATTCCAGGAATGCAGGGTTGGTTCAATATAAGGAAAACTGTTAGTATACTCAATTATATCAACAACAAACCTATCAGGAATCATATGATCATATCAATAGATGCTGAAAAAGCTTTTGACAAAATACAGCATCCATTACTACTAAAAACACTAGAGAGTGTAGGAATAAATGGACTGTTCCTTAGAATAATTAGCAGTATCTATCTGAAACCATCAACAAGCATTATATTCAATGGGGAAAGGCTAGAGGCATTCCCAATAAGATCAGGGGTGAAACAAGGGTGCCCATTATCACCACTACTATTCAATATCATATTAGAAATGTTAGCTTCAGCAATAAGAGAATAAAAAGAAATTAAAGGAATTAGAATTGGGAAGGAAGAGACAAAACTCTCACTCTTTGCACATGACATGATGGTCTACCTAGAGAATCCCAAGAAATCATCCAAAAAACTACTGGAAACAATTAGCAATTTAACAAAGTTGCAGGTTATAAAATAAATCCTCATAAATCTTCAACTTTTCTATATATGTCTAGCAAGAAAAAGCAGGAAGAGCTAGAAAGAGAAATCCTTGGGAGTCTATTTGCCAAGATAGACTCAGAATCTTTTTGAAAACAATTATAAAACACTTCTCACACAAATTAAATCAGATTTAAATATCTTGGCAAATATCAACTGCTCATGGATAGGTAGAACTAACATAATAAAAATGACAATTCTACCAAAACTAAACTACCTGTTTAGTGCCCTTCCAATAAAAATTCCAAACAATTACTTTAATGAGTTAGAAAAAATTGTAAGTAAATTCCTATGGAGAAATAAAAAGTCAGAAATTTTCAGGAGCTTAATGAAAAAAAAGTGCAAAATAAGGTGGCTTAGCCCTACCTGATCTAAAATTATATTATAAAGCATCAGTCATCGAAACTGTTTGGTACTGGCTAAGAAATAGAGTGGTGGACCAGTGGAATAGACTAGGTGCAAAAGCAGGAGACAATTATAGTAATCTGCTGTTTGATAAACCCAAAGAGTCCAGCTATTGGGATAAAAACTCCCTCTTTGTTAAAAAGTGCTGGGAAAATTGGAAGTTAGTATGGAAGAAACTTAGATTAGACGAACACCTAACACCTTTACCAAGATAAGATCCAAATGGTTACAGGACTTAGACATAAAAAACAATACTATAAGCAAATTAGAAGATCAAGGACTAGTTTACCTGTCAGGTCTATGGAAAGGGGAGCAGTTTATAATTAAGGAAGAGTTGGAGAACATCACCAAAATCCAACTAGATGATTTTGATTACATTAAATTATAAAGCTTTTGCCCAGATAAAACCACTGTAACCAAGATCAAAAGAAATGTAGTAAATTGGGAAACAATCTTTACAACTAATGATTCTGACAAAGGACTCATTTCTAAAATATACATAGAACTGAGTCATATTTTTAAAAGAAAAAGCCATTCCCCAATTGACAAATGGTCAAAGGATATGCAAAGACAATTTACAGATGAGGAGATCAAAGCAATCCTTAGCCATATGAAAAAATGCTCTAAATCATTAATTATTAGAGAAATGCAAATTAAAGCTTCTCTGAGGTACCACCTCACACCTCTCAGATTGGCCAGTATGACCAGGAAGGATAATGATCATTGTTGGAAGGGATTTGGGAAATCTGGGACACTATTACACTGTTGGTGGAGCTGTGAACTCATCCAACCCTTCTGGAGAGCTATTTGGAACTATGCCCAAAGGGCAACAAAAATGTGCATACCCTTTGACCCAGCAATACCACTACTGGGTCTATACCCTGAAGAGATGAGGAAAAAGGGTAAAAACATTACTTGTACAAAAATATTTATAGCAGCCCTGTTTGTGGTGGCAAAGAATTGGAAATCCAGTAAATGTCCTTCAATTGGGGAATGGCTTAGCAAACTGTGGTATATGTATATCATGGAACGCTATTGTTCTATTAGAAACCAGGAGGGACGGGATTTCAGGGAAGCCTGGAGGGATTTGCATGAACTGATACTGGGAGTGATGTTCAACCTTGAAGGACTTGCTCATTCCATCAGTGCAACAATTGGGAACAAGTTTGGGCTGTCTGCAAAGAGTGCCATCTGTATCCAGATAAAGAGCCGTGGAGTTTGAACATAGTTCAAGGACTATTCCCTTTAATTTAGGAAAAAAAAACCAGATATCTTATTGTCTGATCTTGTTACCTCTTAGACTTCTTGTCTCTTCCTTAAGGATATGATTTCTCTCTCATCACACTCAATTTGGATCAATGTACAACATGGAAACAAAATAAAGACTGACAGAGTGCTTTCTATGGGGGGGGAGGGAAGTAAAATTGGGGGGAAATTGTAAAACTCAAATAATATCTTTAATAAAAACAACAATTAAAAAATAAAGGGTAAAAGCATTTTATAAACCAAAAAAAAAAAGAGATAATGTGAACCCTGAAATAGGGTGATGGCCACCTAAAGAAATTTGGGTCACTTTCATATTGTGTAACTCTGAAATAAATATGAAATTTGCTTTTGCTTTTAAAAGAAAAAAAAGAAAGTCTAGACTCCAGAATGAAGGAGATGGTGGTCTCACAACCCATTTGGAATATGATGACCCCCATTCTGCTATACTTGTCCCTGTCTCCATTGTTAGTTGTTGAAATTCGCCTCTGTTAGGAAAAAGGGTAAAAACATTACTTGTACAAAAATATTTATAGCAGCCCTGTTTGTGGTGGCAAAGAATTGGAAATCCAGTAAATGTCCTTCAATTGGGGAATGGCTTAGCAAACTGTAGTATATGTATGTCATGGAACACTATTGTTCTATTAGAAACCAGGAGGGATGGGATTTCAGGGAAACCTGGAGGGATTTGCAAGAACTGATGCTGAGTGAGATGAGCAGAACCAGAAAAACACTGTACACCCTAACAGCAACATGGGAGTGATGTTCAACCTTGAAGGACTTGCTCATTCCATCAGTGCAACAATTGGGAACAAGTTTGGGCTGTCTGCGAAGGAGAGTACCATCTGTATCCAGATAAGGAGCTGTGGAGTTTGAACAAAGTGCAAGGACTATTCCCTTTAATTTAGAAAAAAAAAAACAGATATCTTATTGTCTGATCTTGTTACCTCTGAGAATTCTGTTCTCTTTAAGGATATGATTTCTCTCTCATCACACCCAATTTGGATCAAGGTACAACATGGAAACAAAGTAAAGACTGACAGAGTGCTTTCCGTGGGGGGGGGGGGGGTAAGATTGGGGGGAAATTGTAAAACTCAAATAATATCTTTAATAAAAATAAATTTAAAAAAAGAAATTCACCTCTGTTAACTCCTCCACCAGGAAGGCAGACTCTCTCCACCTTGCCCCCATCCCAGCATTGTTTCCTCCCCTGGGCATCTTGATCATGTTATAATCTGTGGGCTGCCATGCAACACGTTAGGTGATGATTGATGATGTTTATCCTTCATTCTTTTTTATATAAATATTTTTTCCAATTATATACAATAGTAGTTTCTACCTATCATTTTTTATTTTTTAAAAGATTTTATTTATTTTGAATTTTACAATTTTTCCCCTAATCTTACTTCTTTCTCCCCACCCCCCACAGAAGGAAATTTGCCAGTCTTTACATTGTTTCCATGGTATACATTGATCCAAATTGAGTGTGATGAGAGAGAAATCATATCCTTAAGGAAGAAACATAAAGTATAAGAGATAGCAAAATCAGAAAATAAGTATCAGATTTTTTTCCTAAATTAAAGGTAATAGTCCTTTGTCTTTGTTCAAACTCCACAGTTCTTTCTCTGGATACAGATGGTATTCTCCATTGCAGACAGCCCAAAATTGTCCCTGATTGTTGCACTGAAGGAATGAGCAAGTCCTGATGGACTTGATGGATTGATCTTCACCCCCCATGTTGCTGTTAGGGTGTACAATGTTTTTCTGGTTCTGCTCATCTTGCTCAGCATCAGTTCATGCAAATCTCTCTAGGCTTCCCTGAATTCCCATCCCTCCTGGTTTCTAATAGAACAATAGTGTTCCATGACATACATATACCACAGTTTGCTAAGCCATTCCCCAACTGAAGTTGTTCTTCATTCTTAAAGAAGACCAGGACAGCTGGGAGATAATGCCATGACAAGTACATGATTGAATTTGAGTAAGGGTTGCTGTGCTAAGTCACTAGCCTCATTTCCTCTTATGGAGCCATCTGGGTCCAGGGTTTGGATAGGAAATAGGAAGGCTGGAGATGACCCTGGATGTGAGGCAATCAGGGTTAAATGACTTGCTCAAGCTCACACAACTAATAGGTGACTGAGGCTGGATTTGATCTCAAGTCTTCCTGACCTCAGGGTTGGTGCTACACCATTTAGTTTCTCAACACAGTATCAACACAGGAGCAAGAGAGTTCACTACTGGAAGATAAGAGTTCAAATTCTTTCTTAGATACTTTCTAGCTATGTGATCCTGAGCAAGTCAATTAACTTCCCTTTTACAAAAATGGGGATATAGTATACTAACTTCCTGGGTGTAATGAAGATCAAATGAAATCATATGTGTAAAATGCTATATAAACTATCATTATTATTAATTATGGTAATAATGACATTTATGTGTCATTTTATGGCTTATTTAGTGTTTCATTGTTATTAATTACTGTAAAGCCAGTTAAGTGATGCAGTAGTTAAAGCACTGGACTTGGAATAAAAAAGAATCATATCCAGGAGTTCAAATCTGACTTCAGATACTTACTAGCTGTATGACCCTGGGCAAGACCCTTAACCCAGTTTGTCTCAATTTCCTCATCTATAAGATGAGCTGGAAAAGAAAATAGCAAACCACTCCCATATCTTTGCCAAGAATAGCCCAAATGGGGTCAGAAAGTCAGACACAAACAACAACAAATTACTGTATTCTAGTTGTGTCCTATACTTCCATTTATATAACAAGGGTTATTGTAAGTATCAAATGAGATAATGGATGTGAAAGTATTTTGTAAACCAGAAGATAATGTAGACATGTCAGTTGTGAGGATCATTTCATTATCATTTCCCCTTGAGGACAGGAGTTGTTAAGATAGGAGGGAAACCCTGAGTTTTGTACTGGTCAAGGGGAAGATGGTCAGCCCCTATTAAAAAACGGACACCCTGTTTTTTGTTGAATATTGTGGACAACTTACAACCTCATCTACTTATATATCTTTGTATAAATCTTCTGCCCCACCCTAGTGTCTGGCCCAGGAACTAGCAAATAAACAGGAGATGCTTAATACATACTTGAATCAAGTTGAATTCAAATACTTGAATATTCAAGTATCTGAAGAGGATTCATGTAGAAAAGGCAAAAACTTGATGCCCTTGGACCTAGAGAGGAGAATGAGAGCAAGTGGTCTTTTCTAGGATTCAGATTTCAGTAGAGCCAAGGCTGTCAGGAAGTGCAATGCACTGGAGGGAGTTGGTGGGTCCTGGTCTTCCTGGAAGTCTTCAAGTTGAGACTGGTGACCACTTGTTAGGAATACTGGAGACAGGATTCACACCCAGACTGTTAGGAAGCAAACATTTATTAGGCACCAGGTATTTAACTAAGCACTAGGAATAAAAACCAAACAAAAAATAAAGGCAGTTTCTGACCTCAAGGTGCCATATTCAAGGGAGTGATGCTAGGTTGGCCTGGGTCTGTCCCCAAAATGAAGGCCCTCATCAACTACCCAATTGTAAGAGGGTTCCCCCCAGATCCAAATTCTATCAACTCTGAAGTCCCTGCCCTTTCTGAGTCTTATTATAAATTCAATTGAACTAAATTGTTTTCTGACTCTGACTCATCTTGTCCTCTGTAGATTCTTGCAGGGGAATACCAAAAGACACCAGTGTTTAGTGATTGTCCACATACAATGTCAGAGATAGGAACCAATTCCAGGGCATTCTTGAAGGTGGTGAGAAATGTTTGTAAAGTCTGGAGAGGAAAGGAGAGAAGGAAGGAGCAATGGAGACAAGAGAAGGAGGTGTTGAGAAGTGGCTGAGAGGAAAGAGACAAACATATCTGAGTGATCAAAAGGAGTTCACTGACCTTATTTTATCCTTAGTGGAAACTTAACATTACTACACAAACTCAACCCTACACTTAGACAACCAGGTGTGTGCTATGATTAGATTACCTTTCTTCCACATTTAATCATAGCAGTTTCACATTCTTTAATCAAACTAGTTTCACATTCCTTATCACACCTGATCCTCAGAAAAACCCTGTTGAGATGAAGTAGAATGGTTATTATTAACCCTTTTCTATAGATGAGGAAAATGAAGCTGTGGGGGGTTAGGACTATGGTGTCTCTTTATCAATGCACTGTTCTGTCTCCACTGAAAGGGAGTCTAGAGGAGAAAGGGAAATGTGAAATATGGAGTCCTTTTAAGGGAAGAACAGGTGGTAGATCCAAGTGGTGCACTAGAAATGTGGTTTCTGAGGGGTGGCTAGGTGGCATAGTGGATAAAGCACTGGCCCTGGAGTCAGGAGTCCCTGGGTTCAAATCCGGTCTCAGACACTTAATAATTACCTAGCTGTGTGGACTTGGGCAAGCCACTTAACCCCATTTGCCTTGCAAAAAAAAAGAAAAGAAATATGGTTTCTGTGCCTCCAGAAAGTGTAAGGAAGGAAGGAAGGAAGGAGGGAGGGAGGAAGAGAGTAAGGGAAGAAGGAAATGAAGATTGAAAAGGAAGGAAGGAGAGAATGAGGAAAGGAAATGAGGGTAGGAAGGAAGGTAGGAAAGAAGGAAGGAAGGAAACAAGCATCTATTATGTACCAGGTGTCCTACTAAATGCTTTATAAATATTATCTCATTTGATCCTCACAACAATCCTGGGAAGTATATATTATTATCTTATTTAACAATTGAGGAAACCAAGGCAGACAGAGATTAAGTGACTTGCCCAGTTACACAGCTAAGTGTTTGAGGCTGGATTTGACATTTTCTGAAGTCAGGTCTTCTTGACTTCAGACCCAGCATTCTGCCTACTGTACCTCCTAAAGAACACTGAACTGAAAATGAGTCCTAGTCCTGTCTCTGACACTAACTCAATGCATGACACTCTAGACCTCAGTTTCTTCATCTGTATAATGAAAGGATTGACCTAGAAATCATTTAGCTCCTTCCACCTCTTAAATCCTATGGTATTTTAGAAATCTATAGACATAATCTCTCCTGTCTCTTCCTTGCCCACTCCAGATATTTCAGCCATCCTCATAATCAAACTGTTTATAGAACTCTTAGCTGGCCTAAAGGAGACTCATGTTCTTATCTCCCCACCTCCATCTCTCAGCTGTCCTTCCTCTGCCATGAGACATTGGATCCTCTTCCTGAGCTTTGATTAAAGGTGGTATCTCAGAGACTGCTAGGATTTTCTTGTCTTTTCTTCTTTCTCTGTCTCAGTGTGTCTCTGTCTCATTCTCTATCTTCTTTACCCTTCTCTCTAATCCCCAGTAATTTGCCTCCCCTGGAAGGAAAATCACCAAATTGCAATCAAAATGTCCTCAGAGTCCATTTACAATCCATCATTCCTTAAGAGCCCCCTCTATAGTCTCTAACAAGGGGTTATCTCTGACAAGTAACTGGTACCTCACTACTCCTTGTAGCATCCTCTTTTTTATCTGGAAAACTCTATCAGAAAGTTTTTCTTTCTTTCAAGTCACTTCTCCTAAGTGACATGTCCATGTTTGCCCAGTAAGTCAGGGAGTGACTGAGCAAGACCTAAAATCCAGATCTCCTGACTGCCTGGTCAAGATGTTTCCCTCCTACCAACGTTTCTCTATGTCTGTTTTCAGGATGGAAACCTACCACAGAGCAGTGGAGATTTGGGGAGAGGAAGAAATTTCCCTACAGAACCAAGCTTTTGGGGTAGGAACTCATTCAACAAAAACTTCTGGGAAAACTGGAAGCTAACTGGCAGAAACTAGGTATAGACCTACATCTCATACCACATACCAAGAGAAGCTCAAAATGAATATATGACTTAAATATAAAAGGTGATATCATAAACAAATTAAGGGAGAATGGGAAAAAATTCCCTGTCAGATCTGTGAACAAGGGAAGTATATGTGACCAAACAAGAGATAGAAAGAACATGAGAAGTTAAATGGATAATTCTGTTTATATGAAATTTTTATACAAACAAAACCAATGTATTCAGAATTAGAAGAAAAGGAGAAAACAGTAAGTTTTTCTGATAAAGGCTCATTTCTTGTTGTTTTTTTTTGTTTTTCAATTTTTTTTTTTCTTTGCAAGGCAGTGAGGTTAAGTGATTTGCCCACAGTCACACAGCTAGGTAATTATTATGTGTCTGAGACTGGATTTGAACTCAGGTCCTAGGCTTCATTTCTTGAATATAAAAGGAACTGAGTCAAACTTATAAAAATAATAGCCAATTGATAAGTGGTCAAAGCTATCAATTGTCATACAAAAAATGCTCTATAAAGGCAAATGAAAACAGTTTTGAGGTACTATCTCATACCTGTCACATTGAAAAATAGGGAAACTAATGCATTGTTGATGGAGCTGTCAACTGGTCCAATTATTCTGGAAAATAATTTGGAATAGTGGCCCCCCAAAATTATAAAACTGTGCATACCTTTTTTGACCCAGCAATATCACAACTAGGTCAAGAATATTTTAAAAAGCCATAACAGGGACCAGAACTCCTAGATACTCTGCCTTGAAGTCTAGCTTTCTGGGGATGGGATGTCAAGCTCCAGAAAGGTATTCCTTCTTTCTTTCCAATCTAAACGCCCAATTCTTCCTCCCTTCCACAGAGGGAAAATAATAAAGAAAAACAAAGAGAGAGTTGCTACAGAGGTGGTACATCTAGACTCCTTTCCAGGAATGTTCAGAAAAGAGCCAACTGTAATCCAGAGTCCTTGTTAAATTTTCATCATGAGTTTTTACACCTCAGAAATGGGCAGAGTTACAAATCAGGACTTGATTTATTGTTTTGTTGTTTGTCTAGACTTAAGGTTAAATTTAAAAGTCTGTTCATACATTTCCCTCCTTTCTCCTGTTAAACATTTACCAACATATCCCTGCTTCTCTTTCATGGAAAAAAAAAAGCAACAGCAATGAACTTTAAGAGACCTCTCATTGCTACTCTTCTTTCTTTTATGATGAAAAAGATCCATGTTGAATAGATGGTGCTAGGAGTAGAGAAAACACAGGGGTTTTTCTTTTGGTTTTTGATTTTTACTTACCCAGTCCAGTCGCCTTGTATATTTAATTGCATTCCTGATTTTGAGATGTTGCTATCAGATGAAACTGAGTCTATGGTTCTTCATGTATCTTTTAATACCTAAGATAGAGCTGAGTAAAAATGCCCTTGGTCACTCTGTGACCTCTTGTGTTCAACATACTCACCCAGGGATCATTAATCAGATTTTAATTAACTGGGTTGTGCTCAATATCTACAAGGGAAGGGAATGATCAGTTATTAAATGCCTACTGTGTACCAAAGGGTAGTCAGGTGACAGAGTAGATAAAGCTCTGGGCCTAGAGTCAGAAATAACTGAGTGCAAATTTGACCTCAGACACTTGCTAGCTGTGTGACTCTGGGCAAGTTGCTTAACCGCTTTGCCTCGGCTTCTTCATCTGTAAAATAAGCTAGAGCAGGAAATGACAAACCATTTCAGTATCCTTGCCAAGAAAATCCCAAATGGGGTCACAAAAAATTGAACAAGACAGAAACAACTAAACAACAACAAATACTATGGATCAGTATAAGTGCTTTACAAATATTATTTCATTTTATCCTCACAACTCTATGAGGTAGGTTCTATATTCTTTGGTTGAGGAAATTGAGGCTGATAGAGGTTAAGTGACTTGCTCAGGTTTACACAACTAATCAGTGTTTTAGGCCAGATTTGAACTTCCGTACCCCAAGTCCAGGATTATCTATCTTCTGTACCACCTAACTGATAAGAAGGCATTTCTTCATTCAGATACAACTAACTTTCTTCCCTAAGGTCCTAATCTTTGTCCATCTGTCCTGAACCCTAGGACAAACTTAAGCTTCACCCATTTTTTTGGCATACTACACTGATATTAATAAAAGAACTGTGAGAACCCTCCACTCTTCGTCTGTTCTTGACCACCCCTCTGTTGCTGAGCACCCCCACCCTGTTAGACTTTTCCAAAGATGGCACAGGAATATGGGCAACAAGTTCCTGGCTTGAGAGGCCCTCTCAGAAATTGCTCTTGCCCTTCACATGCTTCTAGAGAGTCAAGGGGCATGGTGAGGTACAGAATAGGGTCATTAAGATGAAGTCAGATTTCATTGAACCTGGGCAATTCACAATGTATTTTCACCCAATATCCCTCTGTAGTTTGACTTATATCCCCATTTTACATGTGAGGAAACTGAGGCTCAGAAATAAAATTTTTTTTTAGGTTTTTGCAAGGCAAATGGGGTTAAGTGGCTTGCCCAAGGCCACACAGCTAGGTAATTACTAAGTGTCTGAGACAGAATTTGAACCCAGGTACTCCTGACTCCAGGGCCAGTGCTTTATCCACTACACCACCTAGCCACCCCAGAAATAAAATTTTTAATGAAGGTCATACATAGTACATGTCCATTCTAGGACTTGAACTTGGATGTTCTGGTTTTATTTCCATCATTTTTTCTACTACAGTATACAATCATTAATTAATTAATTAATTAAGCAATATTAAATGTGGGTGTGGGTATATAAAGTCAGAGATTCTGTAGAGTAATGGAGGAGGGCTTGTTGGCATTAGCCCTTCATTTGGTTGCCCTAATAGATTAGGTAGTTGTCCTTTGTTCCTGAAAAGGACCAAAACAACATTTCTATGTTGGAGTCAAGGTACAGTGTGTCCAACTGTGGCACATCTCACTTGGATGCCCACACAGCAGCAAGATCACAATGGCTTGGTTGGGTACTTGTTTCTATAATAAAGGGCATAATTGCTTCTCTGATGATTATCAGATAATTATTATGACACTTTGAGGATGTAATTGTATAGTAACAGTAAAATAAAATCAGTAGACATAGAATCAAATCACTGCTACATGTCAGAGCTGCAAGAACCTGAGAGAGTATCTAGCCCACCCCTTCATTTTTCAGTGGAGATCTAGAGAGAGCCAGAAAATGACCCACAATCATATAGCTACCTGCAGAACTTTAAAGTTCAATGACAGCTTGGAGATTGGCTATCCAAATTCCCCACTTTGGAGGGGAGGAAACCAAAGTCCAACCTAGAATAACTAAATAACATTTGAGATATTTTGTTTTTGCATTAAGGTCCTTGACAGTAGGGTACCTCCATCCTATCTTTCCAGGTTTATCTCACACTGAAATCTAGCCTTTAGCCAAATTAGACTATTTTCTATCCTGTTCTCTATCCTTCCCCCAATTTTCTTCTTTCCTTTCTTCCTGTCACAGATATTTATGTAACCTGAACTCTGATCTGCCCAGAGGGGACAGAAACCTATTGGCTGGCCAGAAATTCCTCAATTCCCAAGGGTTATTTCTATTAGCCTGTTGAAGTTCAAGGGAAGAGGCATGACCACAGGGATTTGGGGAATTTTAGATAAATCCTTCACTTTAGCAGGCAGGGTTCCCTTCCCCAAGTACTACAAGTTACTCCCTGTGGGAGGGGCCAAAATTTGGATTACCTTTGTTAAACATCTATTTTGTGTTTATACTGTATGAGATCTTAAATGAGTTAATAACAGCTAGTAATTAGAATTCATATAATTCTTTGAAGTTTGTAAGCACTTTTCATGTATTATTTCATTTAAGCATCTTAACTCTATGATATAGGTGCTAATATTATCCTTTGAAATACAGAAAAGGTTAAATCACTGGTTCAGGGTCACACAGATAATCAGCTACTGAAGAACTTGAAGTCAGGTCTTCCTGAATCTAGTACCAACCCTCTATCTACTGTGCCACCTAGCTGCCTTTCCAGGCAATTGAGCTTGATTCTCCAGGCAGAAATGACCTTTCTGTCTTCTAACCTTATATAATAATGTAAGAGTTGTTCAAGGAGAACTGGCATCACTAGTCATCCACCTTTGGTGTCCACCTTCACCCAACTCTCCCTGTGGCTTCATGAAACTATAGTATGTGCAGCAACCACACCCTGGTAAAACATCTTAGCAGAGAAGCTAAACTAGATTGAGGGTAATTGAAGGGTCTGAAACTCATTGGTGAGTTAGGGGATGTCCGCCCCAAGCATGTGAAGATTTCTTTTGGTAGAAAGGGCAGGGGAGGACAAATTATTCCAATGGCCATAAAGGTGACTAAAGCAGGAGCTGTGGAACACTTAGAACTTGAGACAATGGAGATGTCAAGGTTATCCCCTGCATCCTGGGCTATCACCAGTGATCTTGATTTTTGTCTTGCTACTAGTCTTCAAGGACTCTGGAAGAAAAAATGAAGTCAATGACTTTGAATCCAATTAATGTACAATTCATCATCCCATGGTGTCATTGGTCTTTTTTGAAAAGGAAGGATGGTCAACATAGCTCCTGCTTTATATCTCTCTTATTACCCATAGCATTTATATCACCATCATTTTTGTATCTGTCTTATTCCCCCTGACTGATTATGAACTCTTCAATGGCAAGAGTTCTGCCTCAATTATCCTTTATATCTTTCCCCCTTGCTCCCCACACCAGTCAGAGGGCATATCAACAGCACTGAGGAAAGAGCCCTGGATTTGGCTTCTAGTCTTTTTTTCTGCTGGTACTTACTGGATGACCTTGGGCAAGTCACTGAACTTCACTAAGCCTGTTTCTTCACCAAAAAAATTCAAATAGTAATCCTAAATTCCCTATTTACTTGACAGAATTCCCCTAAGGATCATTAGAGAGAATGTATAACAAGTGTTTTTTAACTCTCAAACCATGATAGAACATCTGCTATTATTATACTAGGTACTTAAAATAATAAATGTTTGTCATGCTTATGATTGACTCTCTGGAGGAATTCTTGGGCAGATACAAGTTGGACTAGATCAGCAAGTCAAAATCAAATAGAAGTGAGTCCATTAAACTGTAGATAACCCTGTTTCCTTCCCCCACTCCTTGCTCCCATGGGTTGAAAGGCCAGGGATCCGCGGTTTGTCCTGCTGAAGATCTGGAGTTACGCCCTTTTCCAGAAGTATACTCATCCAGGACCAATAACCAATTTAACACTCCCTCCCCAATTTAAATGACCTTGGAGGGGTTAGATTTCCTAACCTAGGCTGAGGGGACTTGTGGTGGTGATTCTGAAAGTCAACTAGTTCAACTGAACATGATTTGTTTCCACATTCTGACAAAACAAGCCTTTTATTAATCCATAAGGAGCTGACTCTTCGGGGGCCTGCAATAGAAAAGGATGCTGTATCAGGACAACCATCACTTCCATTTGTGGGAAGTTAACAAAGAAACAGATTGCAAAGGGCAACACTTGTGTATAAGAACAAGCCTCAAGGGCAAAGGGCTGGGAGCATACAAATCCTGCTTACAATTCCAAGCCTATTTCCTATGCAGTTGGTTATTCGAACCAAAAGATTCACCGGTAATACTTCCTGTATCTCTCTCATCAGAAAGCCCTGTTTTCACACCTCCCTATACTCATCCAACATGTCCATGCCCATTTTCCATTTCAGACTGATGTCCTTAGTATCAAAGAGTCTTCAGCCCTGAACTGGTCCAAATAATCAATATTGTCTGAGACTCTCCATGATGACCTAGTCTCAGCTTTGACTCCATTGACTGTTAGCTGCATTCTCAAACTTTTGTGCTCAGAATCTTTTTACACTTTTAAAAATTATCAAAGCCTCCAAAGAGCTTTGGTTTACATGGGTTCTTTCTATCTATATGGGACAGCTTGGTAGCACAGTGCCAGGTAGCATAGGATAGAGTGCCAGATCTGGAGTCGGAAAGACTCCTTTTCCTAAATTCAAATCTGACCTCTGATTTTTACTAGCCTGTGTGACCTTGGGCAAATCATTTAACCTATTTGTTTCTGTTTCTCAGTTGTAAAATAAGCTGGAGAGGGAAATGGCAAGACACTTCAATATCTCTGCTAAGAAAACTCCAAATGGGTTCACAAAGAGTTGGACACATCTATCTATCTTAATAATATTAGAAATGAAATAAGCTTAATATTATTATAAAAATAGTTTTATTCTGGGACATATACTTCAGCATGAGTTACAATGGTCTGAGAACCACTGCTCTGAAGCATTCACATTCTCAACATTCTAATCTTGGTTTATACCTAGGACTTTGTCTCATATGTTTTTCATTCCTAACCATCTGACCCTTTAACCTGGCTTTAATTCTCAGCATATGCTTCTGTTTCTTTGACTCTGGCAGAGAATAACATTGTGCTTGCACACTGAAAGAAAAACAACTGGTTTCTGTTCCTCAGTTTCCTCATCTGCAAAATTGGAGGGTTGGACTTGATATAATCACTAAGGTCTCTGACAATTTATTTTTGAAGGTCCTTTATGACACTGATGTATATACCTAGCATCCTTCCCAAGATTCTGTTATTTTTACATTGTTCCTTTACAATTTTAACATTTTCAGTCAATAAGTATTTATTAAGCTCCCACTATCTGCCAGTTAGCAGCATCTGCCAGGCACTGTCATATAAAAAGAGGCAAAAGACAGTCCCTGGCCTCAAGAAGCTTCCAATCTAGTAGGAAAGACAACAAGCAAATATGTACAAATGAGCAATTTGGAGAAAAAAATAATTAATAATTAAATAATTAATATTAATTAAGAAGGATTAAGAAAGGCTTCTGAGAAGATAAACTTTCAGTTAGGACTTAAAGGAAGTTAGGGAAGTCAGGAGACAAAAAAAGAGGAGGGAAAGCATTCCAGAAATGGGGGACAGAGAGAGAGAGTATGTCCATTTCCAAGAGATGGAGCATCTTGTTCATGGAACAGCCAGATCAGGGTCATTGAATTGAAGATTATATGTTTTGGGGAGTAAGGAATTAAAAAACTAGAAAATTGTGTGGGGCATGTTTATGAAGAGTTGGAATTCAAAAACAGAGGATTTTGGATTTGATCCTGGAGGAGATAGGGAAACCATTAGATTTATTGAAGAAGGGAGTGGCATGGTTTCTAAACACATATTTAGATCTAGAAATAAGCTCATCAGTTATCCAGTCCCTGTCCTTCATTTTATAGCTGAGGAAGCAGGCTAGAGAGAAGGAACTTGCCTAAGTTCATATTTCTTTTTTTTTCTTTTTAATTAATTTTTATTAAATATATTATTTGAGTTTTACAATTTTCCCCCCAATCTTACTTCCCTCCCCACCCCCCTGCCATGGAAAGCAATCTGTCTGTCTTTGCTTTGTTTCCATGTTGTGCCTTGATCCAAATTGGGTGTGATGAGAGAGAAATCATATCCTTAGAGAAGAGACAAGAATTCTAAGAGGTAACAAGATCAGACAATAAGATATCTGGTTTTTTTTTCTAAATTAAAGGGAATAGTCCTTGCTAAGTTCATATTTCTAAGTACACATGAATCCATGAACTCTTAGTCCAAATCCAGATATCTTCATTAAAGTTCCTTCCAACTCTAATTTTCTGCTATTACTATTGGAAATAATATGAGTAGTAATTACTATAAGTAGTAATTTGTTGCAGTAGCAGTGATAATAAAAATAAAAAATATCATTATTCAATTTTCTAAATTATTTTCCTCAAAATAATATAATGATGTAAGTAGTGTAAGTGACCATTATCCCCATTTTTAGAGAGGGAAAAACTGAGGTTCAGATAGGTCTAGTGACTTGCTCATGATCACCTAGCTAGTAGGTCTCAATGAAAGGTCCAAGGTTGGGTCCACATCCCTTCCTTCCTTTTGTTCTTCAGGTCTAGACCAGCTCTCCAATGACAGAATTATTTCTAGTTGAAGGATGAGGATGTCATATCTTCAATATTTAGAATATACAGAGTTTGCTATACCTGTGTGCTATATCTGTTTAATAATAAATAATTGTTGATTTTAATTAAATAGTAATAAATTTTAAATTTAAAAATTACTTAAAAATTTAAAAGTAATAAAAATAATAAATACAGTTGCTGTTAAAAAACCCCTTGCTGTTCATGGCTGCCAGGTATCAGAAGGCAGTTCCCCAAAGCTAAAAATTTCAAGTAAATAGAAATTCTATTTGCAACTTCAATAAAACTATTAAGTTGGAAAATTGGACTCAATAATGACTAGAAATTTCATTTCAAAAATCCTAAGTAAAAATAGCAAATATCAATAATTAATTTTGTCAGCAAAATAGTTCTTCAATTTCTCTCATTTCACTTGATCCTCACAACAATCCTGGGAGGTACGTGTTATTCCTTTTTTACAGATGAAAAAATTAACTTGCCCAGGATCCCACACTTACCACATATCTGAGATCAGACCTTAGTTCACCTCTTCCTGACTCCAGACCCAGAGCTCTACCTACTGAGCCTGTTGTCATGAGGACTCAGGGAATTAACTTTTTTCTGGACCTCAGTTTCTTGATCTATTAAAAACAAATAATTTGGACAAGACTTTCTCTAGAGTTCATTCTCTAGAGTCCTTTTTGTGAGCCCTCCCATATTGTATGTGACATCTTCTAGATTTTAAAGAGTTTTGAATAAAAAAAAAACCACTGGCAATGCTGAGACCTGGGTTCTAATCCTAGTCCTAACATTCATTTACTATATAAACAAAGACCCATCACTATACCTCTCTTTAGGTACCATTGACATTCCATAAACTTATGTTTCTAATCCTGAGAGTATAATACCTTAGAAAAAAGCTGTTCAATAATAAAGGAGAAGAGGGGGCAACTAGGTGGCACAGTGGATAGAGCACTGGCCCTGGAATCAGGGATCACTTAATAATTACCTAGCTGTGTGGCCTTGGGCAAGCCACTTAACCCCATTGCCTTGCAAAAAAAAAAACAACTAAAAAATAATAAAGGAGAAGAGCCTTAAATGCAAAAACAGGATACATCTCTATAGCCTGATAGATTCCTATGTCTTGCCACTTAAAGGTCATTCCTGTTGAATGAAGATTCCTGTAAACTTTAGTTCACAAGAGTTCATGTCTCTTTTACCTGACCGCTTTACTCATTTAATGATCTTTTTTCTTTTTATAGTTTATTTATTTTGTATTATTATAATAATAATCTTGTTGGGAAAGTAAACATAAATGCCCCTCCCCCCCAAAATAAGAGAAACCTCAAGACGACCTTAAAAGAAATGAAACGAATCTGTGTTCAGATTCCATCAACTGTCTCTGTGATGAGTTGCCTTCTTTATCATGTCTACCAGAGAAGTTGCTTCATTATCTTTTCCCATAGTTGCTATTACTAGTTATATTTACCTCCATTCTATTCCTCCCCACTCCTATTTATTCTATTATCTCTCTCCTTTCACCCTGACCCTTCTCAGAAATATGTTGACCACCCTCTCCCATGAGAGTATTACCTACTTCCCCCTCCCCTCCCCCACCCCCCCCCATCCCATCTCTTTCCTCTCATTTTTCTCTAGGGTGAGATAGATTTCTATACCCTATTGTGTATTTCTTCACTGAGCCATTTCTGATGAGAATGAAGGCTCACCCATTCCCCCTTGCCTTCCCCCGCTTCTACTTCATTACAAAAACTTTTTCTTGACTCTTTTATGTGAAATATCTTAGCCCATTCTTCCTTCCCTTTCCCTTCTACCCATACTTTATCATCCACTGACTCCATCTTTATACTATATTATACCTTCATATTCAGCTCTCTCCTGTGCCTTGTCCATATATGCTCCTTCTAACTGCTCTTTAAATGATAAGATTCATGAGTTATCAGTATCTTTTTCCCATGCAGAAACACAATCAGTTCTACATCATTAAGTTCCTCATAATTAGTTTTTCTCATTCACCCTCTCTGTGCTTCACCTGAGTCCTGTACTTGGAGGTCAAACTTTCTGTTCAGCTCTGGCCATTTCAACATGAAATTTGGAAAGTCCCCTGTTTCATTGAAAATCCATCTTTTCCCCTGAAAGAGGATATTCAGTTTTGCTGGGTAATTGGTTCTTGGTTATAAACGATATTCTTTTGCCTTCTAGAAAATCATATTCCAAGCCCTAAGAGCTCTTAATGTAGATGCTGCCAAATACTGTCTAATCCTGACTATAGAGCCACAATAGTTGAATTGTTTGTTTCCTGGCAGGTTGTAATATTTTCTCTTTGACTTGGGAGTTTTATAGTATTACTGGGAGTTTTTCTTTTGGGATCTCTTTCAGGAGGTGACTGGTAGATTCCCTCAATTTTTATTTTACTCTCTGCTTCTAGGAACTCAGGACAATTTTGCTGTATTATTTCTTGAAAAATGAAGCCTAGACTCTTTTCCTGGCTTTCCAGTAGCCCAATAATTTTTAAATTATCTCTTCTGGATCAATTGTTTTCCATATATTTCATATTTTCTTCTAATTTTATGTTCTTTTGGTATTGTTTTGTTGTTTCTTGATTCCTTGCAAATCATCAGCTTACTTTAGCTCTATTGTACATCTGAAGGAATTATTTTCTTCAGAGAGCTTTTTTTATCTCCTTTTCCATATGGCCAATTCTTTTTAAGTCATATTCTCATTTGCCTTTTGGGTTGTCTTTTCCAATTGGCCTAAACTGGTTTTTAACATATTTTCTTCAACATTTTTTTGTACTTTGTTCACTGAGCTGCTGACTTGGTTCTCATGATTTACCTGCATCTCTCTCTCATTTCTCTTCCCAATTTTTTTCTCTACCTCCTTTACTTGTTTTTCAAAATCTTTTCTGAGCTCATCTATATCCTTAGTCCATTTCCTATTTCTCTTGGAGGCTTTGGATACAGAAGCTTTGATTTGTCATCTTCTGAGTGTGCATTTTGATCTTCCATGGGACCAAAGTAATTTTCTATGGTCAGGCTCTTCTTTTTTTTTGTTGTTGTTTGCTCATTTCCTCAGCCTGTGACTGATTTACAACACTTCCACTTTGGGGGGGGGGGGCTTGGGATACCCTACAGGGATACAGGGACCTTAATTCCTCCAGGGTCTTATGAGAAGCTCTGACTGCTCTCTTGCCTGTGGATGACCACAGGCCCTCCCCTCTGCCCTGGGACTGTGAGAAGAGTTCTACTGGCTATGGTAGTATGGGTGTCTAGACTGCAACCTGGATCTGAGTGTGAGCAAATAGCAGAGTCTTGCCCCAGGGAGAGCAGAAAGACCTCTGAAATCTCTCCCCACCACCTTACCCTCTGTGGGCTGGGTGCTTTGGAAGTACTGGGTGGCTCTGCAGGTTCCCACTGCAGGTTCCCACCATAGGGCTGCTCTGAGGCCACCATTGGCCTGGGCTACATGCTCACCCTGTTGCTGCAGAGTTCTCTCACCATCTCTTCAAGTTGTCCTTGGGCCAAGAGGTCTGAAAACCATGACCTCTGCCAGGCACCCTGAGGGCTGTTCCTGGAAGACTGGACTGATTTGTTCTAGCCTGGCTGCTCTATAGCTCTTTCCAACCCCCAGTCCCAGGTTAGGGAAAAAAAAAAGACCTTTCCTGAGAATCTTCTAAGTTGTTTTGGACTGGAAATTATATCACTTAGTCTTTCTTTGGGTTCTGCCCCTCTAAATTTTGGCTAGAGTCATAATTTGATGACTTTTGGAGTTTTTTTTTGGGGGGGGGTATTAGTTTCCAGGTATTCCTGTCCTACCCCACCATCTTGGCTCCTCGTATTAATGATAATCTTTTTTATACCTTATTTTCAACTTTAGAATTCAACATGGGGGCTATCTTACTAGATTGGTAGATCCAAGAATTGTAATCATTAGTCTACCTTGATTTTATCAAAGCATTTGATATGCTTTCTTTTGTTATTCTTATGTAAAAGAAAGTGAGATGTCAACTAGATGAGAGATAATATAGTAGTCTGGATCTGGAAAGGTTGGAAATGTTGGAACTGAAAATTAATTATCCATGTTTTAATGTGGGTTTCCTCTCTGGACTAAAGACTGGATGTTCTTTTGTTAAGTAGAGTTATAAGTTGAGTTATAAGTTGAGGTCCATCGAGGTCCCTACCAGAATCAAGGATCTGTGGTTCTTCATGGAATCTCTTCTTTTCAGTGTTTGGGGGACCTCATAATATGATGATAGATTAAATATGGTCTCTGCTCTCATTGAGCTTACAGTCTAATGAATGCAAATGATGACATATGAGAAAACCTTAATATATAATTTAGTAAATTAAGGAAAGGGAATAAGCATTTATTATATGCCTACTGTATTATAGGTACTGTTCTAAGTGTTTTACAGATACCTCATTTGATCCTCACAACAACTCCAGGAGGTAAATGCTATTATTAATCTCATTTTATAATTAAGGAAACTGAGGCCCTAAAAGTAAGTGATTTACCAAGGGTCCCATAACTAAAATTGATTTAAAAAATCATTGGTATTGTTTAGCCATGACTGACTCTTTGTGAAACTATTTAGCAAAGACATTGGAGTGATTTCTCCATATCTTCTTCATATCATTTTATAGATGAGGAAACTGTAACAATGTTAAGTGAATTGTCCAGGGTCACATAAATAATATGTATCTGAGTCTGGATTTGAATTCAGGTCATCCTGCAAACAGGTCTGGCTCTCAATCCACTGCACTACCATTTTATATACCATGTTCATTTTTTTCAAAATACTTTAAATTCTTTAACTATTTTATTCTCACAACATCTCTACACAATTATGATTCCTATTTTACAGAAAGGAAACTGAGATGCAAACAGTGTCATGTAGCTAAAAAATGTCTGAGGCAAGATTTGAACTCAGCTCTTTCTTACTTCAAGTCCAATACTCTTTTTTCAACTTTAGAGAATAGTGAAAAGCAAAGTTATTATTGATGAGATGAGGAGAGAGGATGGAGGTGGGGAGAAGAGATAACAAAAGGCTTCATAGAGGAAGCGGCATATGAGTTAGACCTTGAAGAAGGTCAGAGTAAAGCTTTCCAGACATAAGGAAGTCATATGTAGTACAAGGAAAAGAATACAGCAATGGGAGTCCAGGGACCTGGATTCTTATTCCAGCTCTTACCCAGGCTTTCTGTTTTTGAAACAGGCACTTCCCCCCTCTGGGCCTCAGTTTCCTCTTCTGTAAAATGAAGAACTTTTAAATCTTCCCCCCTCAAACTTTCTCTGATCTAGAGAACTTTCTTTGAGCTAATAATATTTTATGAGTCAGATAACTTTATGTAGGGTAGAGAATATTTTTTAAAGAGTTAAGTAGGCGCAGCTAGGTGGCACAGTGGATGGAGCACTGAGCCTGGAGTCAGGAGCACCTGAGTTCAAATCCGGCCTCAGACACTTAATAATTACCTAGCTGTGTGGTCTTGGGCAAGCCACTTAACCCCATTGCCTAGCAAAACCTAAAAAAAAAAATTAAAAAAGAGTTAAGTAAACATTCTCTGAGTTAGACAACACCCTGGTAAGATATTTATATCAAGTCTAGGTGATCTCTCAGTGTGTGTTAGTGCTCCTACAACATATGAGTTAGAGTTAGATAGCATTCTGATTATTGTTATGGCTCACTTGTTTCATTCCTCTTCAGTTCTTTGTGACCCCATTGGGGTTTCCTTGGCAAATATACTGGAAGATTTAACCATTTCCTTCTTCAGCTCATTTTACAGATGAGGAAACTGAGGCAAAGAGGATTAAGTGACTTGCCCCAAGTCACACATCTAGTAAGTTTCTGAGTTCAGATTTGAATTCAGGAAGGTGAGCCTTACTGACTCTGGGTCCAGCAATCTATATACTGTATCATCAAATGAGTAATTGGGTGCACATCACCTGGAGCTAGTCTATTCTATATACCAATGTATCAAATTCAAATAGAAATAGGGCCACTAAACTGCACAGTAGGATCCCTGTGGACCACATTTTGACTAATAAAATCACATATTAGCATTAACGATGTTCTATTGTATTTTTATTTATTTATTTATTTTAGCTATTTCTCAATTACACTTTAATCTGGTTTAACCACACTTGAGTGTTGCCACTGTGGAAAGTGCATTTGACACCCCTCATATACTTGAATATTGAACTAGCATTTCAGATGAGCAATGAGTAGGGCTCAGTATCAATTGAACAAGAAAGCAGGAGACTGGCATACATTTGGGAAATTATTTGGTCATTTTGATGACCCTTAGCTTCCCCTTGGAATATAATATAGGAATTAAATATAATATATAAATAATACTATGTGCAACATAGCATAATATATTATATAATTTATATTATATTGAAGGCATTAAAATATCCTTATTAGAAGGTGTTACTTTTTGGCTATGAATCATGGAACATAGAAGTCTTCACAGAATCAGAATTTCAAGTCATCTAAAGGACAATGGAGAGACACAAGGTAATTATAAGTTGTAGTTGATTACTAACAATTTGATTTCCTTTAGTCTCAGTTTGCTTTTCTGGGAAATGAGATTGGAGTAGATGACCTCTGAGGTCCTTTCAGCTCTATAGTTATGATTCTAAAAGTCTAATCTGTCATCTACAAGCATGACTTTTTAAACATTTGCAATATTTATTATGTTCTAAGTCTTTAGGATAGGTAGCTAGGTGGCATAGTGAATAGACCCATCTCCCTGAGTTCAAATCTGGCCTTAGACACTCGCTGTATGGTTCTGGGCAAATGGTTTAATCATGTTTGCCTCAGTTTCCTCATCTGTAAAATAAGCTAAAGAAGGAAGCAAACGACTCAAATATCTTTGCCAAAAAACCCCACCAAAATGGTTCATGAAGAATTGAACACCACTAAAACAACTAAACAGTAAATTTTATATGTTAGGTATTTTATTTATGAAAGACCACAAAAGAGAAACAGTCCCTGCCCTCATATTCTTTTGGAATGAAATAATATATATATATACATCTAAATGTAATCTAAATGTATGTAAACTATATACAAAGTAATTTTAGGAGGCCATTAACAGCAAGAAGTCTGAGGCAAGGTTTCTTGAAGCAGGTAACCCTAGAACTTCATATTGTTTTTCTTTCCTTCTCAAAGAGGACCATTGACATCAGCAAAGTGACCCTTCACTTGTGAATTGGATTTAACTAAGGCAGAGCTGCACAAAGTTTTATTCTCAACCTCATTCTCTCCTCCAGAATCATTGAATCATGGCTAGACAAAAGTCAGAATAACTGGTGATGATCCGGGATGTAGTGGAGGACCTTAATCTTTCCCAAATAAACTTACAAGGGAACTAAGAATTCCCCAAGATGGAGATGAGAAAAGAGTACATTACAGGCATAGGAAAAGCCTATACAAGGGCTTGGGAACAGGAGGATTGTTGTGTGTGTGTAGAACAGCAAGTAAACAAGTCAGCCTGAAATAGCAGAGGACATATGGAAGATAGGATAATCATTGTGGAAAGGAGCCAGATTGTCAAGAACTTCAAATGCCAAGCAAAGAAGTTAGATTTTATTCTAGAAGCAATTGGAGGTTTCTGGAATTTTTTGTGGAGTGAACTGATATGTTTCAACCTATGATTTCAAAATACTACTTTGGCAGCTGTGTGGAAGATGGGTTGGAGAGGGAAGAGACTAGAAGCAAAGAACCCAATTAAAAGGTTTTGTGGTAAACCAAATAGTTCATTTTATTATTAATATGATGTCATAACAAATTATAACAATTATGTTAGGCTATTATAACAATTATAAATATCTGATCAATTATAACAATTATTAATAGCTCTCATTTACATAATGCTTTGAGTTCTCTTATCTGATATGTAAACAAAAGTGGTAACATCATTAGATGTTCAACAAAAAAAATAATTTTGGAGAAGGAAAAACTGCTAAAAGTTATTATAACACATAACTTTGAATTTACTTTGTTAATTCTCACTGGTACTGGTGGGCTCAGGGTTCTCCTGAGGAGAGGAATAATACTGAGAATTGGGAATTTTCTAGTATTGTTGTTCATTCACCTTAATATCAATAACCAATTAAACTCAATGTGCTTTTATGAAGGGATTTTTACCAAGAAAATTCTTGCTATCAAGGACTGAATTACACTAATTGTCTCCCCTCTCTTTCCCAAATAGGAGGCAAATTCGCTCTCCCCATCCAAATGCATACAATTGATCTCGGAGTAGGTGGACTCAGATTTAAAATGATGAGTATAAAACAACCAACCTACTTAACAACCAGGGAGGAAGGGTAGCATTTCCTGACCCTGATACTTCTTTTCTCATTTCAGAGAGTCCATGCCAGGTTCACTTCCTCTCTTACTCAGCTGATATGGCTCCCTACTGGGCTGGCTCAAGCAGTTTGCTCTTCAGGGATGCTACAAGGTTTTGAATCTTGGCTTCTGTTGCTTCTGGCTCTGGGACTCTAGTTGTCAGTGGAACCTCAGATGGCTTTGATGGATCATCTGGTCTCTTCAATCAGCTGAGCCTTGCACTTGATGGCTCCACAGTGTCACTAATCATCCAGACGCTCCCATCTCGTGAAGCTCATTCACCTAACAGGAAAGAAGAAACACAATAGAGACAGAGGAAACATAGGCCCTATGTACCATATGGCAGCTGAATGAAGAAACCCCTCCCCTATCCTGGAGTTTAAAAATTCTGGCCTCAACTGCCACCAGGGTAGAGAATGAGACATTATCTGCCCAGATCCCTTTGTATTCACACTCAGTACTGGCAGGCAATTAAATGACTTTTCTTCACTGTGCAGCAAGCCTACAGGAAATAGAAGATACCTGTATTGACTCTTAAGGGAAGAGATAGAATTAGAGGAAGAGTAGATAAGGAACAGATAAGAGAAAATAGAAGCTCTTTGTGTGTATTTGTGTTTGTCTGTGTGTGTGTGTGTGTGTGTGTGTGTGTGTGTGTGTGTGTGTGTTGGGGGAGGAGGCTGGACCAGAGAATTCATCAGGACCCTTCTCTCTTTAAATGACAGCATGCTAACATTTAAGTGGGTTGCTGAAGATGAGCATGTTTAGAGGATACAAAAGAATTCTCTGCTCTTTCCCAAAGTTGGCCAGCAGGAGGCGCAGGATTCAAGTAAATATTTGCAAGGTTGAATTGCTCTCCAAGGTTGGTCTGTATTTTGAGAGGAAAAAAAAAAGTATGTACTCATATTTTCCTCTTGCCTAAAGTAGAAGTGGGGAGAATGAAAGACATTGAGTCCTCCAGGTTGAAGCAGATCCTTCTTTTGAAAGCTGGTATGGCAGAAAGCTGTCTTGGCTCGCCTTGTCTTCAGCTGCATCTGGCTGGGAGGGAAGCCAAGAAGCCAGCTTTTCAGCTCAAAGTAAGCAGAACAGGCAGGCCTCCATTATGAGGACAGTCATGATAGTGAGTACCCATCCGGGGAGCATCTCCCATCCCTGACCTGCAGTGCCTGTACAGGCTGCCCAGCCCCAGCTCTATGAAGAACTTCCTATGGGACTATGGACAAATGATAGAACTGGAGGCTGGTGGGGGGCTTGATGGATTTATCTATCTTAACTCCTTCAATTTATAGAAAAGGAAACTGGTCCAGAGAAGGATAAGTTCTATCCAAGATCATGTAGTGAGTCAGTGGCCATACTGAAGCTAAAATGCAGGTTTCCTTACTGAGTGCCAATGCAGAATTATTGTTCTTGTTGTTCATATAATGTCCCTGTTTTGATATTATGCTCTGCTCCTTCTTATCCCTTAACCACTGTGTTTCTATTTCTTCATCTGTCAAACAAAAATGCCAATGCTCACATTAACTGTTTCAGTGTATTGCTGTGAAGATCCCTGACTTTAAGAAGCTGAGATTCTAATGGGGAAAAGCAAAATAGATAGGTGTATACTAAATCCATTCAAAATAAGCACAAGGTAATCTGTGGGAAAGCATCAGCAGCCAGGGAGTTAGAGGTACAAGGGGTGAAAAGGAGAAAGATCTAGAAAGATCTCATCAAGAAGCAGAATCTTGAAGAAAACCAGGAATCCTAGATTAGAGGGATAGGCTGGTAGGAGATGGAGTGTCTTGGGGAAAGGACAGTTAGGAGGTTAATTTGATTAGATGAACTTTGTAAATTCTATCCTAATTGAAAATATAGATATATAGTACATAAGAGTTAAGAGTTTTATATAAAATATTGCTACACAAAATTATACTTACTATGAAAGGGTTTGGGTTTTTTTCCCCCATTAAGATGGAGGATATGAGTTCCAGTTCTGACATGGGTATGTGTTAGCTGTGTGACTCTGGACAAGTCATTTAACTTCTCTCCTCCTGTTCCCCCACTTGTAAAATGAGAGATTTGGACTGGATGACTATTAAGTCCTTGTAGCTCTAAATCAATGTTTCTATAAAAGATTATTTCTTTCTTTTCTTCCTTTCCTCTTTCATTCCTTCATTTTTCCTTTCTCTTATTCTGTTGTTCTTCCTTCCTTTCTTTCTATCACTTTCTTCCTGTCTTCTTCCTTCCTTCTTTTCTTTTTTCTTACCTCCTTTCATTCTTCCTATCACTTCCTTGCTTCCTTCATTCCTTCCTTCCTTTCTCTTATTCCTTCAATCATGCTTCAATGGAAAGACTCTTGAATGTGTTATCAACAGATATGAATCAAGTTTCAGCTCTACTAGCTCCTTCCTATGTAACTTTATATAAGCTAACTTCTCTAAGTCTTAATTTTTTCATGTAAATCAGGAGGGTTCCTCAAAAGATATCCTAACATAAAATCAGTGATATCATCATCATCATCATCATCATCATCACATTCATGTAGTCTCATTCTAAATTGGTTCTTTGTTGTTGTTGTTGTTGTTGAATCAGCTAGGAACCACAATGGATAAAGCACTGCATCTAAAGTAAGGAAGACCTGAGTTCAAATTTGATCTCAGAAATTTACTAGATGTGTGACTCTGGGCAAGTCATTAATCTTATTTGACTTAGTTTCCTCATCTATAATATGAATTGGAGAAAGAAAATGCAAACTATTCTAGCATCTTTGCCAGGAAAAACCCCAAATGGGATGATCACGAATCAGATGTGACTGATCAACCACAAATAACATCTTTTTTGGACAACAATCAGTCAGTACCCAGTAAAAGTTAGAAAAAATAATTCAATCCTATGAATTTAAAAAAATTCTTAGGAATAAAGAGAGAGGGATTAGGAGAATGTTAATATTGGTATGGAAAACTCTCAGGTGATGAAACTCCCCCTCCTGGTGCAATTAGGCACCTTCTCTACAACTTGAAGTCTGAAGCAAGGGTGACAAACTCATATAGAAATGGAGACCAATTAATCCACACAATAAGGATCCCTCACTTTCAAAATGTAATATTGTTTATTTTGTACTGTATTTTTTCTTTTGTAAATATCTCCCAAGACAGATTCAACACCAGGAGTGTTGTGGGCTGCATGTGTTTGACAGCTCTGACTTAGAGCATAGAGAAGTTAGGTGACTTGTCAAAAGTCACACAGCTAGTATATATCAGAGTTGTAGTATATATCAGAGCTCTATATTCACTATTCCAAACTATCTCTTCTGGGAATATGTCCTGAAACAACAAATCAGCTTTGTGTTCAGAGATTTTTATAGCAACACTATATGCAACTAAAAAAGGAAGAAAGAAAGAAACCATGTACATATCCGGGAATTGTTACTAAATTGTCCACATTAATGTAATAGAATTTTATAAACCAACCAAGGCAGTCAATTATGAGTAATACAAAGAAATCTGGAAAGATCTTTGTGTAATAATTTAGAATGAGAAAAACAGGACCAGATTAATGGAGTACATACTAATTACAACCATATAAGAAGAAAAATGAATGATAATGAATGGACAAAGAATCCTGATAAGGTGTTAGAGGGAGTAGGTGAAAAATGGTTATGATATTTTCTATGAAATCCATTGATTTAATGCTAATGATTACTGGAGGTGGGAAAGAAGGCTGGATCTATGATCTTACTGACATAGGAAGTTTCCAGTGAGAGTATTCTACCAATGAAATCAGTAGGTATTCCACAATTTCTAGACTCAAAGAGTTACCTGGGCCCTGAAAAGTTTGTTCAGCATCTGGAAACCAGTGTGAATCAATCAGAATTTGATATGAGGCACTCCTGATTCTGAGGCCAGTCTTCATAGTCACTATATCAGAAATCAATCTAGGATTCATGATTTTTAATTTTTTAATTTTTAAATACTCTGATAACTACATTTCTATGTAATTTGTTTCCTTGATAACCTAGGTATTTTATAATAAGCATTTAGGCTTTATTATGTTATGTTCCGGTTAGACTAGCTGCTCAGGAAGTGTTAGGCTTCTGCCCGCTAGCTTATCCTTACCCAAGCAAATGTTGAAGGTGTGGGAGACAAGAATGGAAAGTTCTTCAAGATCTCCTATTAAACCAAATACAAATGGTTAAATATCCTCCCCAATCCCTGGTCTACTCCCACTCCTGTGGCAATCCCAATTACATTTTAGACAGATTCAACACCAGGAGTGTTGTGAGCTACATGTGTTTGACAGCTCTGGCCTAGAGCATAGAGAAGTTAGGTGACTTGTCAAAAGTCACACAGCTAGTATGTATCAGAGTTGGGAATGTCAGCTCTCTTTTCACTATTCCAGATTACCTGGTTGCTTTCTCTGGAGTGTCTGTGACCTTGATTGAGGCACTCTCCCTTGGGCTGGAGGAAGTGGTTGAAGCTGTTGAATGCTTTTATCTTTGATCAGTGGTGGGCTATACCCTGGGGTGAGGTATAGCCAATGGAGGTTGATCTTCAATCAAGCAGTAAATAATTCTCTGGTGCTAGAGAACATCAGGTGATAAAGGTTTACAGTACTCCCACACACAGCAGTCCTTTATATTACTAGACTGATAAAACCATTCTATCACATATACAAAAATTAAGGGACCTTGTTTAAAATTCTTTGCAAGCTGGTTGTAATGATATCAATAATAAGGTTTTATAAAACTTATTAAATATAACAAAATAAATAAATATATACAATATAATAAATATATAATTAAATAAATATAACAACTATATAATAAAATTTACTTTTAAACTTTGATACTTTACACTGTCAAAGACTGCAGAGATTAAAAAATAAGGATGAAGACTGGGAAAAGGTCATTAGATTTGGAAAATAAGAGATCATTGGCAATTTTGGAGAAAGTCTCAGAACAAGGGCCAAGATTTTGGAGAGAAGACAGGCATACTGCTAAAGGTCTCCTGATTTTCCCTCATATATAATATGAAAGAAACCTCGTAACAGAAATCTTATCTACAAAACCCAGAAAGAAAAGCCAGGAGAAGAACATCTACCTCAGGATTTGTCTTCCAAGATCATGGGTGAGTCCCAGCCCACAGGGCAGACTCTGCTAGGAGCCTGGGAGCCTGGATTAGCCTTGGATTAGCCTGATTAGTAGAGGGACAGGAGCCTGGGAGCCTGAGGGTATGAGAACTAAACTGGCTTAATCAGCAGAGGGGCTAGAGCCTGGTCCACCATGGAGGTGCAGGCCAACTAGGGGGCACAGGCATTGATTGTGGCTCTGGCCATCTGGAGCTTGCAGCAGGGCTAGAGGAAGAGTTCTGGTGTGGGAGAGCTGCAGACTTCGATCCCTGGGCTTCTCTGGTCTGGAGGAACTCAGAGTCTGGAAGCTTCATTTCAGCTGAAACCTCTTCCCAGAACAAGCAGAATTACAGCCCACCTTCTGCCCCAGGCTGAGGCAGAGCAGCAGAACCACCTGAGCTGTGAATAGGGAGAGTGATTATCTCACCCCAGGGTATAGCACACCATTGATCAAAGATAAAAGTATTCAACAGCTTCAACCACTCCCTCCAGCCCAAGGGAGAGGGCCTCAATCAAGGTCACAGACACTCCAGAGAAAGCAACCAGTACCCCCTACTGGCTAGCTGGAGATATAACACTCAGTGAGTAAAGTCTCTAGGAATCTCAACACCAAACCTCTATGAAGCAGCCCCTTGCCAACACAAAGTCTTAGGATAATGAAGAAAGGCCAGTGCAAAGAAGGGTCCATAACAAAATTCTTGGAAGGAAAAGACACTAACTCAGAAAGACCTAGAACCTCTGAGGAGAATATGACCTGCTCTCCAGCACAGAAAGACTTCCTTGAAGAAATAAAGGAGTTTAAAAATCAATTGGAAAATTTGGGAGAGAAAATTAATACCTTGCAACAAGAAAACAATTCTCCAAAACCTCAATTGGTCAGATGGAAAACTCTTACAAAAACAGAACTGACCAATTGGAAAAGGAGTTGCAAAAGGTAAATGAAGATAATTCTCTAAAAAAAGAATGGAGTCTGTGGAAACTAATGAATTCATGAGACAGCAAGAGTCTATTAAACAAAACCAAAAAATCAAAAAAAAAATAGAAGAAAATGTAAACTACCTCATAAGCAAAACCACTGACCTTGAGAATAGATCAAGGAGGGACAACCAGAGGATTATAGGCCTTCCTGAAAACATTGAAGAGAAAAGAATGCTTGGACTTAATATTACAGGATTTAGTTATGGAAAATTGCCCTGATATCATGGAAACAGAGGGTAAAATAGCTATTGAAAGAATACATCGATCCCTCATGCCCCGACCCACGGGACAGAAAAGTGGGGTGTCAAGGAGGACCCAGCCTGAAAAGGAATGGGTGAGAATAAGGAGAGTGAGACCCAAGGATGGTGGATAAGGTCTGAGTTTATTTACGAAAGTACATGCTTATATATTGTAGAGAAGGAACAAGGGGATTAGCTTAGGGGTGGAGTTGGTATGCCTTGGCCTGAGAGAAGGGATAGTCTGTGGTCTGTTTGTTCTTGATAATGGAGGGTGAGGCCTCTTTCCTTTATCTTGGCCCTTGGTATGCCTGGAATTTTGTTTGCTCCTTTTATCTTATCTGACAGGGGGCTTCTTGGCTCCTGGTATGTCTGGAATTTGTTTTGCTCCTTTCTTATGGGGCTTCTTGGCCCCTGGCAAAATACCTCATCAGCAAAACCACTGGCCTTGAGAATAGATCGAGGAGGGACAACCAGAGGATTATAGGCCTTCCTGAAAACATTGAAGAGAAAAGAATGCTTGGAATTAATATTACAGGATTTAGTTATGGAAAATTGCCCTGATATCATGGAAACAGAGGGTAAAATAGCTATTGAAAGAATACATCGATCCCCTCCAGAAAGAGATCCTAAAATGAAAACACCAAGGAATGTTGTGTCCAAATTCCAGAACTATCAGATAAAAGAAAAAATCCTGCAAGCAGCCAAGAAGAAACAATTTAAATACCACAGAATCACATTAAGGATTATGAAGGACCTGGCTGCCTCAACATTAAGGGATCCAAGGGCCTGGAATGAGATATTCTGAAGAGCAAAGGATTTTGAATGCAGCCAAGAATCCACTATCCAGCAAAACTGAGCCTTCAGTTTTGAAAAGACCAGAGCTAAATAGAAAATTTGGACATCAAAGAGGAGTTTCAAGAGACACATGAAAAAGTTAAAAAAAAAGTGGGGGATAAAGAGGGAAAAAACTGCTATCCAATAAGATGCAACTGGCTATATCCCAGCATGGGAAAAAGATTCTCATAACTCTTGAGAATTGTAACTCTATCAGAGAGAATATACTTAGCCAGAAGTGATGGACATTCATGACTTATCCATGAGACTGCTATCCAATGGGAAGAAACTGGCTATATCCCTTTTTGGGAGAAAGACTCTAATGACTCGAGAATTGTAACTCTATTAGAATATACTTAGCCAGAAGTGATGGATACTCATTTTTTCTATGTCTCAGATAGAATGATTTAAAAATACTACCTCCTTAAAAAGAGGGACAGGAAAGAGACAGCAGGATGGAGGGGATTGAATGGGGTAAATCTCTTTACCTAAAGAGGTACAAAAGACCTATTGTAATAGAGGGGAAGAAGGGAGGAGATGAGAAACACCTGAATCTTCTTATCAGACTTGACTTAAATTAATTTACACACACACACTCAGTTAACTTAAGAAACATTTTACCTTTCAAGTATTAAAAGGGGAAAGGGGAGAGGGGATGGAGACAGAGAGGGGGAGAAAAGGGGAACTAACAGAAGGAAGGGAAGGAAACAGGGGAAAGGGAAAGGGGAAAGAAAGGGGAGGGGTGGATATAGGAGGGAAAACACACTGAAGGTGGTGGTATTCAGAAACAAAATATTGGGGAATATTGATAATGTGAAAAAGGGGGGAATATAATCAGAGGGACAATAGCATGGAGGGCAATAAAGAGTTAGTAATTATAAATTTGAATGTGAATGGGATGAACTCTCCCTTAAAATTTAAATGAATAGCAGAGTGGATTAAAAACCAGAATCTTACAATATGCTGCTTTCAAGAAAGTCATCTGAAGCAGAGAGATACATATAGAGTAAAAGTAAAAGGTTGGAGCAAAATGTATTTTGCTTCAACTGGAGTGAAAAAAGCAAGCTTAGCAATCCTTATCTCAGATAAAGCAGCTACAAAAATAGATAACGTTAAAAGAGATAAGGAAGGAAACTATATCCTCCTAGAAAAGTATCATAGATAATAAAGTGATTTCAATACTGAATATGTATGCACCCAATGGCATAGCATCCAAATTCTTAGAAGAGAAGCTGAAAGAACCACAGGAAGACATAGACAGCAAAACTCTACTAGTGGGAGACTTCAACCTCCCACTCTCAGATTTAGATAAATCTACTCATAAAAATAAACAAGAAAGAAGTTAAGGAGATAAATAGATTGTTAGAAAATCGATATAGGGGGCAGCTAGGTGGTGTAGTGGATAAAGCACTGGTCTTGGAGTCAGGAGTACCTGGGTTCAAATCTGGTCTCAGACACTTAATAATTACCTAGTTGTGTGGTATTAGGCAAGCCACTTAACCCCCATTTGCCTTGCAAAAAAAAAAACCTAAAAAAATCTAGATATGACAGACTTATGGAGGAAATTGAATGGTGATAGAAAGGAATATACCTTTTTCTCTGTAGTACATGGCACTTACACAAAAATTGACAATGTACTAGGGGATAAAAACCTAATGATCAATTGCAGAAAGGCAGAAATAGTGAACATATATATATATATATATATATATATATATATATATCTTTCTCAGATCATAATGCAATAAAAATCATATGCAATATTAGGCTGGGAGATATAGACCCAAAACTAATTGGACATTGAATAACCTCATTTTAAAAAATGAGTGGATCAAACAACAAATTATAGAAAGAATTATTTCATCCTAGATAACGACAATAATGAAACAATATACCAAAACCAAAGGGATTCACTGAAAGCGGCTGTCAGGGTATATATTATATCTTTAAATGCTTACATGAATAAATTAGAGAAACAGGAAATCAAAGAACTAAATATGCAACTAAAAAAATTAGAGAAAGAACAAATTAAAAATCCCCAATTAAATTCCAAATTAGAAATTCTAAAAATTAAAGTTAACTGAGAAATTAATAAAAATAAAAATTAAAAACTGTTGAATTAATAAATTAAAACCAAGAGTTTGTTTTATGAAAAAAACCCAATAAAATTGATAAACCTCTGGTCAATTTGATTAAAAAAAAAAAGAAAGAAGAAAACAGAATTGCTAGTATCATAAATGAAAAAAAGTGAACTCACCACCAATGAGGAGGAAATTAAAGTAATAATTTGAAATTATTTTGCCCAACCCTATGCCAATAAATTTGACAACCTAAGTGAAATGGATGAATATTTACAAAAATATGTTGCCCAGATTAAATGAAGAGGAGATCAAATACCTAAACAACCCTATCTCAGAAAAAGAAATTCAACAAGCCATCATTGAACTCCCTAAGAAAAAAATTTCCAGGGCCTGATGGATTCACAAGTGAATTCTATCAAACATTTAAGGAACAATTGGTTCCAATTTTAGATAAACTCTTTGGAAAAATAGGTGAAGATGGAACTCTGCTTAACTCTTTCTATGACACCAATATGGTGCTGATACCTAAACCAGGAAGAGTTAAAATAGAGAAAGAAAATTATAGACCTATCTCCCTGATGACTATAGATGCAAAAATCTTAAATAAAATTTTAGCAAAGCAATTACAACAAATTATCACTAAGATAATACATTATGATCAAGTGGGATTTATCCCAGTAATGCAGAGTTGGTTCAATATAAGGAAAACTGTTGGCATAATTAATTATATCAATAACAAACCTATGATAAATCATATGATTATATCAATAGATGCGGAAAAAGCTTTTGACAAAATACAGCACCCATTCCTACTTAAAAACATTAGAGAGTGTAGGAATAAATGGACTGTTCCTTAGAATAATAAGCAGTATTTATCTGAAACCATCAACAAGCATTATATGCAATGGGGAGAGGCTAGAGACATTCCCAATAAGATCAGGGGAGAAAGTAGTTTCAGTGGAATGAAGTGAAGGCATTAATTGTAGATGGCCTTCCCAAACAATTTAACCATGAAAGGGAGGAGAAATAAGCAGGAAAATAGTTAGCAGGGATGATGAATCAAGCATACCCTAAACTGGAAGCCACTGAGGGGGCCTGGTAACATTCACATTCTCTGTATTTTCTTTCTTCTGAAAAGGAAGCTTCTATAGAACATGCTGAACAAGTGATCACTCATCTTCCATTTGAAGATTTCTCTAGGGCATTAGGCTATTTCTGATCATTTCACCGAAGTACAAAATTAAAAAGCATCCTTCATTGTATAATATCTGACCTACCTGTATAGAATTGTTCTCTAGAAATATGCGTTATTTGACCATCCCTTTGCTTCCACCATGACTAAAAACAAAGTTTTTATTATCTTCACCAATCTTATCTTGTTCCAAATTTTAATGCCCCTGACTAGTGTGATGATTATTCTCTTCTGAGAAATGTAGTTGCTGGACAATTACTCATTTTATTAACCATTATAGTGGATAATTAATAAAAGGGATCAGTGGAACTTTCTAATGCCAAAGATCCCTCAGGGAACCCACTCAACAGTTGTATGTCATTGGACAAGTAGAGGTGTTCCTAAGGGTAGTAATTAACTCTGATTGGTTAATAAATAATGAAAGAATAAATATTATAATGAGAGGTAGACTTATTCTAATGAGAGTCTGGGGAAAATGTCTCTGATCACTTAGTCTTGGTCAAAGAGACTTATCCATATCCATATCACCCCATATAGGGTAATCTAGACAAAAGAAGGAGTCCATTTTTACCCAGTCTTGTCTGAGTAAAACACTATGGGCTGGAATCCATCAATTCACCTAATCTAGTTTTCCTTGTTGAATGGGGTCTGAACAAGATTGAGGAAAATGTTAGAGAATGAGAAAATAGGAGGAGGAAAAAACCCTAGATTTTTCTAATGGTAAATGGTTGTTAATAATGATGATTATTATTAATGATTTTTATTATAATAATAATAATAATGATTATTAGTAAATTATCATTTCTTTCAACATCTATATGAATTGCCTTCAAAATCATTGCTCTTGTGTCTTTACAGTTACATTCTTGAAACTTTCCTTTTCCTCTTAGGTCAGCTTTCTAGTAGTTTTAGACCACGGACTATTAAATTGTAATTTAATTGAACTGGACCATGATTTCATTGACTGGTATTGAATTCCCACTAAAGAAATTCTCTAGCAATTCAAATCTGCATAAATTATATATATTATAGATTTAGAGAAAAGTCTAAGAATACTAAGAGGTTAAGGATTTGCCCAGGGTCATATAGATAATATATGTCAGAAGTGGACCTTAAACCCAAATTTTTCTTTCTTTTTTTTGGATGGGGCAATGGGGCTAAGTGACTTGCCCAAGATAACACAGCTATTAAGTATCAAGTCTCTGAGGCCAGATTTGTACTCAGGTCTTCTTGACTCTGTCTGGTGTCTAGCTGCCCCTAAATCTTTCTGACCCTAAAGTAACTCTCTTTCCATTATGCCATGCTACCTCTGAGTATATGAAGGGCTACTCCTAGTTCAGAACTCTTTCATTTCTATTTAGTCTCTTTTCCTGGACCATCAGTCATATCATTACTCCTAACTGTGGTTGTACCCAAGGTTCTGTCTTGGACTCTGTGTTATCTCTATTGACACCCTCATCAACTCACCTAGGGTCAATTGTCCCTATGCAGATACGTCCCACATCTCTATATCCACCCCTACTCACTCTTGCAGTCTTCAGTTCTACACCAGCCGTAGCTTATTGTACTGTGTGCCCAACTCTATGCCCCTTTGGCATCTCAAGCTCAACATAATCTTCCCTCAAAAATCACTTCTCTTTCAAATTCCCCTATTTCAGTCAAGACTCTCCAGTGTCCTTCAATGACCATGATTTATAGCTTTGGAATCATCCTCAGCAATGGGATGGAGAAAATACTTGCTAATTGGAGGAAAAAAGCATAACATTTTTTTTAAAAAATTAGAAAAGCCAAAACATACCAGGAAAGAAAAGATACCTGGAAAGTGGAAAGAGGGAGAGGGAAGTCCCCAGGAAGTCATGATCCTCCTTCAAGAAGACTCTCCTTCCTCTCCTACTCCCTAGTCAGCTTCAGACCTCCCTTCTCTGAGGGCCAGTCATGAACTGGCCACTTCCCAGACAGCTGCTGGTCCTCAGGCTGCTAAGAAGTACAACGGCTGGTTAGTCAGCCAAGTCATGCTTCAAGGCCCCCGAAGGACCATTGATGTCTGTACAGACAGTACCCACTTACTGAGTCAGAGACTTCTTCCCTCCCCCACAGATGAACTAGAGCTTTCCTGGCTCATGCCCTCTACTCTTCTTCTGTCATCAGAGAAACCCATCTTACAAAAAATTAAAAACAATAAAAAAATCCACCAGATAACTGTTCTGCTCCCCAAGAAGTTATGATTCTGTCCTCATTCCAACCACCCAGTTCCATTCTGCCTTTCTTTATTCAGGAACCACAAGCTCTTTCAGCTATTTGGTAAATTTCCATCCATGTCTTGTCCTTGAGCACCTTTCTATCCTACTTGTACCTCTGAATCTGGGTCCTTATTGCAGGAATTAGTATAGATATAACATATTTTTGGAAGTGGGGAAGGACTTCTTTGATCCCAAATATCCCCCCACTCAACCTGAGATTCTACCAGCCAGGGATTTCTATGGATATAAAGAATGACTTTATGAAATCAGGATTTAATGGAGTCTCAGTTATTCACACCCAGGTATGAATTACTTCAAACAAATGCCTTTAACCCTAATAACTGAGGGTCAGCTCTATTGGATTTTGTTGGAAGGTGGAAATAAGAGAGGTAATTTTTGATCAAGAGGCACTGACTGTGTGGAAGGCAGGCCTGGGTTGGCAATAAACTCTTGCTTATTAGGCATAATTTAGCCAGGAAATAAGATTCCCTTCAGCAGAGTGTTTACCCCTCAACCCACAGCTGGCACTGCAAGGTAGGGCTGAAGTTTCATGAAGAATTAGCTTTTGGTCTGAGGAGTCAGTCCTACAGCAAATTTTATATTCAAGCATTCAAAACTGGTTGGAAGTTTAGATCATTGCTTTGTTGTTTTCCTTAATCTTAGTCTGAAACCAACGCCAGTCCTACCTCCAGCTGTCTCACCACCACATACCAAAAACTGCTGAACCCATAACAGATTTTTAAAATTAATAATAAGATGTCATGGATTTGGTTCAACACCTTTATTTTACAGATGAAAAAACTTAGGTTCAGAGAATTTAGTGACTTGCCCAGAGTCACAAAGATCATTTACTAATGATAGAGCTATCAAACCCAGGTCTTCTGATTACAAATTCAGATGAAACAACTCTGCCGAAAGTTACATAAATAAATGACCAAGCTGAACTTGAACCCTGGATCTTTTCCACTAAATGCTATTCATTTTTCTTCACACCAGAAGGAGATGGTGAGACAACTGGACCCAACTGTGAGGACAAGAGAGTGAGAACCTAAATTGGGCAAGGGCGGGGTGAGGTGGGCCTGAGCATTTCTCCCTCCTTTTGACTCTTCCATTTCCACCACCACTACAACCCAACCTCTTCCTATCTCCTATCAACCTATAAAGATTGCTATCAGTCTCTGATTCCATGAATCTATGCCTCTTTATAACTGTGGGAAGAAAGAGGTAGCCATCCGAGTAATGTGCTAAACGGCAGAGGTTTGGTTTTTTGCAAAAGACAGGTTGGGTGGAGCAGAAATTAGTTCATCTGAGAAGCACTGGGAGTTATTTTGAGAGAGGAAGGCGGGGTAATTTTTGTCCTTTATTCTCAAAAAGAGAGAGAGAGAGAGAGAGAGAGAGAGAGAGAGAGAGAGAGAGAAAAGAAAGAAAGAAAGGAAGGAAGGAAGGAAGGAAGGAAGGAAGGAAGGAAGGAAGGAAGGAAGGAAGAAAGAAAGAAAGAAAGAAAAGGAAGGAAGAAAGAAAGAAAGAAAGAAAGAAAGAAAGAAAGAAAGAAAGAAAGAAAGAAAGAAAGAAAGAAAGAGAAAAAAGAAAGAGACCCATTTCCAGGAGCATCACAGTATACCTTTGCCTCCTGAACACCCTCAAATCTATAATTTTCTGCTTTAAAAATAAGACCCAAGGCAGGCTAACGACTACTGCCCAGCCTAGGGCCAAGGGAGCTTCCTCTCCCTGCAGGCGACACAAAGTTTTTTCGACCAGACATAGATACTTTTTATAGACACAGGCTCATGACTCATTTCTGGCCCCAGCTTCTGGGCTGCCTTTGTCTAAACCTGGGCCTGGTGGCCCCAGGCCCAGACCCTGAAATGGAAGCAGCCAGCCCTGCCTATTGTTTGCCATGACCCAAGGCTTCCTGTCAGATGCTCCTGTGCCCTCCTTTCCCTGGGTATAGCAGCTGACCCCTCCAATATACAACTTCTGCAAAGGGATCCTACAATCAGAGTGCAGGAAAGGACCTAGGATGTTAGAATGTATAATAGAAGCTGTTGGAGTTGGGAGAAGCCAAGGATACAAAACACAGAATATGAGAGCTAGAAAGGACCTTATGCAGAACATAAGATAATATAACACTTTGACCTTAAAATATGGAATATTACAGATAGATGGGATTTTAGAACATAGACTTTCATCCCAGAAGAGGCCTCTCCAAAGTACATCCAAAGTCAGAAATGACAATAGAATGCTACATGTGGTAGGGAATTAAGAGAACTTCTAATTCAATCCTTCCTCCCTTTTTGCCCCCCCTTGGTTAAAAAAAATGGAAAACCAGAGAAATGAAGCAATTATCCCAGGTATAAGCAGAAAATCAGTGAGAGCTAGAGTGAGATCTTACAGTCTGCTCTGCCTAGATACACCCATACTCATTGATGAAGTTCCCTGATTTCTCTGACTTTCCCTTTGGTATAAAAGATCCAGCCATGGTCTCTGTTTTCCAGGGTCCCTCTTAGTTTTAGTTGGATCATGGCATAAACTTAGTGGTCAATGCCTTTTTTAAAAAAAAAACATAATCATGTCCCAATATATCTCCACAACCCACTGAATTTTCCATATAACAAAGAAAAACAGTTGAACAAAAAAACTCTCAAAATATGTCTGATAACAAATACAACACTCCAAATCCATAGATTCCCGCTTCCCCACCAAAAAGAGAAATGCATACTTCATCTCCTAAGCCTACTTGTCCAGAAATTAAACTTCTAGCAACCCAAGCCATCTGATATATAATTGAAATCCAGGAAGTAATCACAGAAAGAAGGGAAAAGAAGCATTAGTCATGGTCTGGGATCTTTTAATGCTCCCAATCATCAAGAAATGATTAAATGAGCTCAAGCAAATTCAGATTTATAGGCAAGGAAAATACAATAATTTTTTAAAAAGATTTTCATCAAAATTTATAAAATAAAGAAGTTTGTGTGCTTGAAAGTGTCAGATTAAAAACCAACCTATGATCCAATGGGAAAAAACCTCTACTATGGAGGTCAGATGACCTCAGCTCCAATCCTATTTCTGATGTTTACTATGTGATTTGAGTAAGACATTTAAAATCCTTGGGCCTCAGTTTCCTCATTTCTAAACTGAAATTAATTGAATTAAACCTCTGACATCCCATCCAGCTCCAGACCTGTAATGCTATCATTTATGCTTGATCCAGTTCCTTAGATCAACTCATGTTAATAATTAGAGGTAATAATTAAAGAACTTTAAGAGAGAAAACCTGAAGGGAGAAGCATATGGAAGGAAAGACATAAGCTTTTCTATATGATCTTTATATGTGGGCCAGACACTTTGACCCTCACAATAATCCATTAAGGGAGATGTGATTATTGCTCCCATTTTATAATTGAGAAAACTGATTCAGACAGATGTTAAATAACTTCCCCAGGGTGACTGAACTAGTAAGTGACTGAAGCTAGATTTAAACTCAGGATTTCTTCACTCTTGGCCCAAAACTCTATCTGCTGAGCCACTTAGTTGTATAACATCATCATCATCATCATCATCATCATAGCTAGCAAAAATATAGCACCTACTAAGTGCTGTCTAAGTACTTTACAATATTATCTCACTTGATCTTCACAATAAACTTGGGAAAGAGGCACTATTATTATCCTAATTATGGGATAATAATTATGAGAAAATCAGGACAAATAGAGATTAAATGATTTGTCCAGGGCCACACAGCTATTAAGTATCTGAGAATCTTCCTGAAGGAAAGAGAATTAGGATAGTGAAGTGAATAGGGTGCTGAGCCTGAAATTAAGAAGACTCCTCTTCCTCAGTTCAAATCTGACCTCAGACACTTAATATCTGTGTGACCCTGACAAGTCACAACCCTATGTGCCTTAGTTTCCTCATTTGTAAAATGAGCTGGAGAAGGAAATAGCAAATCACTCCATGGGCCACAAAGGGTCAGAAATGACTGAAGAACAACAACAAAAATTAAGGTATAATGGGCAAGCCCAATGCCAACTTCCTGCTAGTTTAGATTTGATTTTGAGACTGAATGAAATACTCATAAGTCATTGAACAGCTAACAAAATAAAGTTACTTATAGTTTAAATAGCAAAGGTATACAAGGTATAGTGGGACAGAACCTCCATAGATGTAACCCCTACCCCAAAATGTCTCTGGTTGTCTGGGCAGGGAATGGTGGCTTGCATGTTCTTCATGCAACCATCTTGGATTTCAGTATTCCACAAAATTCAAGGGTCCTACAGAGTCTCATGTGTTTGAGAATTTTTTTTTTAAATAGCATTTTTATAGTTAATTAAGATTTTCAAAATGTGTTACAAATGTTATCTCAGTCTATCTTCACAACAACATTGGAAGGTAGGTACTATTATCCCTATTTTATAGATAAAGAAACTGAGGTAGGCAGCCTTTAAGTGACTTCTACAGGATCACACTATCACTCAGTGTTGGAGACTCAGTGTTTGAGCTCAGGTCTTCCAGAGTCAAGGGAGGCAGGAAACAACCAGTCTGGCAACAACTAATAACTTTGTCATCTTTTAGAGAAAAACAATTTCTTTTGCTTTTTTAGTTTTTGCTTATTTTTTTTTCAATTACAAGCAAAGGTATTTTTCTGCATTCATCAATTTGCAAGTTTATGAGTTCCATATTTTTCTGCCATCCTCCCCCCTCCCCATGGCAGCAAACAAACTGGTGAAAGTTACACATGTACAATCATGTTTAACATATTTCCATATTAGTCCTATTTTGAAAGAGAAATTAGAACTAACAGGGGAAAAATCTTTTGATAAAGAAAGAAAAAACACAAAAGAAAATTTTTAAAGCGAACATTATATGCTTTGCTCTGCATTCAGATTCCATAGTGGGGTTTTTTGTTTTGGTTTTTCTGGATGTGGATGTCATTTTCCTTAACAGATCTCTCAGGATTAAAACAATCCCTTTTGGAGAAAGGGGAAAATCAGAGAACCCTGGTAGATATGGTTTCTGTCACCAAAGACCTAGGAAATTAAGTGACTTACCCAAAGTCCCCCAGCTAACATATGGCAGAAGTGGGATGTGAACTGAAGTTTTAGGATTCCCAATCCAGGACCTTTTCCACTTTACTCTCCACCACACTGCTTCCAGATCAGATGACCTGAACAAAGTAACATAGGTAAGAAATAAACTAATTTTAAAAATGAAAGCTAGAGTGGAATTCAAGGGTAGCTCCTCCTGGATACAAATCCAGTGCTTCTTTTCCTATCATACTTTCTCATCAGGGTTCTTCCACTGATTTTGCCACCTCCTCCCTAACCATAGTGTAGCCTCAAGGTCACTATATGCTATCCCAAAATGATGCAATCAGGAAATAGTGTCTCTGAAGAAGGGGGAGGGGCTGCTGCTTCCAGAGCAGCAGCAGCAGCAGCAGCAGCAGCACAGCAGCATTGTCTTATTCTGAATTCAATTAGGAAATCATCTGGATAGTTAGCAAAAACACAATCAATGTTTTTTTCAAGGTAAAAATCTGCAGGAGAAGCCAGGGAAGCAGGCAGGCAGGAAGGAAGGAAGTAAGGAAGGAAACAGACAAAGAATAAATAATTGTCATATGCAATTTAAGCCACAAAGAGTTTACAAAGAACCTGAAAAATGATTTCCCTACTCCCCTCCCGCTACTTCCTAGCTCTTTGGCAAGATCCACAGCATGTTGAAAAAATTGCAAACTTAATAATCATGAACAGAAACAAGGAAATAAACAGGCTAAGCATTTAACCCCATCTCCTTAGGCATTAATAAGGAAGGATGAAAATAATCAGCAAACAAAAGAGTTATTTTTGTTCTGTATCTCTTCTAGGTTTACATGTATTTTAGTCCTGGTTTTGTTTTGTCTTGCTTCTCTCCTCCTCCTTCCTTCTCTTTCTTCTTCTCCTTCTTCTCCTTGTCTTTCCCCTCATCCTCCTCCCTCTCCTTCTCTTTCTCTTCTTGTGCTGCTGATTTCACCCCCAATAGATCTTTCCATATTTTCTTATTCCTAGTTCTCATTGTTTGTAGCAATGTGACGTTTTCTTTCTTTAATATCCCTTTGATCAAGCCCTGTGATGTAATCACACAGACAATTTCCCATGAATAAAGTTGTCCCTCATTCCCCAGCCCACTAAATCCAGTATGGTGGCTGCAGGCCTACAATTCCTAATACTGGAGTGAATTGTTTGAGTTCAGAAGGTCAGAGCTGTAGTAGAGCAAAATCTGAGCACATGTCCACACTATTGGTGAGCCTAGGGAAAGAAAAGGATCATCAGGATGCCTAAGGAGGGGGAAAACAATGAAGGTTGGAAAAAGAAAACAGGTTAAATTATTTTTGCTGATGCTTTAATGTTGGAATTGACCCATTCCCATCCAGACTGGAAAAGGCAAGACAGGGACACAAAAAGAGAGGAAAAGAGAGAGGGAATGAGAGGAAGAGGGAAAAAAGAAATGAAGGAATAAAAGGGAGGAAGGAAGGAAGGAAGGAAGGAAGGAACGAGGGAAAGAGAAAGAAAAAAAGGAAAGAAAAAGAATGAAGGAAAGAGGTAAAGAAAGAAAAAAGAGAAAGAATCTTTCTCTTCTTTGTATGTCATACAAGGCATTACCAGTTGGTTTATTGTTACAAATAAAGCAGGTATGACTCTTTGTGTAAGTAGATTCCCCCAGCCTTTTACATATAAAGATGGAATGGGTCATTGAATTCTATTTACTGACAGGTACCTTACAGATCATTTAGTCTGACTGTTCTTTGAAACATATATTTACACAACATCTCTTACAAATGATCAGCCAATCTTTGCTTGAATGCTTCTAGTAATAAGGAGAAAGCTATCTCAAGGAGAGACTAAGAAACAGTTGGACAGCTAGCTATTAAGATCATCTTCCTTCTTCTGAGCTGAAACTTGCCTTGCTATTATTTCTAATTCCATAGCTTGTTTTGTCCTCTGAACTAATGCTGACTAAGTCTTATCCCTTCTCCCTTTCAATTATTTAATGACAGCAAGGCTACTTTTCTTTAAGAGGCATCATGATTAAAGATAATAGATTTAGAGTTGGAAGGGACCTTAAAGAACCTCTATTCATCCCCTTCACTTAAAAAATGAGGAAACAGGGGCAGCTAGGTGGTGCAGTGGATAGAGCATTGGGCCTGGAGTCATGAGGACCTGAGATCAAATCCAGTCTCAGATATTTAATAATTACCTAGCTGTATGACCTTGGGCAAGTCACTTAATCCAACTGCCTTACCAAAAAAAATGAGGAAACTGAAGCACAGAAAAGTTGAGACGCTGCCCAAAGTTTCATAGTTCCTAAGTAGTCAATCTGGGAATGACACCCTGGTCCTCTTACTCTAAATTCAAGACGTTTTCCAATATATTACTAAGACCCAGGTGGGGTGAAGAGATGAAGTGAAGGAACCCAAGATCACCAGAAAACAGTTGATAGAAGTCAAGAAGGGTAGTTAAGGATCTAGTGATCTTTACATGAATGAGCAAATGAAAGCTAAAACCATTCTGGGGGGAAAATCTGTGCCATGGGGTGGTGGTACAATGGATAGAGTCCCTCCTGGAGGCAGGAAGACCTGAGTTCCAATCTGGCCTCTGCTATTTATTAGCTGAGTGATCCTAGGTAAGCTACTTAACCTCTGTCTCAGTTTGCTTATCTGCAAAGTGGGGATAATAATAGCTACTCCCTCTAATGGTTTCTGTGAGGAAAAATAAGATAATATATAATATATATATAATATATAATATATAAAAGATCATTAACTCTAAAAGAGATTGTTGCTTGAATAGGGTTGCAGCATTTATTGTGGTTGTTTATCTTTCCTCCTTGAAGAAGACTAATGATATAAGGAGGGTGATGTCTTGGGTTGCAGCATAGTGAAAACTAGGACACCAGCAGCAGGTCTGAGTATCAATAGGTCCGAGATAGAGAAAAGTGTTATTTTAGGTTTTCAGAACCCAAAGGAGCAGGTGTCTGGAATCCAAGGCAGGTTCTAGAGCGACAGAATCTGAGGGTTAGAAAGAAATCTCAGAGGTCACATGATGCAACATGCACTTGAATTAAAACCTCCTTTAACATAATCAATCTAGTTTTTTCATGAAGATCTCCATGGAAGGAGAACCCAGGATCTTGAGTCAGCCAGTATCACTTATGGATGTCTCTAATTGTTGGGATTGCCACTGAACCCAAATGTTTCCAAAAGAGAGACTAAGGCACAACTCTCCTTCACTTAAATCCAATTCACTTGTATATCAAGGTATCATGTCCCTGATGTTATGGTCCTCTTCAAGAACAAAAGACAATATATTGAAAAATTATTCCTTACATCAAACCTGCATTTGCCCCCCTTCCATCCATTACTCACATTCTGTTGTTGGGAATAAGAAGAATAAATCCAACCTTTCTTCCATGTGCCAGTCTTTGAAATACTTGAAGGCAGCAATTATGTCCCTCTAATTCCTCTCCATTGGTCTTAACATTTAAGGAACCTGATTTTTTCCTTACAAGACTATCAAGATCTTTCATTATCTTGGTTGCTCTCCTCTGGGCACTCTGTAGCTTATCAATGTTCTTCCTCAAATGTGGTGTCCCAAATGGAGCACAATACTCCTGATGTGGCAGAGCTAGGACTATCATGAGGACCCCAAGAGAGAGGAGAGTAAGGCTTTTTGTCATCAAAATGAAGGAAGAAGAACTAGGAAGAAAGACCTAAAACTTCATTAAGGTTCTAGTACGGCAGAAATGTTATGATTGAAAGAGATCATCTATTCTAATCCATATTTAAATACAGGAATCCCTGCTACAATATATAGTACACCTATAATAATAATAATAATAATAATAATAACTGGCACTTAGAAGGCACTCTAATATTGGCAAAACACTTTATAACATTTCATTTTATCATTACAACAATCCAGAGACATAGATGTTATTCTTCCTATGCTCATTTTATAGATGAGAAAACTTAGGCAGATCAAGTTGGTTGACTTGTCCATGGTCATACAACTAGTAAGTGTTTCAATTCAGGCTTAAACTCAGGTCTTTTTAACTGCAGACCCTAGTACTCTATCCACTAAGCTATTTATTTGGTCCTAGAAGAGAAACAACTTCAAGTTGTGTCATTGTCAGAGGCAATGAGAAGGAATGAAATAAATTCCTGCCTTGCTTGGCCCTCATATCACCAATCCCTTTAATGTTTAAAAGTGATGACTCAGCTGAGTTCCAATACTCAACCAGAACTTGACAGATGGATGGCAATCATCAGACCAACTTTTTTAGGCTCTCTAAAAGGTAGAAATTGATGTCTATAGAGTTAAAATGTCCTTTTCTTAGACTTAAAACTAGAATTATACTTCAAAATCCTCCTGCTCATGAAACTTTTATCTTATTATTCCATATGTATCAGTTATATACTATAGATACCAACCTATGTAAACTAACCAGCAGAAACCTTGCCCTAAGGATGAGAAATCTAAAGTTAAGTTGAGCTAGTTTAATCCATATAGAGAGCTTAGACTGGATCTGATTAGTTTTCTGATTGCTTACCCTGTTAGCTCTCGTAATGTTATGGACTATGGAGCAGCAAGGGTTATTTATGATCCTGGAACAACAGAGACCTTTGAGAATATGCCCACTCATCACATTAACAACATAAGGGAACAAAATCCCAGGCACCAGCACCAGGGATTCCATAGCTGTCCTACACTCCTAGCCTCAATCAGTCTCTCCTAGGTATCCACTCCTCTCATTCTTACCACCACATAGGCTGGATTGATCTAAGATACACCATCTCTCTTCATGTTATTTAGAAGTCACAGGGGTAGCTAGGTGGCACAGTGGATAGAGCACTGGCTCTAGAATCAGGAGTACCTGAGTTCAAATCCGGTCTCAGACACTTAATAATGACCTAGCTGTGTGGCCTTGGGCAAGCCACTTAACCCCATTGCCTTGCAAAAACTAAAACAAACAAACAAACAAATGAAAAAGAAGTCACAATCCTGACACAAATTCAAGGGCAATTAGCCATGACTTATTTCATTGTTTGCAGTCTTCCTGGCATGGCATCACACATTTCTTTTTTTTTAGGTTTTTGGCAAGGCAAATGGGGTTAAGTGGCTTGCCCAAGGCCACACAGCTAGGTCATTATTAAGTGTCTGAGACCGGATTTGAACCCAGGTACTCCTGACTCCAAGGCCGGTGCTTTATCCACTATGCCACCTAGCCGCCCCACTATGCCACCTAGCTGCCCCTTGGCATCACATTTCTAAAAGAACTTCTGAAGAATAACAAAGTGCAACTGCATCCCCTTTCTTATCCATTCACACCCCCCCATTCCAGGATACCCCTGCCATGACTTCCATTCACCCTATTATACTGATCTTGTCACCACTTAGATACAGGATTCCAATAAAGAAGGGCAAGTACTACTCAGGAGCTGTCTATAGTTGCTGTTCATTCAGAAGAAAGGAAAAAAAATGACTCATAAAAAGTCTCAAAATATTGTTTATCTGTGGTAAATAGTGAACCACCTCTTTGTGTACGTTCAAGTCTGCTTGACCCCTTAATTTTTTGATCTCTCGATCTCTCAATAGTCTGCATTTTCCTATTTATACCTTGGATCCCATTGGTAATCTATTTGATTCTGTATATGATTCCTTTCTCTACTCAATAGTTGAGTTTTCTCTAGTTGTAGCTATTCTGAAAATGGAATCATTTATTCTTCTCCCTTGTTAATGGTCCTTCACAAACTGAAATGTTACTTCTTCATACTGGCCTTCCCAGTATAGATTAGTCTGCTAATCATTGTAGCTGGCATGATGGGGGAGTTCTTTGGCCATAACCCTTGGTTAACAGCTTCTGGGTGTCACTGGTCCCATCCCAAGGATTGGTGCAATGGTCTATCATTCTACTTAAGTCCTTTAATTGCCAAATTAAAAGATAAAGTCTGATGTTAACATTAATATTATATATAATATAGTTACTACACTAATATTAAGTAGTGTTAATATATATTATAATATATGTTTATGTAATTAATCTAGTCAAAATATACCTTTAAACCCTGATGAAACCAACATGAACACTCAAATTCAGTCCTGGTAATCTTATTGGTATTTGACCAAATCTACCCCTCCTCTTGGCTGGCCTGGAAGGCCTTCTCTTCCATTCTCAATTACAGCTATCTTACAATTATGTATTGGAAATTGGAAGGGGACTCAAAGGTCATCCTGTCCATGATTTGTACTGATCAATAAGTCCAGAATTCTTTATTTTACAGGGGAGAAAATAAAAAAAGGTCATTACTCACTCAAAGTCACAGAGATAGTAAATGGAATAGAAAGGTGGACTTGAAATCAGAAATACTCCTTTTCTTGAATTCAAATCCAACTTCTGACATTTACTAGCTGTGTGACCTTGGACAAGTTGTTTAACTCCATATTCCTCAGTTCTTCACCTACAAAATGTTTTGGAGAAGGAAATGGTAAACTATTTCAATATCTTTGCAAAGAAAATCCCCAAAAGGGGTCATAAAGAACTGGGCATGACTGAAATGATTCAAGAACAATAATTTTACACTAAATCTATAGCACTTTGCACTGTACCCCACAACCCCTCTTAAATCTCAGCATCCCATCAAAGACCAGTTCAAGTCCCATTCCATCAAAATGAAGCTTCCTTGGTTCACTTCACCCCACAATCATCTCTCCTCTGAATTTCCAGAACCAAAACTTTTGGAGTTATGTGGAACTAAAAGATTCCAAAGAGACAATGGATGTTGATCATTTTGCAAACTTTAAAACTTTATATAAATGTGTCTTTCCCCACACTGATCTCCACTCCTAATCTAACCTCCATCTCTTAAAATCTCAGAATCAGCTCACATGCTAACTCCTAAAAGAGACTTATAGGAGATAGAGCATTGGATTGGGAATTAGAAAAACCTTTCAAAACCTGTCTCAAGTCATTTTACTCATTTCAACCTCATTTTTCTCATTTGTAAAATGGAGTTAATAATGGCATCAATCTCACTAATTTGGGGGAAGAATCAACAGGATAATATATGTATATCACTTTGCAAAAAATTTAAAGTTTGCAAAACTGAAAACTTAAATGTGAATTAGGATAATACCGTAGTTGCTAATACCTTGCCTCTGAAATTACTTTGTTACATTTTGTATTTACTTTTCTGTATACATATTGTTGTCATCTAATTGAATGTTAAGCTGCTTGAGAGAAGAATTTGTTTTGTTTTTGTCTTTGAATTCACAACAATGTGAGAGGTGTCTGGTATATAAAATGTGCTTAATAAATACTTATTAAGAGCCATCCCCAACTGACAAATTTTCAAAAGATATAAACAGTTTTCCAATGAAGTATTCAAGACTATCTACAATTATATTAAAAAATGCTCTAACTCACTATTAATTAGAGAAATGCAAAGTAAACAAGTCTGAGGTACTTCCTCATAACTAGTACACTGAGTAATAGGACAGAAAAGGAAAATGATAAATGCTGGAGAGGATGTGGGAAAAATGCATTGTTGGTGGAGTTGTGAACTGATTTATCCCTTCTGTTGAGGAGTTTGGAACTATGTCTAACTAAAACCATGCATACCCTTCGACCTTGAAATGCTATTTCTCGGGCTGTTTTCCAAAAGAGACAAAAAACAAAAAGGAAAAGGACCTATATGGACAAGAGTATTTATAGCACCTATTTTCAGATTATAAGGAGTTGTAAATTGATGGGTTGTCAATTAATTGGAGAATGGCTGAATAAATTGTCATATTTGATTTTGATGAAATACTATTCTGCGATGGGAAATAATGAGTAGGAAGCTTCAGAAAAACCTAGCAAATCTTACATGAGCTGATGCAAAATAAAATGTACTGTGTACAAAATAAATATTACAAGGTGATCAGCTGTGAATGACTTAGCTATTCTGAGTAATACAATGATCTAAGATAACTCTGAAGGACTCATAATGAAAAATCTTGTCTAGCCCCAGAGAAAGAACTGATGATGTCTGAATATAGATTAAAGCATATTTTTTTACTTTATTTTTATTGAGGTTTTTTATATGTGTTTTCTTTCATAACATGACTCTTATTTACTTGCCTATACATATATAACCTATATCTAATTGCAAACTTTCTAAATGGGAAGTGAGTTGGGGAGGTAGGAGGAAGAGAATTTGGGACTTAAAATTCTAAAGATAAATGTTAAAAATTGTTTTTACCTGTAACTGGGAAAAAATAAAATGCTAAATAAAAATGCTTTTAAAATGAAATACATGTTTAAGTAATGGCATATTGACTTATTATCTTTTTCTCATCCTCCTTTTTTAGGAGCAACTTTAGATAGAAATGATCCTAGGTCAAAGTGCTATCTTGTTATTATAAATGTACTAAGATGTAAACTCATCATCTTTAGTTTCTTGGGACAGTACTAGTAGCAGGAAGGACAACAGGTTGATGTATGCTAATTCTTATTCTTTTATGATTCCAATTCCTTTTTGTTCTATGTAGCTGGGAAGTTATAGCAGCATTTATTGAAAATGCTGTTCTTAATTTTTTATAAGTAACTGGATGGTACAGTGGATAGAACTTAATGCCTGAGGTCAGGAAATACCTGAGTTCAATATGATCTCAGATACTTATGAACTTTATGATACTAAGCATGTCTTTAACCTCTGTCTGTCTCAGTTGCTTCAACTGTAAAATGGAGATAATTTTGATACCTACATCCAAGGATTGTTGTGAGAATCAAATAAGATGCTATTTGTAAATCACTTAATTTAAAGTATAGTGAATAGTAGGCAATTCATAAATACTTGTTCCTTTAACTTCAGTATTATATCCCAAGGCAGAGTGAACAACAATTCTCTGTTCCCAGTGGAACATACTGATCTAGTTCAAGTTGAGTTTATCTCTCCCTCATGCTTATGACATTTTCACCCTCATCTTCATCTCTTGGAATCCCTGTATATATTTTTTAACTCAGCTAAAATTCCATCTTCTGCAAATAACCTTTGCCAGTCTTCTTTTTTTTTTTTAGGGTTTTTTTTATTTTTTTTTTTGCCAGTCTTATTTAAGTATTAAATCTTTCCTTCTGAGATTGCCTCTAATTTATCTTGACTCTATCTTCTTTGGACAGAGTTGTTTGTATGCTGCCTTCCTCCATTAGACTGTGAGCTCTTGAAGAAGAGGGTTTCTTCTTTGCCTTTCTTTGAATCTCCAGAAATTAGTACAGTACCTACAGAGCACATGTAAGTGTTTCATAAGTACTTGCTGATTTGAACTGTTGAATTCTCAAGAATTTCTTATGGTCTGGATTTGCTATTCATGAAGCTGTCATCTATTTATAATCTCTTGGATGATGTTTGCCAGGCATCATGCAGGTACTAAATTGTTGTGATCTAGGAGATGTATTGCACAGTTTCTATTGTTTCCTTACCTGATTTGCATTGATCAATAAGTCCAGACTCCTTAAGAATAACCTTTCTGTAATTTCTGGTGGGGATGACGTGGTCCTGAATTGCGATCATAAACTGCTTGTTTCCATAAACAAATCAGCAAAACTACCTTATAACTCTTCTTATTGTTATTTTTATTGCTATCTCATTCTTCAAATCTTTTTCAATGAGATCCAGATGGAAATGGTCCTGGTACAAATCACTATTCTGCTTTTATTCCCTTATATTCAATTTTTTATTGACTATTGTTCAGATGAATAAAATAACTGCTTCTTTTCATTTGTAGATTAGTATTAGGATGTGAGCTCAGCTTCAGTAGTTTCCCTGAAAGCATCCTTGGAACAGCTCCAGCAGTAGAAAGGATGACAGGAAAGATTTGTACCTCATCCTGTTCCTACATGATTTTGATATTCTTGGATCTCCTGGAGCTCTGTAGTCTGCAAGCTTTACAATTTCATGTACTATGGAGATTATTAGTATTTCAAATTATTAGAAACATTGTTTTTAAGTTTTCATGAACCATTGTTATACCCAGGATACTGTAAGCAACAGATTAAATAAACTGTGATGATGATCTGCTGCTTGGCCAATGTATTGATTGGGTTTTCCAAGATTTATTAAAATTTGGATATATAGGATGGAGACCCAGTCATAAGTCAGTCCATGGAAGGCATTGAGTTTCTGATGTAGAATTCTAGTCACCAGATCATGTCTTAGCAGGTATTTGATAAAAAAATAAACTTTTATAATTCAAATGTTGTGTACTACATAGTATTCACAATTTCCTTGCATACTCTAGATTGATCTCTCTACCTGTGTTGCTTGAGGATAACCTTTCTGTAGTTTTTGATCATTTGACAATGACCTGGTCCTGAAGTTTCAAAGAATCATAAAGATATATCTCTAAGGGGCCTCAGATGCTATCAACTACAACACTGTCATTTTGCATTTAAGGAAACTAGGACCCAGAGAAGCTTACATTATACATTATACAGGTAGGTGGCATCAAAGCAGGTTGTTGTTGAGGTCTTCTGACTTCAGAGGTGGTACAATGGACAGAGCACTGGGCTTGGAGTCAGGAAGACCTGCATCCAACCACAGATACTTTCTAACTGTGTGATCCTGAGAAAGTCACTTCACTCTTTTTGCCTCAGTTTCTTCATCTGTAAAATGAAGTAGAGAAGGAAATGGAAAACCACTCCAGTATCTCTGACAAGAAAACCCCAAATAGGGTCACAAAGATTAAAAAACAATTGAATGATTATTGACTTCAGAGATTTTACTTTCTCATTCCTTTCTCCATCCTAATCTACTTCTTCCACTTCCAAAATCCCTGATGGGGACTCAGAATGAATTTGATTCATTCAGTACTCTTAGACATACATATCATTTCTCCAGTCTAAACATTCCCATTTCCTTCAACCAATTCTCATTTGGCATGATTTCCCGATCTTTCTACTATCTTGGTTCACATCTTCTGAACAAAGCAACTTGCTTATGTCCTTCCTAAAATATGAGTTATATAATTTTACAAAAATATTTATTGGGAGGGCGGAGCCAAGATGGCAACAAGAACAGATCTTGTCTTAGGCGCTCTCTCATAAAACATAAGCTAAGGACTCTAAATTTTCGAGAGACAGAACCCACAGAGGGTCCCAGGGAGGCAGTTCTCCTACTCAAGGTAACCTGGAAAAGAGCAGAAAGGCTCTGCTCCCTGGGATCGGAGGGGTGGCCCACCAGAACGAAAGAACTTCAGCCTCCCGGAGGCAGCCCCAGGGTGATGGGATCCCCGGCTCACAGCAGCAGGGGAGTTTCCTGACCTATGTCCTGGGGAACACCGGGCACAAATTGGGGGAACAGCGGGGGACCTCTGCCAGAGTGAACACATGGAGCCCAGCCCTCAGGGCACACAGAGAGCAGCCTGGCCAGTTCCAGGAAACAGAAGTAGGTGGAGCCCGTAAGTAGGAGCCCCCAGGGCATGAGCCCATTGAACCTAAGGAGAGGAGTGAAGAGAGAGAGACTGCTGAGCTCTGTCCTCTGCCCCGGAACAGGACTCTGGGGTTCTGACCACATTTAGATCCTGACCGCAGTCTAGGCCCCCCCATAGAACAGCAGGGCCCTCTCTACCTCAGTCCCATAGCAGGGGGGGCGCATATGGTCATTCACAGACCAGGAGGGAGGACAGAGACTCACACACTGAGACCCTTGTGGGAGTGTCCCAAAAGCTCAGGAAGCACCAAAAAACAGGCTCAGGCTGGGAAAATGAGCAAACAGAGAAACAAAAGGAATACCATTGAGAAATATTTTGCATATGAGTCCAAGAAGGATCAAAACACTCAGTCTGAAGATGAGGAAGTCCAAGCTCCTGTATCTAAAGACCCCAAGAAAAAGAGAAATTGGGCTCAGGCTATGACAGAGCTCAAAAAAGACTTTAAAAATCAAATGAGGGAGTTAGAAGAAAAACTGGGAAAATAAATGAGAGAGATGCAGGAAAAATATGAAAATGAAGTCAGCAGCCTAGTCAAGGAAATCCAAAAAAATGCTGAAGAAAATAGCATGCTAAAAACCAGCTTAGGTCAAATGGATAAAACAGTTCAAAAAGTCATTGAGGAGAAGAATGCTTTAAAAAGAAAAATGGGCCAGATGGAAAAAGAGATAAGAAAACTCTCTGAGGAGAACAAATCCTTCAGACAAAGAATAGAACTCAGGGAGATTGATGAATTTATGAGAAACCAGGACTCAATACTTCAAAACCAAAAAAAAAGAAAAAGAAAAATTAGAAGAAAATGTGAAACATCTCATTGAAAAAAAAACTGATATGGAAAACAGACTTAGGAAAGATAATTGAAAAATTATTGGAATACCTGAAAGTCATGATCAGGAAAAGAGCCTTGACATCATTTTCAAAGAATTACTACAGGAAAATTGCCCTGATATTCTAGAAGCAGAGGGCAAAATAGAAATGGAGAGAATCCACTGATCCCCCCAAGAAAGAGTTCCCAAAAAACCAACCCCTAGGAATATTATAGCCAAATTCCAGAACTCCCAAGTCAAAGAGAAAATATTATAAGCAGCCAGAAGGACACAGTTCAAATATCATGGAGCTGCAGTCAGGATCACACAGGACTTAGCAGCAACTACATTGGAAGCTCGTAGGGCTTGGAATATAATATACTGGAAGGCAAAAGAGCTTAGAATGCAGCCAAGAATCAACTACCCAGCAAGGCTTAATGTCCTCTTCCAGGGAAAAAGATGGACTTTCAATGAACCAGGGGAATTTCAAATGTTCCTGTTGGAATGGCCAGAGCTGAACAGAAGGTTTGATCTTCAGATACAGGAGTCAGGTGAAGCATAGAGAGTGGAGGAGAAGGGGAAAATATGAGGCACTTAATGATGATGAACTTCATGTATTCCTGCATAGAAAAATGACACTGATAATACTCATATGAACCTTCTCAATTAACAGAGCAGGTAGAGGGAGGTTTTATAGATGAAGCACAGGAGAAAGCTGAATTTGAAGATAAAATATGGTATAAAAATGGAGTCAATAGAAAAAAAGGGAAATGTAATGGGAGAAAAAAAAGGAGAGGGAGAATAGGCCAAGATATTTCATATAATAAGATTTTTCTTTATTACGATGAGCTATTGCAATGATATGGAAGGGGGAAGGCAAAGGGGAATGAGGGAATCTTCACTCTCATCACAGGTGGCTAGGAAAGGAAACAGCATATATACTCATTGGGATATAGGCATCTGGAGTAAGAAGGGGGGGGGCGGGGGGGGGTGATGTGAGTGATGGAGAAGAGGATGGACCATGGGGGGAGAGTGGTCAGATATAACACATTTTCTTTTTTACTTCTTGCAAGGGGTTGGGATTGGATGGCCCGTCCGTGAGCATAGGACCGGGTGGGTGCTGGGCCTAAGGGGTGGTATGGGGGCTAGGGGCCTCTTGGCCCCAGAGTCAGGGATCTGTCTGCTGCGCCACTAAGCTACCCTACAGCAGAGTCAGAGTGAAAGGAGAGGGGAAAATATAGCACATGGTAGTGGAGAAATACGAAAGGAGGGAGTTGCGATCAGCAATGGCAATGGTGGAAAAATATGGAAGTAATTTTTGTGATGGACTTATCATAAAGAATGTGATCCACCCATGACAGTGTTGTTGGTGTTGGAACAAAGACTAAAGCACATTTTATTATTATTATTATTTTTGGGGGGGTTGCAGGGCAAATGGGGCTGGGTGGCCTGCCTGGGGCCACATAGCAAGGTGATTGTTGGGTGTCTGAGGCCAGATTTGGACCTGGGTGCTCCTGGCTCAAGAGCCAATGCTCTGTCCGCCACCAAGCCACCCCTACTATTATTATGATTTTATTTTATTTTGGATCTTTTTTTTCTTTTTTTTTTTGGTTTTTGCAGGGCAATGGGATTTGGGTGACTTGCATGTCACATGGCTGGGTGATTGTTTGGTGTATGGGGCCGGATATGGGCTCGGGTGCTCCTTGCTCCAGGTCTGGTGTTTCATCCATTGTGCCACCTGGCCATACCTACAATTATTACTATTATTATTTTTTAATTTTAGTTTTTTTCTCTCCCCTTTACTTTATCTCTCAACTGAGTCTATATTTATGGGGGGGGTATTTAGTTTACTCTTAAACAAGAATATTTTATTAATGTATAAAAAACATTATTTGTACAAATGAGAATAAATATTAAATAAAAACAATATTTATTGGGAGAACCAAAGAAGAAAGCTAACATATTATTATCCAGACATTGTGACTAAAATTTGTTTTAGTCATCTTTTTTAGCTCTCATCCCTAGGATCTAGCTTCCTTTCATACTTTTAATTTAATAAGCACAAATTAACTGCATAAAAATTTTATCATTCATTCATTCAAACCCATAGTACATATTATCTGTTCTCATCTGGCACTTACCTTATGTTGCTCATTATACTGTCTTGTATTTAGAACTAATTTCCCCAATTACATTGCCTTCAGGGCAGGGACTGGAACCTCTAACATCCTTCAAGAGTATATGAGTGAGTCAGTCAGCAATTATTCATGAAGCATAAACAATGTGCCAGACACTGTGCATCTACTTTCTGAGTCCTTAATTGCCCAGTTGTTGGTGTCTCCCCCAAATCACTTGCCTATATTTAACTATAAATCAATATATCAGTAAATCAAAAGCAGTTATTATATACCAGCTGTGTGGCAGGAGGCATTATGCTAGGTGGTGGGGATACAAAGACATTCTCATGTGGAGAGAATATCTGTATCTATATTTGTATTTATGTGTGCATATATATATATGTATGTATATATATATATAACATATAACACACACACACACACATATATATATCTATATATCTATATCTATATCTATATCTATATATCTATCTATCTATATATCTATCTATCTATATATATATATATATATATATATATATATATATATATGGAGGTAGCTAGTGGCTCAGAGGATAGGGCACAAGGTCTGAAGTCAGGAAAGCATAGGTTCAAATCCCTCTCAGACTCTTCCTATCTGTTTGACTCTGAGCAAGTCACTTAACCTCTGTTTGCCTTAATCGTTTGGAGAAAGAAGTAGCAAATCCCTCCTGTATCTTTCCAAAGAAAACTTCATGGGAAGTATGGTTCATAGAGTCACAAAGAGTCGAATCTGACTGAATGACTGAACAATAATATGGATATTTATATGTATATTATATGTGTGTAAACATATGTATATTTACATCCATTCAATGATAAAATAAATGCAAGGTTATCATTATAGGAGGGGGCTGTAGTTGTTTTGGAAAACGGGAAAGACTTCATGAAAAATGTGATACTCATAGATGGAGACTGTCTCACTTTTGTTTTGGTCCTTAAGACTTGGCATAATATTTGGCATGTATTAAGTACTCAAGTAATGCGTTTTGGTTAATTAATTGATCTTGAAATAGAGCATGATCTTTGTTTTGACTATCCACAGTATGGGACCTTACACTAAGTAGGGTAGCATAGTGCAGCAGAAGAAAAGGCTGACTTTGGGGTAAGGTTTTGGGCTCAAAGCCAATTTCTACTTCCTAGCATCATGATCTGGGCAAATCTTCCAGTTTATTTTCAGTTCTAAATCCATGATACTGTGATCCTAGGAGATACTCAATAAATGTTTGCTGACTGAAGGGAAAGCTTGTATTAACTGCCACTAACTCATTGACTAGAATTGAAAGCCAGCTAAATTTGTCTCCTAAAAAGAGGTCCATTAAACAAAAACAAAAACACAACACTGTTTTCCAGGTAATTTTGTGTAGCTACATGTACTGGAGTAAGACAGGCTATACACATATGAAGCTGAGAGTCACCATAGAAAGTCTTATGGTGGGTGTCAGCAGATTGCTGCATATTACTAAATAAGAAATGCATACTGGATATGGTGTAAATGATGTCAGATGAGCACTGAATAGCCAGGAAATAAGGTCAGACACCCATGGGGTTAGCTGAAGGAAAGCTATATGTTTCATTGCTAAACATGCAGCACGAAGAGCATTTTGGGCAGATGTCTTAGGATTTATGGGTGACCACAGACCACAACAATCGAGGATGAAAAGTCATGTCTTTTGTATTGTAGAAGGAGGAATCTACATCGATGAGATCATAGATCCACCAAATATCAGTCCCTCATTGGCATGTCTTCTTTCAAGGCCTCAGTTTCCTAATGATAGAGAATTAAACTAAAAGCTTGAGGGAGGCCCCTTGCATCTGAGACAATCCAAGATTCTATTTGCTTAAAAGCACAGGAAAAGAAGGTTTAGAAATTGAGTAAAATGAGAAGAAAGTTGCTATCAGAATATTAGGAGGAGGAGAAAGTTATGGAGGCAGGAGACAGCAAAAATAATCTAAGCAGGCTTAAAGTTGAAGGGAGAGGGACAGGGTAGGCTATGAATCCAGGGCTCTCCAATACAAGTTCATTCATTCACTTTGAGGAAATATGCATCTAAGACTGTCAGCAATTATTCAGTTTCATTCACTTCTGTTTAGATAAAATCTTGTTTATAGGAAATTAGCCCCCATTCGATTTCTCTATCCTGTCCCAAGGAACGGAATCTGTTGACTATTTATTCTTCTGTTATGTTGGGAAACAATGCTGGGGAATTGGTTTGTAAAGATACAGCCAGAACAGTAATTTAAACCCTGAGATAGGACAGCACTCAGGACACAGGAAAGAGGCATCACCACTGATTCCTTATTTCAAGCCCCTGTGATTTTGTCAGTGAGGGGCCACTCCTCTACAGTTATATTTATATAACATTTTAAGGTTTGCAAATTGCTTTATAAATATTCCTTCATGGGGTGGCTAGGTGGAGCAGTGGGTAAAGCACTGGCCCTGGAGTCAGGAGTACGTGGGTTCAAATTCGACCTCAGACACTTAATAATTACCTAGCTGTGTGGCCTTGGACAAGCCACTTAACCCCATTTGCCTTGCAAAAACCTAAAAAATAAATAAATAAATATTTCCTCATTTGATATAGGTTCTATTACTGATCTATTTACTGATGAGGAAACTGAGATGGATAGAAATTAATAGACTTGCCCAGGTTCATACAGTTAGTAAATGTCTAAAATTGGATCTAATTCTATTTGCTTAAAAGCATAGGAAGAGAAGGTTTAGAAATTGAGAAAAATGAGAAGAAAGACACTATTAGAATATTGGGAAGAGGAGAAAGTCATGGAGGCAAGAGACATCAAAAATAATCTAAACAGACTTAAAGTTGAAAGGAGAGGGATGGAGAAGGTTGTTATTGTTCAGTGTTCTGTCTACCAGAAAAATGTGGTGCCAACTTCATCCTACAGCTAACCTTACAGGCAGCCTGTAGACTACAGTTATCCCTTCCACATCTTTCACTATTTTCTCCAGCATGGCTTCCATATATCATGAGTTTGCAAAGGAAATTAAATGAGAAATTTTGGGGAGTTTTATAGAAGCTACAAATGAGAGAGGAAGACTAACAGATGACACAGTATTCTAAATACCCCATAAAAGAAAAAGAAAAAATTCAGATTCTTTAGTCCTTCCATAACTGCCCACAAAGCAGTTGGCTAACATGCAAGTGGGTTTCCTTGGTTTCTCTTGACATTGAGAGGATATCAATGGACCACATGGATTAGTCCATTGGCTATTCTTTGCTGTGATCATATGATCAGCTCATATTCCCTTTTGATCATTCCTTTTTTATGACATCTTTTATACCATATCTCTTTCATAATTCTTTGTCTGTAATACATTACAGCATACTCACACTACTATATGCCTTTGCATTGTTCTCTGGGCAATATTCAGTTTCAGTTCTTCAGTAGTGTTCCAAATCTTACATCCATATAACAGCAAGAAAAATATTTGTCATAAAAAGATGGGCTTATGGGGAAGCTAGGTGGTACAGTTGATAGAGCACCAGCCCTGGAGTCAGGAGTACCTGAGTTCAAATCCGACCTCAGACACTTAATAATTACCTAGCTGTGTGGCCTTGGGCAAGCCACTTAACCCCACTGCCTTGCAAAACCATAAAAAAAAAAAAAAAAGATGGGCTTTTGTTTCAGGGAATGCAGCCTGTCCTCCTTTATATGTCCAGTTTGGGATCCAACTCATCCATCATTCATTTGCAATGTCCTTTCAAGATGCTCTTTGGAATCCAGAGTACATAGACTTTTAGAGCATTTAGATTTACAGAAGGATTTAGAAATCACCTATTCAGTGATGCAGATTTTGACCCAACTATGCCAGCCCATTCTATGTGATTCTGGCCTGTGTCCTCCCATAAACTGGCCACAATTCAGTCAGCTAGTAGGTTTCCTTGGTTTCTCTTGTTATTAAAAGTATATCCATTGAAGGAGCTTAATGTCTTTTGCTCAGATGTACATAAAAAGACAGTACTATTTTCATTGTTCACTTTGCTATTCCCAAAACCTAATACAGCAATCGGTACATAATAGGCTCCTTCAATGGATTTATACTCCGTACCTTTTTAGGTGGCAGAATCTTCCAGGTTTCTACATGTACCACTTTTACCAGACTGCTGAGGGGAGGAGAGGTGGGAAGGGAAGGTGGTAAAAGGATGTATAATATAAATATGCAAATAAATGAATGTTGAAAAACTTTCACAACATGTAATTGAAACAATAAGATAAAATAAAATCTTCTTGGACTTGTAAAAAAAATAATATCAATGGAGCACATGAAAAAATTCATTGGTATTCTTTCTTTTGATTCATTTTGCACATGGGAAAATTAAGGCGCAGAGAAGGGAAATGGATTGTTCAAGGCATCATATGTCTTAAGTAGCAGAGATGAAATTTGAATCTAGGTTTTCTGATTTCAAATCTTTACTTATTTACTTATTTTCTGCCAATTCCACCCATTCTCTCTCTCTCTCTCTCTCTCTCTCTCTCTCTCTCTCTCTCTCTCTCTCTCTCTCTCTCTCTCCTGCTTTGACAGCCTGAATTAATTTGCAATTGCTCCTGGCCTGCAAACAGCTGTCAAATTCTAGCTTGGAGCTGCTCAACTCCCTCAAGAAACATTGGGAAAGAATTTGTTCTGAATTCTGAATAATGGTACCCAAGGGACACCCTATTTTATGTCCTCCCAATAAAGCAGCAACATAGTTCAGTGAAAATGATACTGGATTTGAAGTTAGAACAGGATTTTAATTCCAGCTCTTGCCATTTTCTACCTGGTTGATATGGTCAAACCTCTTCACCTCTTGGGGCTTCAGTTTACTTATCTGCAAAAAAAGAGAGTTGGATTAAATGATCTCTAATGTTCTTTCCAACTCTAAATCTATTATTCTATGTGCTAATCATCTGAAGAGTATAACCAAGTCATCAGCCTGAGGTACCAGCTTTCATAAAATTATAGATTCTCAGAGTTGGAAGGAACTCTTAAAGTAATCTAGTACAACTCTTAATGAAGTAGGATTTGCCCCTTCAATTTCAATTAGCAATAGTCATTCATGACCAATATGGATGATGAACTATATTGGAAGGGATGTGGGAAATCTGGGACACTAATGTATTGTTGGTGGAACTGTGAACTAATCCAACCTTTCTGGAGAGCAATTTGCAATTATGCTCAAAGGGCAATAAAAATGTGCATACCCTTTGATCCATCAATATCACTACTTGGTCTCAACCCTGAAGAGATCATGAAAAAGGATAAAAACATCACTTGTACAAAAGTATTCATAGGAGCCCTGTTTGTAGTAAATCGAGTGAATTTTCATCAATTGGGGAATGACTGAATAAATTGTGGCATATATATATATATATTTATACATATATATGTATAAATATATATATATATATATTTAATGGAACACTATTGTTCTGTTAGAAACCAGAAGGGATGGGAATTCAGAAAAGTCTGGAAAGACTTGCATGAACTGATGCTAAGCAAGTTGAGCAGAACCAGAAGAACATTGTACACTATAACAGCAACATGGGGCTGATAATCAACCTTAATGGACTTGCTTTGCTCATTCCATCATTGCAATAATCAAGGGCAATTTGCTGTCTGTATCCAGATAAAGAATTGTGGAATTTGAAGACCTAAGACTATTACCTTTATTTTTTTTAAAATAAAGTGATCTTATTATAAAATTTTACTGTCTTTTATACTTTATTTTTTTCCTTAAGGATATGATTTCTCTCTCAACACATTCAATTTTTGATGAATGTATAGCATGGAAATAATGTAAACATTAACAGACTGCCTTCTGGGGGGGGTGGAGGGAGGGAAGAAGGAGGGGGAATTGTAAAATTTAAAACCTTACAAAAATGATAGGTGGAAACTACTATTGTGTATAATTAGAAAACAAATAACAAATTTTTTTTAAAAAAGCAGTGGTCATTCATTCTTCTTGAATCACATAAGAGACCAGGAAATTCCTCCTTAACAAAGCAGTCCATGACACTGTCGGACAGCAATTATTGTTAGGGTTAGCATGGCCTTAGTATCTTATACCTGATGATTCTTGTTCATATATTTGGAAACAGAAATTGTGTACCTTGAGACTTCTTTTCGAAAGATTATATTCCTTTAACTGTTAATCAGGTGTCATGGTTTCCGGTTCCTGATTATACCTGGCTACCCTCCTCTGGATAAAGTCTGATTTGTCAATGTTCTTCCTAAAATGTAGTGTCTGGAATGGAACACAATACTTCTTGTGTCATTTGGCCAGAGCAAAATATAATGGAAGTATCATCTCTTTTATACTAGACACTATAATTCTATCCATGCAACCTAATTAAAATTAGACCTTTCAGCTACTGTTTCACTGTTGACTCATATTTAATTTAAAATCCACTAAAACTCCATTTTCTCCCCCCCAAAAACATGTCTTCTTTTGCCTATGACACTGGATTTTTTAAACTGCACCTCATTTATACCTGTGCTGTTGGATTACTTTGTAAATCTAATTATGCATAGGCTCAGAGGGCAAAACTAGGAGTAACTGATAAGTTTCAAAGAGGCAAATTTAGTCTTAATATAAAGCATTGGTTTCCAGTGGGTTTTTTCTTTGATCTGTGAGTCACTTTCAACAACAACAAAAAAGTATTGTAAACTCCCAAGATAATTTAATATATACTCATATTATTTTAGATGTAGTCATTAAATATCTGCAGTAACTTTAATGACATCTTTTGTCCAAAAAAATCTCAAATGAAAATTTATATGATATAATTATAATAATAAAACATAAATTTATTCTACCTATAATTATGGAAACTCTAAGTACAAAATTATAAAACTCTAATTATAAAATATTTTGGGCAGTTATTTGCTGCTTGAGATTCCATTCAAGACTTTTTAGCAGGAACTGCTTGGACATTTTTCATGGAAGAAGTTCATAAACTACTAAATGGGAAATAAGGGCATCTAGGTAGTCCAATGGATAGATCACTGGCCTTAAAGTCAGAAGGATGGGAGTTTGAATCCACCCTAAGACACTTAATACTTACTAGCTCTGTGACCTTGAGTAAGTCACTTAACCCTGATTGCCTCCCATCCAGGGCCATCTCCAGTTATCCTGATTCATATCTGGCAACTGGACCCAGATGGCTCTGGAAGAAAGAGTGAAGCAGGTGACTTCACCCCTCACTCAAATCCAATTCATCTGCTTATCATGGCATCCCTCCCTGATATCCTGGTCTTTTTCAAGAATGAAGGACAAAAAATATCCAACATGGGATGGGAACCAACAATATAAGGAAGAAAATTCCCAAAAGAGCTATCTAAAAGTAGAATGAGTTGTTTCAGGAAGTAGTGAGCATCCTTTCAATGGAGGTCTTCAAACAATGGCAGGATGCCACTTGTTGGATGTGTGATAGAGGGGATTTGTACAGGTATAAGGGTTGCATTTGATGACCCCTGAAGTGGTTTCCAACTCTAAAATTCTTTGATTCTTTGACTTTCATTTTAACGATGTTGGTCACTGAAGGAAAAGCAACCAAGTATGCTCTTGACCTATATCCCAAGTAAGGTTGAGTCTCAGTCTACTTCCTTCTCCACAGAAGTTATCCTTAACTCAGTTTTTATTCCATTTGGTTTAGTTTTATTGGAGGAGAAATGGCCTTCAGTCAATGAGCCTGTGATCCCTACTCTGTGGGATCCATGGGAACTGACCAAAATAAGCACCATGCAGTGCTCTTTCCACTAATGCCTTCCCTTATTTGTTGCCTCTATTTCCCCATTCAGACTAATTCCTGCCCTGACTAAATCACACCATTATATTGTGATATTTGCTAGCCATGTGACCATGCAAATGTTATTTAGCCTCTCTCAGTTTCACTTTCCTCTCTAAAAAAATAATAATAATAATTATATTTGAAATACCTAATTCATATGGTTGTTGTAGGAACAGTTCCATATTTGCTTTAAATTTTTATGTAAATGTCTTATTAATATTGTTGCAAAGATCAAATGGCATAATGAATTCTTGTTGTTTAGTCATTTTAGTCATATCTGACTCTCCATGTCACCATTTGGGGATTTGCTTGGAAAAGATACTGAAGTAGTTTGCTATTTCCTTCTCCAGCTTATTTTGTTAATGAGGAAATTGAAGTAAACAGGGTTAGGTGACTAGACTAGGATCACACAGCTAGTAAGCATCTGAGGTCAGGTTTGAACTCAGGAAGATTAGTCTTCCTGATTCTAGGCCCCTCTCTTCATTGTACCATCTGGCTGCCCTGTCATAATAAATAGGAAAGTTCTTTGCCTATTGGAAATTAAAATAGTTTAAAATATTTACATAACATTTAAAGCTTGTACATTATCTTATTATATTCTCATAACTATCCTGGAAGGTAAATTATCCTCATTTTACAGATGAGAAAGCTGAGGCAAACAGTGGTTTAATGATTTGCCCAGTGTTACAAAAGTAGTAAATATCTGAATCCAGATCACTGTGACACTCAGCTGTCTATAATAGAATCTCAAAGTTGGAAAGGATCATTGAGGTCTACTACAACTCATACATAAACAATAACATCTTTGACAAATGGCCTTTCAGTTTTTATTTGAAGTACTCTAAGTAAGGTCCCTGTATTGAGTTACTTCACTTCACTTTGGGATAGGTTTTATTTTTAGTGAGTTTTGGTTTGTCAAAGAAAGCAAGCCTAATATCAGATGTCACAAATTTTGGAGGGATAGTCAAGACACTAGATGACAGAGTCAAGATTCAGTCAAGATCATTTTGACAGACTAGAATACTGGACCATACAGAATAAGATGAAATTCATTGGTGGATAAATGTAAAGTGTTATATTTGGGTTCTCAAAAAATCAATTTTATAAATCCAAGATGAGGAAAGCATGATTAGACAGCATATAAAAAATTTAGTGGTTTTATTGAAGTGAAAGCTTAATATGTAACAGTAGTTTGAAGAGACAGGTAAGAAAGTAAATGTGATCTTAGGTCACATTATGAGAGATTCAAATTATCCAACTCACTCCAGAGAGTAAAATGTGCATCAATGGCTAGAAGTTGCAAAGGGTCAAATTTATTTATTTATTACTAACATTTTTACTTTTGTCTAATTACACGTAAAGACAATTTTAACATTCATAAAAAATATTAAGTTCCAAATTTTCTATTTTCCTCTCCTCCTGCCTCCCCAAGACAGTAAGCAATTTGTCATAGGTTATATATGTGCAATTGTGTAAAACATATTTCCATATTAGTCATATTGTAAGAGAAGAAAGAGACCAGAAAAAATCACAAAAAAAGGTAAAAATCATATGCTCTATCTGCATTCAGACTCCATCAGTTCTTTCTCTGGATATGAATAGCATTTTCCATCATGGATCTTTTGGAATTGTCTTGGATCATTGTATTGCTGAAAAGTTAAGTTGTTCTTAGCTGTTCATTATACAATGTTACTATTAATGAATATAGTGTTGTCCTGGTTCTCCTCACTTCACTTTCCATCAGCTCATCTAAATTTTTCCTGGTTTTTCCTGAAAGCATACTGCTCATTATTTCTTATAGTTCAGTAGCATCTCATTACATTTATATACCACAACTTATTCAGCTATTTCCCAATTGACAAACATCCCTTAAATTTCCAATTCTTTGCAATAAATATTTTTGTACATGTAGGTTCTTCTCCTTTTCTTTCATCTCTTTAGGATACAGATCTACAGTACTATTGTTGGATCAAAGGTGTTGCACAATTTTATGGCCCTTCGGGAATAATTCCAAATTGTTCTCCAGAATGGTTGGATCAGTTCACAACTTCATCAATAATGCATTAGCATCCCAATCTTTCCACATTACCTCCAACATTTATCATTTCCCTTTTCTGTCATATTAGCCAATCTAATCAGTAATTTGAAGCATTTTTTCATATCTCTATAGATAACATCTAAAAGATGCCTGTTTATGTCTAAATAGGCAAGTTTAAATTTGATTTGAGGAAGAATTTCTTAACAATTAGAGTTTCTAAAAGTTGTATGCCTCAGGAGTTAGTGAGCTTCCCCAGATATGGTTGTTTACATGTTGTCACCCATAATAGACAGTGAGCTCCTTGAGAGCAGGAACTTTTTGTCTTTCTTTGTATCCATTTGACACAGTGTCTGACAGATAGGATGTACTTAATAAATGCTGGTTGATTAACTGACTAAAGAAAATTTCATAAAGATGAAGTTGAATCATATCTTCTCCAACTTACACTTAAATAATTTTTTTTAAACTTATATAAGGCTTGACATTTATCTCTACTAAATTTCATCGAAATTAAAGTTTACACAATATTTTATCTTGTCAAGTCTCTTTGAAATGTGTTAGCTATTGCTTCCAACTTTGTGTCATTTGTAAATGTAATGTCATTCCAAAAGATTCCACTGATATAATGTTGAGTACAAGTCAGTAAAGCATTTTATCTTATTCATAGTTACATAGCATGAAGAAGCATCATTTGACTCAAAGAAAAGATAAGTTTTGGGGTCAAGCAGGCTTATGAATGTGAGTCATTTTACAAGTATTTTATATGCTATATAGTAAAGAGAAAAATGTACATAGTCATGCTAGGATCACAGTTTCTAATCAACCACTCATTGGAGTGTGGTTTGCTGTGTATCAGAGGAGAAGATTCAGATTTCCTAATCTATTGTTCTTTTTTTGGTTCATTTTTTGTTCTCAAAGAGGACCATGACATCATTAGGGGGATGTCTACCAATCTATTATTGACCTTCAGATCCCAGGGCAGGGTGGAATTAGAGTTAGTTTGTCTTTTTGACTGACCTTGTGAAAGAACTGGAGTAGAAAAAAGTGAAAACATAGGGATTAGATGGGGTAGTCCACTATAGTAGAATGGAGGCTTAGTCATTTTTTTAAATTTAATTTATTTATTTTTGAATTTTACAATTTTCCCCCTAATCTTGATTCCCTCCCCAACCCTCCACAGAAGGCAGTCTGATAATCTTTACGTTGTTTCCATGCTATACACTGATCAATATTGAATGTGTTGAGAGAGAAATCATATCCTTAAGGAAAAAATAAAGTATAAGAGATAACAAAATGGCATAATAAGATCATTTTTTTAAAAAAAATTAAAGGTAATAGTCTTAGACCTTCAAACCCCATGATTCTTTATCTAGATACAGATGTATTCTACATTGAGGATACCCCAAAATTGTCCCTGATTGTTGCACTGATGGAATGAGCAAGTCCATTAAGATTGATCATCAACCCCATGTTGCTGTTATGGTGTACAATGTTCTTCTGGTTCTGCTCAACTTGCTCAGCATCAGTTCATGCAAATCCTTCCAGTCTTCTCTTAATTCCCATCCCTGCTGGTTTCTAATAGAACAATACTGTTCTATAATGTACATAGACCACAGTTTGTTCAGTCATTCCCTAATAGATGGACATTCACTCAATTTATGGAGGCTTATTCTAAAATGACATCACATATTTAGAGAGGGAGAAATACAGGACCATCCTCTTTTTGCCATCACATTAAGGATGCTACACTACCTTGAAAATATAGAATTATAGGACTTCTGGCCAAGATGGCAGAAAGAAGACAGGCACTGCATTAAGTGCGCCCTGTGCCCCCTCAAAAAAAAAATGAAAGAAACCTCCTAACAGAAACTCAATCAACAAAATCCAGAAAAAGAAGCTAGGAGATGAGCACCTAACAACAAGGTCTGTCTCAGGGGAATGTGGGTGAACTGGGAGAGGAGATCAGAGGGACAGCAAGGGGTGGGGGTGGGGGAGCCAAAGGACTGACCTTTGGTGAGAGGCATTAGCCTCAGAGACTTTGGTGAGAGACAGATACAGAACCAACTTTAGCCATAGAGTCTTTGGTCTGGGGGAGGGGAGGTCTGCATGCCTGGAATCTTCCAGCTCCATGCAGAAACCTGAGAAAACCAGCAAAAAGGGGGAACCCATGGAGAAATATTTAGAAGGATCAGATTCTAACCCAAAGAAATCTAGCACTTCTGAGGAAAACATAAATTGGTCTCCAGCCCAGAAAGACTGCCTTGAAGAAATCAGGAAGGAGTTTAAAAATCAATTGGAAAAGTTGGGAAAAGAAACTCAAGAGAAAATTAACATCTCACAACAAGAAAACAAAACACTGGAAAATACAATTGGACAAATACAAAATGAGAATAATTCTCTCAGATCCTCAATTGGGCAAATGCAAAAAAAAAATAATTTTCTCAAAACTACACTTGGGCAAATGGAAAACTCCTTCAAAAATAGAATTGATCAATTGGAAAAGGAGTTGCAAAAGGTAAATGAAGAAAATTCTTCCTTAAAAAAGAAGAATGGAATACGTGGAAACTAATGAATTCGTGAGTCAACAAGATTCTGTTAAACAAAACCAAAAGATTGAAAAAAATAGAAGAAAATGTAAAATACCTCATCAGCAAAACCACTGATCTTAAAAACTGATCTAGAAGGGATGACCTGAGAATTATAGGACTTCCTGAAAACACTGAAGAGGAAAAACATTTAGACTTAATATTACAGGATTTAGTGATGGAAAACTGCCCTGATATCATGGAACCACAGGGCAAAATAGTTATTGAAAGAATACATCCACCCCTCTGGAAAGAGATCCTAAAATGAAAACACCAAGGAATGTTGTGACCAAATTCCAGAACTATCAGATAAAAGAAAAAATCCTGCAAGCAGCCAGAAAGAAACAATTTAAATACCAAGGAGCCACAGTAAGGATTAGGCAGGACCTGGATGCATCAACATTAAGGGATTGAAGGGCCTGGAATGAGATATTCGGAAGAGCAAGGGAGCTTGGAATGCAGCCAAGAATCTACTATGGGAAAAACAGGGGAAAAGATGGACATTTAATGAACTTAGGACTTCCACCATTTCCTGATGAAAAGACCAGAGCTAAATAGAAAATTTGGACATCAAAGAGGAGTTTCAAGAGACACATGAAAAGGTTTAAAAAAAGGGGGGGGGACCTGCTATTCAATAAGATGAAACTGGCTATATCCCCACTTGGGAGAAAGATTCTCATACCTCTTGAGAATTGTAACTATATTAGGGAGAATATCTTAGCTTTCAAGTATTAAAAGGGTAAAAGAGAAGGGGGGATGAGAAGGGGAGAAAAAGAGGAACTAACAGAAGGAAGGGAAGGAAGAAGGGGAAAAGGGAAAGGGGGAAAGAAAGGGGAGGGGGTTGATATAGGTGGGCAAACACACTGAAGGTGGTGGTATTTAGAAACATAATACTGGGGAATATGGATAAAGGGAAAAAGGGGGAAAATACAAACAGAGGGAAGATAGCATGGAGGGCAATAAAGAGTTAGTAATATAACTTTGAATGTGATGGAATGAACTGTCTCTTAAAACATAAGCAAATAGCAAAGTGGATTAAAAACCAGAATCCTACAATATGTTGCTTATAAGAAAGTCATTTGAAGCAGAGAGATACATATAGAGTAAAAGTAAAAGGTTGGAACAAAATATTTTTGCTTCAGCTGAAGTGAAAATCATTATCTTATTATGTAATTTTGTAATCTCTTATACTTTATTTTTCTTCCTTAAGTATATCATTTCTCTCTCATCACATCCAACTTAGATCCATGTATATACCATGGAAGCAATGTAAAGACTAACAGACTGCCTTTTGTGGGGGGTGGGGGGAGGAAAGCAAGATTAGGGGGAAAATTATAAAACTCAAAATAAATAAAATCTTTAAAATTAAAAAAAAGAAAATATAGAATTATTATCCCAGGGTTCCAATTACACAGACAGATCGGATACAAGATATATATTGGATACAAGAATAAACAGAGAAGACTAAACACTACCATACCTCGTTATCTAAGAAGCTTTCCTGAGCACTTTCAGATCAGGGTAAGATCCCATTCCTCTAAATTTCTGTAATACTTACTGTCTCAACCCACTCATTTGACACTTTTAGCATTCATCATTTGAGACAAGTAACCTTGTGCCATTGCCCTGGTTCACCAATGACTATAGAGTTAATAAAACATACAACATTCAGCAGTTACTTACAAATCACTTAATTGTATTATCCCTCTTTAGTATATTAGGAAAGTGGGACTGAGAGAATTTAATGGACTTACCCAGGGTCTAGCACAGTGATGTGAGTCAGATTTTCAAGTTCAGTTCTTCTTCATAGCAATACTGATTATAAAAAATCCAATCAATCAATAAACATTTATAAAGCACATGCTAAAAGCTGGATACACACCATGACTTGAAAACCTGGATATTACCTGAACAGTCTTATGGGAAATCTGAGAGTTTAGAAAGTTCATTTCTAATCCTAGGATTCAAGGAAGTTTTCATGAAGAAGATGGCAATTGAGTTGGACTTTAAAAAAATAAATTGTCTTTCAGCAGACAAATAGAGTGAAGGATGATATATCACATATGTGAAACATTATGAACATAGTCTACAAGGAACAGAGCTTTAGGTTCTTAGATCTTATTGACTGGTTCTTGTCCATTACTGAAGAAAAACAAAATGACATTATTAAGTTTGAGACAAATTGCAGCATGTCCAACTGTGGCTGATCAGATCAATACAAATTTAAAATGCTCTACCACAGGTTGGGCACAAATAGTTTATGTGAACACCTGGGGTTTGTACTCTAAAATTATGGATGTCATATTTCCTTTAATCTACTTCAATTCTGCCTTCCTCATAGAGCACAGCACTCTCACTGATGAGGACATGCCATGCTGGACAGTCTTGTGCCAGTGTCTCCCATGCTGTACAATCAATTCTAAAGCTTTTCAATGAGACCTCCAGGGTGTCTCAATACTGTTTTCCCCTTGTGAGTGCCTGCCCTGGGTGAGTTTTCCATAAAATATTTTTTTTTTTGGCAGATGTACATCTGTCATTCTAACAAACTGTATGGGTTCTTAGATCTACTTATTTTATAGATGAGGAAACTGAGGCCCACAAAAGATACTGAATTTCCCAAGGTCATCCAGGTAGTAAACAGGATTCAAACCTAGCCCCCCTTTGATTCCAGAGTCAAAATTTCTTTCTCTGTATCAAGTTATCTCTAATGCTCTTGAATTTGAATGTAGTTGGAAGGAGTGAGATGACATAATTCTGCAAAGATAAAATGGTTCTAGATTGTAAAGAGCCCTGAATGCTGGATAAAGAAATTTGAATTTTATTAAGAAGTCAGTAGGAACCTCCTGATGATTTTTTTTGCTTTTTTTTTTTTTTAGATTTTTTGCAAGGCAAATGGGGTTAAGTTTGCCCAAGGCCACACAACTAGGTAATTATAAAGTGTCTGAGATCAGATTTGAAGCCAGGTACTCCTGACTCCAGGGCTGGTGCTTTATCCACTGCTCCACCTAGCCTCCCACCCACCCCCCCCCACCCCCCCCCCCCCCGATGATTTTTAAATAGAGTAGCAATGGAACCCAATCTACACATAGAAAAATATTATCCTGTCAATCATATGAATTGTGGAATGGGGTGAGGAGAGCTTGGAGGACAAATGGATGATCTAATTCTAGGCAGGCTGCAATGAACTCCTATTCTAGTTTGGTGGCAGTAGGAATCAAGAGGAGGGGAGAGAACTGTCTACTATGTCTTTGCAGCCCCCACAGCACCTGGCATAGGGCCCTGCCCACAGGAAGGACTCAGCCAATGTTTCTTGATGAGTTCATGAATCTTGGGCACTGAGTCACTCTTAGACTTTTTTTTAAAAAATCTTTCTGTTCTTGCTTTGTGGATAAAGGATGCTTGGGTTCCCTCCCTCTTCCCACCCTCAATGGGAATACTTTCTTAAAATCTTATCTTAACCACATCTTTGTTGATCCAGACTGGAGCTGCCTGATATTAGTCCTTTATTTTTTTCTTCATTTCTCCTTAGTTCTAGCTCTTTTGTCCCACCCCCTCTACTCCCCACCCCACCCTATTTCCCTTCTCTGCCTGTTGCCAAGGCATAGAAAGCCAAGCTCATAAAACACTATCTCTGCTCCACCCTCCAACTCAGCTTTCTGTGGGCCTGTGCAGGAGAAGCTAAGAGGGAAATGAAAGAATCACAGGATGTTGGAGCTGGAAGTAACCTTGGAGTTGGATATGAAAATACAAAATGTAGAATGACAAAGCCAGAAATGACCTTAGAGTCCATCTAGGCCAAACATCCCCATTTAAAAAAAAATTACTGGTATTTTTTGCATTTACATAACAGTCATTTCTGGAAAGGTCCCCACCAAAGGTACCCTCCTTTAAAATCAAGAAAAATGATCCAGCAAAAGCACAAGATATGGTGTCTCTATCTAATAATCTATACAACATTCTGCCTGTAGACATCCCTATTGTAGGGAGAAGAGGAAGGTTTGCTATATTATCTACTCTTCAAGGTCATTAGGGTCCAACCCCATTCATTCTACTGATGAGGAAATTGAGTCTTAGAGAGTTTAAGTGACTTGCTTTTGACATCAATAAAACATCTCTTTCTCAACCAAGAAGCATTAAATAAGGGCTTTTTATGTGCCAAACACTGCTAGGAACTGGGGATATAAAAACAAAAATGAAATCATCTGTATTTTCAAGGAGTTTACACTTTAATGGTGGAGACAACATCTGCATATATATATATATATATATATATGTACAGAGTATAAATATATTCATATATCCACTGGTATATATTACCTATTTATACATGCTTTAGGTGGCAGTAGGTAGCACAGTAGATAATATGTCTAGCCCAGAGGTCAAGAAGACATCCCCTAAGTTCAAATCCAACCTCAGACACTTACTAGTTGTGTGATCCTGGGTAAGTCACTTAACTCTGTTGCCTTAGTTTCCTCATTTGAGTTGGAGAAGGAAAAGGCAAACCACTCCAGTACCTTTGCAAGGAAACCCCAAATGGGTCACAAAATGTCAGACAAGACTGAAACAACTGAACAACAAAAGCACACATTTAATTCAATTCAGTTAACATTTGTTAATCACATGTTAGGTGCTGATCTCTATGTTAAATATTAGGGATAAAAAGAGTCAAATGAAAGTTCCTGCCCTCAAGGAGCTCACAATCTAATGGGGTTGTATGTGTATATAATATATGTGTCTATATATTATAGTGTAGATAATTATTTTATATATAAATATATATTTATACATATATATATATATGTATACACACACACACACATAGTAATTTAGGAGTGGAGTGCTGATAATGGGGGATCAGAGAGGAGGTGACACCAACTAAGATTTGAATGAAAATAAGAGTTTTGATATGCAGAGGTAAGAAGAAAAGGCTTTCCACTGTATTTTTAATTCATATCAGGTGGGATGTAGGAAGGGGACTGGCAAAGAGTATAGGGAAGGAAGTTCAGCCTAAGTTCTCCTCAACTTTTTATATTTTCTGTTAAGCAATAGGATGCCAGAAGACTCGGGACCCCCTAGAGGTGACAACCACAAAATTGCTCTGTTTGACTAAACTGGATCTGTCTGGGTTTCCCTGAGCCAATTCCTCTTGCTTGCTTGTTTTTGGAGATCTTCTGGGAAAGGGCAGGAAAGCAAGCTGAGTTTGGGAAAGAAGGAAGGCGTAATGAGGATTGGGAACAGATTGTTCTAGGAGTTTCACAGGGATGACACATAAGCAGCAGCTTAGTTTCTGGTCCAACAGGAAGGAGAGGGTGGGGACAGCTATGGCTTAGAGGAGCCTGGGTGGGCAAAAAGAATCCAGCCACAATAGAAGGGACTGGTTCTTAATAAAGATAACTTTAGCAATGAGAAAGGAGTTCAGTGATGTTCTTGAGCACATCATTCTATTTCTGTATATTTCTTTTAATTTTGTTTAATGCTTATAATTCTATATAGTGCTTATAATCAGGGTGTGATGATAAATGTTTAACAACTGATTATGTATACATGACATATTTTAAAATTTATTCTACATTATTAATATTTTCTCTATCACTTTCTTAAGTCTAGAAAATCAACAAAACAATAAATTGGACCCTGATTTGTAACATTTGTGATTTCTGAAATGTAATAATGTTCCACAAAGAAAATCTAACAATCGACTCCCAAGTTTTAAACTGACTCAAGTACAATCCTATTTATAATACTGGCATAACACAAATTCCTCTGTTTGGCATTTAAAGCCTTTCAAATCTGGCCCCAACCTACATTTCCTCCTTTATTAGCCATTACTCCATTTACTGTTCTGTGCCAAACTGACCTTCATGCTCTAGTCAAATTGACCTTGCTATTCCCTTCTTGCATTCCATCTCCAGCCTTCATCTTTCACCTTTACACAGGCTGCCCCTTCATGCTTTGAGTTCACTTCCTCCTTACCTCTTTCCCTTAAAATATCTGGTTTCTTTCAAGATTCAACTCAAGGGTTATATATATATATATATACATATATATATATGTATATATATATGCATGTATTCATATATATAAATGTAATTTTATATATATATATATATATTACATTTGTGTAATATTACACACAATGCCTGCTTGCAATAGAATGTAAACTCTGCAACAAGGAGCTATTTAATTTTGGGTTTTTAATCCCCAAAATACAGCACACTGCCTAACACAAAGTAAACATTTCATAAATGCTTGTATATTAATTGGTTGACTAATAAGATATTTAATCCAAGAAGTTCAAAACATTTTATTGACCTCATTATATTTTACTAAAGCCCTTTTTCTTTATCTCTTTAACAGTTAAAATAATTAACTCATTTTTAATCTGAAGAACAATACAATGGCCCCCAAAAAACCCCAAGGTTCCCTTCTCTGAAACTTTAGAGAATTTATTGTAGATAGAAAGCTATGAGTTTAATCACAGTCACTAAGCACTAGTTAGGAATATTTCACTAGGTAACTCCACCTCTCAGTAATGACTGGAATGTTCTTCCTTATTGCCATCTCCTGGATTCCCTGTCTTCCCTCAAGCACCTATTAAAATTCCATCTTCTAGAGGATATCTTTCCAAAGCCATCTTAATTCTAGTGCCTCATTCCAGTTAATTATTTCTCATTTATCTTTTATGTAGCTTGTTTATACATATTTCTTTACTTGTATTCTCCTCCATTAAATTATGAGCTGCTTGAGGGCAAAGGCTCTCACCCTAGCTCTTAGCATAGTATGGCACGTAATAGAGGTTTAATAAATACTTATCAGCTGACTAGTTGAAGTAAAAATTCAAATTACCGGCATTTGAGTAACAAAACAGTTGATAATAGTATATTGTTTATGGATAAGCAGTCAGAGTTGGGGCCAGTCCCTGAGATGCCTATAAAGCCAATGGTCATTTTCAATTTGTTCCTTTTTTGTCAAAACTTAGTCTTACCTTCTCTTTCCTCCCTGGGGTTGCCTGTACTTGGCTCGGCTCTTAATTACTCCATACCTTTTTCTCCACTGCTAACTAGACCTTCAGAATCTCAATCTGGTTCTGAGAAAGTTCTTTTCTTTTATACATAAATTCCTTAGGATGTGATTAAGTCTCTTATTCAATAATTTTGATTTAAGAGCCTTATAGGTCCTGTTTACACTTGGTTCTTATTGATTAAATCAAGAAATTTTCTTATTTGACAAAACTAATATTTCAGTTAAGCGAAATCCTGGAGAATTCTACACAAGGATATGAATGAACTGGTGGTCAACAGAGCTAAGACTAAACATAGAGATCTTTCTGATTGTTTTCATCAACTACCTCTTGAAATTTTAGAGCTGGAAGAATGGAAAGGCTATATAAGGTCAGGTTTTAAAGGGCTTTACATGCCAACAAAGGATTAATATTTGATATTAATGTAAAATGAAAAGCCATTAGAATTTATTGAGTAAAAAAGTGACATGGTCAACCCTGCTCTGATTTCCTTTTTTCCTTCTAAAATCTTTACACTAGACCTAACCAGTTTAAGCTATTATTTACTCTTAAGATCCTTACCTCCTTGCCTTCTTATTACTCAAACCTTTCTAAACCCAAACCCTATTGTATCCATATCACCTCCCTTCTCTCCTAAACAGAGGAAGTTATATAATGTGTAGACTGGGTCAGTAAAATTTTATTTGATCTCAATTTATTTCTCCCTGCAGTATGGTAATCTTTTTTGACTTACTATCACACTTCCCAGTGTGTATTATAAACTTTTTCTCACAATCCAACTACACCATTTCTCTCCCTTCCTCTTAGCAGAGGAAAGAAAACTTGATTAAGAAAACCAGACTATCCCCCCTGAGACTATCTTTTCCATAATTCCATCTCTCATACACCTTTAACATTGTCCTCTAGTCTCACCTCCTTTGTATATAAACTTTCCCCTTGCCAAGGACAAAGAGCAAACCAGGACTTCTCATTTCTGTTTTTCTGTGAGTTTCTGTCTTTCTGAATTTCATACTATTGTTCCTTTTGACCCTGTAAGAGACTATACACTTTTCTTAATGTCAGATAGTTAAAGCTATTTCGCAATGCTAGTACTATTTATAATAGCATCTTACATCTATGCTTTACAAAATATCTTATTCATATCTCATATTTTAGAATGACAACTGAAGAACTGCATAATTCTGGCTAAAGCACTCGTGTTTTTTAAATCTTGAATCCCTTTAGGCTTATTGTTTCACTGAAGTGATATTAAACTTAAGGCATAAAATATTTTTAATTTCTTTTAAACAAAGCTTTCCTGCTTTTTTAAGAATATTTTATGAAACATTTACTGGAAATGGATAAAAAGCATATGTTGAATTAAAAATATCATTTAGGATTAAACATCAATATTTTAGGAATAATACTAGTGGCTTACATTTTTATACTGCTAGATTGTATAAGTGGTAGAGTATTGAACCTGAAGTAAAAAAAAAAAAAAAAAAGTCATTTTTGTGAGTTCAAATCTATCCTCAGATGCTTACTGGTTGTATGACCCTAAATAAGTCAGTTAAGCCTATTTGCCTCAGTTCCTCATCAGTACAATGAGATAGAAAAGGAAATAGCAAAACCATTCTAGGATCTTTGCAGAAAAGACCCCAATACTTGACATCCTTCTGTATCGAAGAGGACCACACCAACCAACCAAGTGATTGGTGGTATGAATTGCACAATTATGTTTATTATAGTGAGAGCTGTGCTGTAAAAGCATCCTTCTCACTTGCCTTCACCAAAATTTTTCCACCCTATGACCTGAATTAATAATAGGAAACAGGACTCTTCGTGATAGTCTGGCTGCCGAGGGAGTCTCTTGGCCTTGAATTGTTTTCTCTTCCTTCTGTGTCTGTGAGGTACCATGGCACTTGCCAGGCAAGCCTGAGCATGTGACAATCCAAAATATTCTAACCTATCCCTTGATGGACTAATTAGCAGTCTGACCTTTCCTCCCAAACCTTCCACCATATCAGTGTGATAGGATTGATTGGCCATAACTTTAACATTAGGACAATGTCAACTTGCTACTTATTTTTTTTTAACAAAACCATCAAGATTGGACTTTACTACCCAAAGTTACAGTTCTTGACCTTCTTTGCTAATAGAACTGAAATAAATTTCTCATTAGCAAGCAAATACCTCATTTGACCACTGTAACTTTTGTGTTATCATTGTCATTATTGTCATTATTATTTGGGTCTGTGATTTCATTAGTGTGGGGAATTACCAGAGTGAAAAATCACACCATCAATGTCAACAGCTTATCTGTAGATTATCATATTGAAGAGCTTCCAGGGATAGTGAGCCATTTAGTGAATCATTCATACAGCCAATATGTGACAGGAACAGGACTGGAGACTAGGACTTCCTAACTCTTAAGACTAGCCCTATATTCATCATCTCCCCCACTACCTTTCATTCTTATTCTTATGAATAATATTTTATATTATCATCATAATAAAAGGTTTTCAAGGCAGCTTCCTCATAAATGATGTTTCATTGTCTGACCTTGCTATAGAGGAAAATGCACTGACTTTGCCAGACAGAAGACCTGGGTTCAAATCTCCTTACTGATGCTTACTACCTGTGTGACCTTGTATAAGTCACTTGGAGTTAAATTTCTTGTAAAATGAGGGAATTAGACAAGTTGACCTCTGAGATCTCTTTCATGAGATCTATGTTCTTAAGTTTTAGGATCTATGATCTTATTTGTTTTACAGATGAGGAAGCTGAGACTCAGAGCAGAAAGATGGTCACACAATTGGTAAGTGTTAGAATCAGGGCTCATCCTCCTGCCTTCTGACCTCCCAAGACCCCTGTGATCTCCACTATTCTGAACTGTGGAGAAAAATAGCTAAAAGTCATAGTGACAACTATCCCTTTTTCTCCCTCCTCCTCTTCCAGCTCCTGGTGTGAAGCGTGTCTAGGAGAAGGAAGGTCAGTGTTTGCAGCTGATCCCATCTCCCCACACAGAAGAGTCAAACAAGCGGGGCATTCAGCAGCCCCTCAGTCGGGCAGCATTGGTTCCTGTCTCCCTCGCTCTGTGGTTGTCATGGCAGTGGAAGAGGGAGGGAGGCTGCTATGATAGTAGCAGATTCTTGAATGCAGTCCAAAAATGTACACTAACACACTAACCATCCCCCCCCCCCCGATTTAAAATTCAATGCTTCCCTTTGTGGGGCCAGAAAAGACCATCTCTGCTTCTTCCTGATACACAGATGTAAAGGGAGACCGTAGACTACTGAGTGGGCCCCCCAGCTCCCCACCCCCCTCTTCTACATGGCTAAGAAACCAAGAGCAATCCTTGTCATGTGACAAAATGAACAAATACTCAAGACTGTTCTTTCTTGGGCCTCTGAGGGATCCAGGGAGGTGGCAGGGGAGGGGGGGTGTCACATGCACCAGGCAGTCTCTTCTCCCCTGGCCCAGGCAAGTCTTGTAGAGATCCTCTGTTACAATGATGACATTGTAAACTGTGGCCTTAACTGCAAATCAACTAATATTTATGAAGCGCCAGTGCTGCGACTGTATTGAGACATTCTACAGGACCTGGGTCTTGGCTGGAACTCTCCCTCCCACCTTCCTCCTCCTCATTCTTCCCCTACTCCCCTGAGATATTTATGAAGTAAATATAGTAAATATGTGTGTTGGGGGAAGCTGAAATCATTCATATAATCATATGATCTAAGACATTCCAATCTGTAATCTTCTTAAAATGTAATACTATAACATTCTGATGTTAAGATGGAACCTAGGACATAGACTGTCAGTATAGGAAGGGGCCTAAAACTATCAAAGTAATGAAAGGCTTTAGAATATAAGATGCTAGAATATATAGAACTCAGAAAATTGGAGGTAGACTTGACCTCAGAGATCATCCAGTTCAACTACTTTATTTTATAGATGGGGAAACTGAGTCTCAGAGTGGTTACAATTTGCCTAGGAGCTGGGGAAGCTAGGTGGCACAATGGATAGAGAACCTGCCCTGGAGTCAGAAGGACCTGAGTTCAAATAAGACTTCAGATACTACTTACTTAACTGTTTGACTTTGGCAAGTTATTTAACTCCAATACCTTGCAAAACAAAAATAAAAAAACAATTTGCCTAGGAATTCCAGAGTCAATTACTGCTCTGTTAGAACTAGAATTCATTCTCCTGACCCTCAGTCCGGTGTTTCCTGCACTATGCCATAGTATGTATACTTCTCTCCAGCATGCCAGAGCATACTTTGCAGCCTCAGACTACTAGTTCGGGTTTTCTGGTGTGACATCATCAGATAAGAAGAGGAAGAGGAGGAGGAGTTACAGAGTCATCCTCCGGCCTTATCTCTGGCTGATTGAGGAATCACTCAACATTAAGTCAGTAACAGAACTTGGTACTTGGGACAAATTTATTTGAGGGAGGATAAAACAAAGGCAGGAGCACCTTTTGTTTCCATTTTTCTATTCACCCAGCTTTGCAGCCTTGGTGACATGCTCAACTCTTTCTCAATCACCTCATATATCCAGGCAGATACTAAATATTCTCCCATCTCCTCAGAATCTCTTATGTACATCCATTTCTCCCCTCCCAAAACCACTGCCCTGATTTATATCTTGATTGCTTCTCATTTGAAAAATGCAGTAGCCTCCCATTAGATCTCCTAAATCAAGCCTCTCCCTACTCCAATCTTCCCCCATTCAACTGCTAGAGTAATTTTCTCAAAGCACAAATCTGACTATGTCATTCTCTTACTCAATAATCTTCAATGACTTCCTATTACCTTCAGGATCAAACATAAAGTCCCCTGCTTTGACATTTAAAGCCTTCTACAACCTACAATACTCTAAGACCTTTCCAATCTTCTTGCTGCCATATTCAAACTGGGGTTCAACTCTCTCCTCTGATACATCTTGGCTGCGTGACCCTGGGAATGTTCCTTAACCACGGAGCCCTCTATGTAACTCTAAAGTTAATAGATTTCATAGAAAGGGTTACTGGCCTATATTGGAAGAGGGATTTTTCTCACCAGAGAAATCACAGGTTCAGTTTCTAACCCTTATGCTGTGTATATATGTAGGTTTGTGTGTGTGTTTGCACACACATGTGTGTGCATTGTATGTATATATGTAAGCATATGTATATTGTTTCCTTCTGAGGGCAATCCCACTCCCCACTAAAATAAAAGATAATACCTGAAAGTCTTGATTTATACATAATAGGTTCTTAATATTTGTTGAACAAACATATTCTGTTTGTACTAAAGGCTGGAGAAGATAGGATGGAGGACTGAAGATAAGATCTTTGCCCTCAGGACTTTTAGGGTCTAGTTAGGATTTACTTGTACATAGATAACAGGATATATAAAAGTGCTTATAGTTAATCAGTATTTACTCTTGTCAATCACCTTTATAACCCTAAACTGGAACTTTTATGCTCCAGATAGCAAGCACCAGAGGAAAAATGCTAGTCAAACCAGTCTGGTTACTTTAAGGTAACTGAATCCTACAAATACCAGGTGTTTTTATGTGACTATATGTTGGGGATAGGGAGGAAGGTGAGACCTACAACAATATTTTAAAAATATTTTTGTTTGCTATTACCATTGTAATTAGTAATATAACATCTGGCTTAGGCTCAAAGCTATGGGCTTTTATAACTAGGTTCAACCTTAGCATATATCTCACAAATATTCTTGTCAGCCCATGCCCCTAGCTAGGATTTTCAAATTTCAGTTCTTTTTACTCTTTATCTTTATCCAATTGGAACAACAGAATTTGGCTCATGTCTAATTATCAACATAAAAAGTAAATAGCCTTGTTCAATGCAAGCATTCAGACTTACATAATATTAAAGGATTTACTTAACATGATAAAACATGATGAAATACAAAGAACTTGAACCAAAGTCTGTAAACAGTCAAAACTATTTCCCTTTGTTCTCTATGAGTTTTTAGTTGAAATCAAATCGAAGGAAAGTTCAAATTGTAGAGTGGGAGGAAACAGTACATCCCAGCTCCCCCCAAAACTACTCCAACAATAATCTAAAAAGAATGTGAGACTAAGCAACAATCAGGAAATTGAAAGAGAAATCATAGTAGATCATATTTCTAGTCCTAAATCATAAATTCTATTTATAAGCAAATGACTATAACGGGAACTGTGGAAAAGGGAACCCAAACTCAGCATACAAAACTATGATTTTGACCAGTAGTGCCAGAGCTGTTCTCAGACTCAGGTCCAGACCCAGGCCAATCTCCTACAATTTGAAACACAGATTCAATGCTCAGAGCTCTCAGCTAAGGCAATACTTCAGGTTTCCCAGAAGACATTGTAAAATCAATTTTAAATCAGAATAGATCTGACCCAGCAACACCATTCTTTTCAGAGTGCATCATGGACTCCCCTTCAGAGTCAGGGGCTACCTCAGAATAGGACCAGGACAGCAACATGCATTTTCTGAGCTGGCTGAATCTCCTAGTATACTGATGGGGGCTATCATCTACTTGTCTCCTGGAGCTCCATTCAAGGGCAATTCTGCAGCCTGGTACCTAGATCCAAACCAGGGTCTCAAGTCTGGAAAGCTCAAGAGGGCAGAAATCAGACTATGCCTTTGATCTGACTGCAAAGAGCTCACTGAAAGTTTATAGATCTCTAGCCTAAGCTGTCATTGTGATCACTGAAGAACACATCAATCAGTACTTGAAAATTGTAGCAGTGGGACCACAAGAAAGACAAATCAGAATCATGAAATCACAATATGCCATATCAGAAGATCACACTCTGATTCTAGCACAAAGTCCCAATTTAAGAAGTAATGTTGGGATGAGAAAATAAAGATAAAGAGTTATTATGATGTCAGACACATAAGATAGAAAATATTTGTCTATTTTATAGAGAGAAGAATAATTTCATAACACCTACAAATAAAATCTCAAAGAAAAATAACTTGATCACATAGACATTTAAAATTACTAGAAGAAATGAAACAAGAGAATTTTTAAAATTAAAAATTATATTATTAATGAAATAAGAGCAAAGAAGAAAGAATTGGGGGAAAAAACAGATAACTTTGGAAAAAAGGAAAAGTTTATCACTGGAGGTCCCAACTGTAGACAAGTAACAGAAAGTAGAACTAAATAGAAATTAAGGATTCCATGAGTTAACAAGATATTCTTTTTAAATGAAAAGGTGGAATAAAATGTAAGGTATTTCATATCAAAAACAACTGATCTCTAAAAAATCAAAGAAAGAAATTTTAAGAATCATCAGATTTTCTGAAAGCCTGAATAAAAAACAAGAGTGAATATCACATTTTTTTTAATCACAAAAGAAAACTGCCCAGATCTTTTATAAAAAGAGACAAAATTGAAAAAAAAATCCAATGGTCACTAGAAACCCCAAAACAAAAGCTCCAAGGAATATGATAGCCAAAAATCCAGGGTTTTTAGGTCAAAGAAGAAATAATTTGAGCAGAATAAAGAATTCAAGTATCAGTGAACCCTAATCAAGATCACACAACTCTAAAATTACAATAAGCAGTTACTATATGAAGTTATAGAGAACAGAGAATGTGATATTTCAAAAGGCAAAAGATATAGATTTACAACCAAGAATAATTTACCCAGCAAAACTGACTAAGATATTATGGAGAGAAATAGAGTTTTAAAGAAATAGAGGGGGGCAGCTAGGTGGCGCAGTAGATAAAGCACCGGCCCTGGAGTCAGGAGTACCTGGGTTTAAATCCGGTCTCAGACACTTAATAATGACCTAGCTGTGTGGCCTTGGACAAGCTACTTAACCCCATTTGCCTTGCAAAAAACCTAAAAAAAAAAAAATCTTGAAATACAAGCACATCCTTGGACTTACAGAATAGAGCTAGGACAGCAAGATACTTGTTCTGGACCCACTAAGCCCTCTAGCCAGCTGGCTAGCAACCACTAGTCCACTGGGGTACCAACCAAGGACAAGTCTACTCCTATGGTGCCTTGATCAAAACCAGGATATGAAGCTTAAAAAGCTCAGGAGTGTAGCAAATGGACTTTACCATTGATTTGATTGCAAAGGGCTCATGACAAGTTTATAGCTCTCTACTCAAAAGAACTCAGATTTATTTCTCCATAAATAAAAACACACAAAAAATTAAATATAAGTGAAAATAGCAAAATATTTTATAAGCAAAACTGTATAAAAGAATACAAGCATTCATGAAGATATAATTTCATCATTGGTCAAAGGGAGTCAAATATGACAGAGAGCACAGGAAGAGTTTTTGTTGTGTTATGATGATCTTTTTAAAAAGAAAGGAAAAGGAGGAGAAAGGAATGTACTAGGGAAGGAAAAGGGGGGGAATAGGGGTTATTTTTTAAAATCTCACATGCTTTGAGGTCACAAGTAGAAGTTTAGACAAATGAAGAAGGGGTAGGGAAAGTTGGCATGACTTAAAACTCAAATTCATCTGAACTGATTAGAGGAGGGCAGAACACACATCTATATCAGAATACAAAGAGTCTGGTATAGAAGTACATTCAACTTAACAGAAAAACAGAAGTAAACAAGGATAGGGTAAAAACAAGGAATAAGAAGGAGGTTAAGGGGCAGCTTGTTTGTGCAGTAGAATGAATAACAGCCATGAAGTCAGGAGGACTTGAGTTCAAATCTTGTCTCAGACCCTTGGTACTTAGTAGTTATGTGATCTTGGACAAGTCACTTAACCTCAATCCCCCCTCTCCCAAAAAAATTATTTTGGGAAGCTAAATATAAGTGGAAATTAGTCATTAAAAAAACAAATCCTAATTTCAGAGGGTGAATTGTAAAGAGGAATTAAAAAGGAACGAAGGAGAGAATAAGATCCTGAGACTGAGAGTTGGGTGAAGGGAAGAGAAAAGGGGTTGGGGAGTGGAAGTTATTTGTATAAATCATAAATCAATAGGCTAAGTACACCAATGTAGTATATACTTCCTTTACTTTTAAAACAAGGGTGAGGAGCAAAAAGAGAAAAGGGAATAGGATGAAGAGAAATACCCAATCAATGATCATATTTGTGAATGTGAATGAGACAAATTAATGCTTTAAATAGAAGAGAATAGTGGCATTCGGGGTGTACTGGACCTAATTAATTGGTTTTTGATAATACATTGTCCTTATTGTTTTCAGTGTGAACATTTGCAACTCTGAAATCAATAATTAATATAAATCAGTTTTGTTAATTATCTTAAGAAAGTATTGGTAATAAGAATAAACTTAAATGAATGTTTGCCTACTTTGTTTTTTGAGATATATCTACGAAACACTTACCAGAACACTTTGTATTGCTCTATAAATATCACATGAGCTCAGCAGGAATGCAATAGACAATTCAGTAAATAAAGTCAGCACCAGACTGAAGGTCAAGTGTTTATAAGATGATAATCACCATCATTATCACTACCTCCACCATCATCATTTAAATAGCACTTCCAAGTTTGGAAAATGCTTAAATTCATTATTGTAGTTGAGCCTCAAAAAACACCTCTAAAGAGAAAGTATTAGTAAAAAAATACATTTACAGGAAAAGCAATTGAAACATAAAAAGACATGCAGAGGTAAAAAGCTAGAGCAAAATCTATTCAGCTTTATCTCAAAAAGAGCAGCAGCAGTAGTAGTAGTAGTAGTAGTAGTAGTAGTAGCAATCATAATTCAGATAGGGAAACAGCAAAAAATGGACTTGATTAAAAGAGATAAACAAGAAAATTTTAGTTTGCTAAAAGGGACCAGAGATAAGAAATTAATCTCAATACTGTATGTATGTGTGTACCAAATATCATAGCATTTAAATTCTTAAATCTTTAAGATAAAGCTAATCAAATTACAAAAACAAATAGAAAAACTATACTAGAGGGAGCCCTCAAAGTACTCCTGTCAGAGCTAGACAAATCCAACAACAAAAAAAATAGATTACACTAAATTCCTGGACAAAACCTCCCTAGAAAAAAAGAGAGGTTCCTAAAAACTCCCAGTTCTAAGACCAAGAAGGAATTAAAGCTAAAAAGAAGAAAAATATTTTTTAAAAAAATCATGAATCTTGCCTTTTCCCAAGATTATAAATTATGCAGATTATGTATTGCTTAGTGTGGGTGGGGAGAAGCAGTCAGCTCTCTAGGGATCTAAAGTGCTTTCCCCCTTGGGAAGAAGTTGTACCTTAAGGTAATACTGTAAATTTGGAGTACTGAATGAGTCTTGTGGAAAAGAGCAAAAGTCCAAATGGAGATCCAGAGAGAAACAATATGCTTTAGACCTAATGGAAATTTCAAGTAATAAAAAATCTATTCAGGATCAAGAGGTATGATACTAGGAGTATTAGCAAAATGACTGGCTAACACATTATACTGTATAGAGATATTTATAGAAGATCTTTTCTGGCCATGGGGAGTTTGAGATTGAGGGGATGCCCAGAGGTTGGAGAATGGTTGAGCAAGTTGGTACATCCAACTTGATTGAGATGAAAAACTGTTCTGTTAAGGGATGGGAAATAAAGGCTGCACCCAGTGAAAAACTTCCAAGAGCAGATGTAATGGGAAATGTACTGTATACAAAGAAACTGCAAATTTTTTTGAAACTGCAATATTGCAGGATGATCAGTTGTGAATGATCTACCTTTTCTCAACAATGTTGGGATCCAAGAGAATTCTGAAGGACTTATGATGAATGCTATCTAGTCCAAAGACAGAGCTGACGGAGTCTGAATACAGACTGAAGCATGCTTTTTTTCACTTTATTTTTCTTGAAGTTTCCCTTTTTGAGGGAGAAGGGTTATATTTACTCTTACAACACAACTATTGTAGTAATAATAATAACCTAGCTACATTTTTTTTAGGTTTTTGTAAGGCAAATGGGGTTAAGTGGCTTCCCCAAGGCCACACAGCTAGGTAATTATTAGGTGTCTGAGGCCGGATTTGAACTCAGGTACTCCTGACTCCAGGGCCAGTGCCCTATCCACTGCACCACCTAGCTGCCCTGCTACACATTTTTAAACTATACCAAATGACTTGCTTTCTTAATGAGGGTGTGTAGGGATGGGAGGAAGGGAGAGAATTTGGAACTCAAGGCTTTGGAAGTGAATGCTGAAAATTATTTTTTTTCATATAACCAGGTAAAAAAATAACTTTTTAAAAAAAGAATTTAAGTTCTTTGAGGGCAGGGACTAGCATTCTCTTGATTTGTACTGCATTTCCCAGTGCTTAGTATAGTGCTTGGTACACAAGGGTTGGTTGGTTCTTATCCTTTGTTATTGAAGAAGACCAAAATGACATCACTATGTTTGAGACAAATTATGTGTGTCCAACTGTGGCTGAACAGACCAATATAAACTTGGAATGCTCTACCACAGGTTGGGCACAAATAGTACATGTGAATATCTGGGGTGGGTACTCTAAACTTATGGATGTCATGTTTCCTTTAGACTGCTTCAATTCTGCTTTCCTCATAGAGTACAGCACATTCAAAGTTCTTCAATGAAACTACAAGGGTGTCCCTGTATCACTTCTTCTGACCACCCCCCGCCCGTGAGCACTTGCCTTGTATGAGTTCTCCAAAAAATAGTAGTTTTTTGGCAAGTGTATGTCTGGAATTCTAACATGTCCAGCCTATCATTGTTGCACTCTCTGTAGTTATGTTGGAATGCTAGTTTAGCTGAAGAAAGAACCTCAGTGTCTGGTATCATCTCCTGCCAAGTGATCTTCAGAATCTTCCTAAGTCAATTAAATGGAAATGATTCAATTTCCTGACATGGCACTGGTAGACTGTTCAGTTTTCCTAGGCATATAGCAATGAGGTCTGCACAATAGCTCTGTAGACCTTCAATTTTGTATTCAGTCTGATGCCTCTTCTCTCACACATTTTCAGTAAGCACTTAATATAGATGCTTGTTGACAGGTTGACAAAGAAAAGTCTAACCTAACATTTGCCATTTTTGGTGTAATTCTGTATTTCTATGATTTCATGTTGGTTAGGCTACAAATTCTTTTTTCCGTTTGGATTTTTTTTCAGTTGGGTAAAGTGGCTTGCCCAAGATCACAGAGCTAGATCATTATTAAGTGTCTGGGGCTGAATTTGAACTCAGGTCCTCCTGATTCCAGGGCAGGTGCTCTATCCACTATGCCACCTAGTTGCCCCTAGAATAAGAGTTTTTAAAGAGTATATGATAGGTGGCGCAGTGGATAGAGCACTGGCCCTGGAGTCAGGAGTCCCTGAGTTCAAATCCAGCCTCAGACACTTAATAATTACCTAGCTGTGTGGCCTTGGGCAAGCCATTTAACCCCATTGCCTTGCAAAAACTTTAAAATAAAAAAGTATATGATAAATTCTGACCCTTTGATCTAGCAATACCACTACTAGATCTATATCACAAAGTGATCATAAAAAGGGGGAAAAACCCACATGTACAAAAATATTTATCAGCTCTATTTTTAGTGTCAAGGAATTGGAATTGAGAGGGTGACCAATCAATTGGGAAAAGGATAATGTGAGGAATGAAGGGTGTTGTTGGTCTTCACAGTGTGTGGAGGGGGGGCCCCTTTGAAACCCATTAGGAATGGGGAATGGCCCCAGTCAATCACAAAACTGGGAGAGTTCTCCTAAACCCATTCCAAAGATGACAAACTAGATTAGAAGAAACTAGTCCTTAACTGGTCAAGAGTAACCTAGTCTTGACCTTCTCCTTTGCACATGCTCAAAGGGATCTATCTGTTCTTGCTCATTAGTATAATGAGCAGGGTGGGGAACATATAGGAACCAATGTATCTATTAGATTTGTGACCCCAGCCTATGACTGGCATGAATGGGGCAGGAACAAAGTCTTTCAAAGTGCATAAAAGAGCTTGTACATTGGGATTTCCCAGCCCCTCTCTCCCACCATAAGAGAGGTGTACCATTTTGTTAAGATATCTTAATAAAAAAGCATTTTAATCACTCTGGACTAAGTATTCTCAAGCCTTTTATAACAGATAACAAACTGTGGTATATGAATATGATGAAATATCATTGATCTGTAAGAAATCATGAGTAGGCAGACCAGAAAAGCCTTAGAAAGACTAACATGAACTGATGCTGAGTATAGAGCTGAATCAAGATAAAATTATACATATTAATGGCAACATTGTGTGCTGATCATCTTTGATAAATAGCTCTCCTCAGCAGGGCAATGACCAAAGACAATTCTAAAGGACTTGTGATAGAAAATATCATCCACACACATCCAGAGAAAGAACAGTGCATACTATTTTCCATTTAAAAAATTATTTAATGCTTTGTGTTTTTTTCCCTTTTGTTCTGATTCTTCATGACTAATATGGCAATATGTCTAACACAGTTCTTATACATGTATAACCTATATCACTGCCAAGGGGATGGGGGAGGGAAGGGAGGGAAGAAGAAAAATGTGGAACTCAAAATCTTACCAAAAAAAATGTTGAAATATCTTTGCAAGTAGTTGAAAAAATATATACATTGATATTTAACAAACAAATAAAATGTGATTTAAAAGGGGAAAAGTATGATAGAACTGGAATTTGTTCTAGGTCTTAAAGTATGGACAAGATTTCAGCTGACAGAGATTCAATTCAACAATCATTTTCAGTGCTTATTATGGATCAGACACAGTGTTAGATGTTAGGGATAAAAATGGAAGGGGAAGTTGGTATAGGATATACAAAACAAATATAAATATACATATATAATATACATTATATACATAACTATCTAGGAGTTCTAATTCAAGAAAGTGAGGGGTTCTGAGTGACGGGGATGAGGAGAAAATGAATTCCAGCTGTGGAGGAAAAAAATACAAAGACAGAAGTAATTGTGTCTACAGGGAACAAAGAGCAAGCAGGCATATTTCACTGGAATGTGGTGTGCATGAAGTGTAACATGTCAAGCTCAGGAGGGGAGACAGAAGTCAGACATTGAAAGATTTAAAATGCCAAAAAGAGGAGTTTGCATTTTATCCTAAAGGTAAGTGGAAATCACTGAAGCTTTGAGAGCTAGGGAATAGTGTATTCCAAAGAACAGAATGAGCAAAGATACAAAGATACTGAGATGGAGATGGGAAGGGTAAGGGATACATATGTACAGAAGAAGGTCAATAACCCAGTTTGGCTAGAACACGTGAGCAAGAGTAGCTTGAGGTAAGATTAGAAGTCTGATTATAGAGCACCAGAATTTGTACTTTATGTGGTAGATAAAAGGAAGGAAAAACCCTAAACTTATCTAATGGGTTGGTAGAAGCAGTCAGAAATAGGGGAACGAAGGCTAAAGAGCAGACACTTCTGATCCCTGAGTCTCATTTTTCTCAGCTACAAAATAGGATAATTTCCACTACCTTCTAACAAAAGTTCTGAGGATCAAGTAGATAGATCCTGGGAACATAGATTGTGGAGTCAAAGGGAATTGAGAATTCATGTTGTCCAATCTTTGCATTTTACAAGTGAAAAATCGAGACCCAGAAAAATAGACTTAAATTCCTCATTTTAAAACTAACAGACTGAAACCCAGAAAATTTGTGATCTGCTCTCAGGATGTTTGACAACAGGCTTTTTGAGGAATTAAAGAAAATTTGCCAGACACACTATTAAGCTTAGTTTGCATGGTTAACATTTTCTTCATTATTATTTTTTTTTAGGTTTTTGCAAGGCAAATGGGGTTAAGTGGCTTGCCCAAGGCCACATGACTAGGTAATTATTAAGTGTCTGAGGCCATATTTGAACTCAGGTACTCCTGACTCCAGGGTCGGTGCTCTATTCACTGCACCACCTAGCTACCTCTATTATTTTCTTAAGTCTTGACAATCAATGAAGTAATCAATCAAGCCCCAATTTGTATCATTTGCTTTCCAAAGTGTAAATGTTCATATTGAAAATTTAACACTGGACTCTCAAGTCAGTTTCAACATAGTCCTGCCAGAGTCACACAGCTAGTATTTAAAGCAGGGTTTGATGCAAGGTCTCCCCCCCCCCCAAGTCCACTTATGCCACATTACCTCTCCATTCATTATTTGCCCTCTTACTCATGCTCCAGACTCTCCATTTGCCACCACTGATGCATTATCCTTGACCTTCTGAGTTCTGTTTTCTTAAGCTGTTTACATTCTCACCCAGATAGGCTCCCACTCCTGAGAGAGACCACTTCAGTTTGTCCTTCATCTATTATGAATGAATCCGTGCCATACTTCCTCTGAGCATCTTCAGTTTCTTTACTCCTCCCTCTTGAGCTTGATTTAATTCTAACATTCAAAGAATCACTCAGCAACAGACCACAGTCAGTTCAGAGTTATTGCTGGGCTATAATAGTAGCAACTCACATTTGCACATCAATTTATAGTATATAAAGCACTCACTAAAACTAAGAAAATAAAAACGGTTGAAGTAGAGAATGGCTGACTCTCTACCCATATTTTTATTAATGAGTAAACTGAAATTGAGAGATTTGCCCATAGTTAACAAGACTTGTAAGTGACAGAACAATGATTCAGACTTGGGACTTCTGATGACCAGTCTTTTCATCCAACTTCATTCAACTAAGTCTTTTTTCCATTAACATCATTGTAGAATTCAGAGAGGGAAAAGATCCTAAAGATCATGGAATCCAAACCTCTTCTTTTACAGAAGAGATAACTAGTCCCAAGAGGGTATGACTTGACTGAAATTACCCCATTAGGAAATAGCAAAGTCAGGACATATCTTCACATCCTCTGATTTCAAATTGGTGCTCTTTGCATCATGCTAGTTTAATTTTATTTCCTATTCCTCATACACATACTTCATAAATAATTATTGAACATCTTTAAAATCTATTCTTATAGCATAGAAATCATAAACATGAAAATAAATAAAAAAGAAATCTTATTGAGCTTGAAATGTCTACATTGAAATGCCTGCATCTAGTTCAAGATATCAAAAAGACAATTGGTAGTACAAGAATGGAGTTCAAGAGAGAAAGATAAGAAATCATAAACATATGGTCCTAATTGTCAATATACAGATCTCTTGATTCCATCTCCTCTTTAATTTTTTTTACTGGATCTTGATCCAGGTCATATCCTTTAACAATGGGAGTCCCTCAAAGCTTTGTCTGGGCCATTTTCTATTTTTCTATCTTCTCTTATTTGGTGATTCCATTAAATCTGATGGATTGAAACACCAACTCTATGTAGTTGTGTATAGTTGGAAAATAAATACATTCATATTCAATAAATAAAATGTTATTTGAAAGAAAAAAGATATGATAGAACTGCAATTTGATTCAGGCCTTAAAATATGGGTAGGATTTCAACAATTAACTCAATTCCTGACTCGAAGTTCCATGATTTCTTGCAGAACAATGGTATTTCATACAATTTAAATGGAAGGCAACCTCAGAGGAAAGACACTAATTGATGAGGATGGGGGAAATGGGACTGAGAAAGATCTCCCACAGAAAATTGAAGTTGAGATGAATCTTAAAGGAAGAAAGGGAAAATAAGAGGCAGTGGTGAGGAGGGAGAGCTTTTCAGGGATAGTGATTAGCCAGTGCAAAGGAAGAAATGAAATACTGAGTTCAAGGAGTAGCATGATTTGTTCAGCCATTTCCCAAATGATGAATATCCCCTCAATTTCCAATTTGCCACTACAAATAGAGCTACTATAAATATTTTTGTACATGTTGTCCCCCCCTTTTATGATTTCTTAGTAGTAGCATTGCTAGATCAAAAGACCAATGTTTATCATAAATTCTTTATGAAATCTTATCTGATAGAGAGGTGGGTTTTACAGGGCATGAACAATTGGGATGCTAAGGAAAAGAGTGAAAAGGATCATTGAAGCAGTTTTTTTTTTTTTTTTACAAAATGCATAGAAGGCAACAGAATGAAGGCCAGCAGTGAAAACAGACAAACTGAACAGCTTTGAAAGTTACATGTTTGGGGCAGCTAGGTGGTGCAGTGGATAGAGCACAGGCCCTGGAGTCAGGAGGACCTGAGTTCAAATTCAACCCAGACACTTAATAATTATCTAGCTGTGTGAACTTGAACAAGTCACTTAACCCCATTGCCTTGCCAAAAAAAAACAACTAAAAAAAGTTACATGCTCAATTAATTATTTAAAAGGACAAGCAAGTTTTACATAATACAGATTTGTGGTTTTATATATAGTCCTCTTTTTTCTGTTCCACTTTGTATGTGGAAATGCTTATTTTCTTTTATGTTAAATTCAGAATTAAAAGAAAAATTATATTTAAAAAAGAAGTCTTAATCAACACCAAATAAAATGAGCATATATATTGCATAACAGAAATGCAGGATTGCACATAAAGTGATAAATCTGTTAGATTAGGCTTGCTTTTCTTTGTCAGTCAACAACACCCACTCTCAAGTCTGTATAACCAGTTCTTATCTTTCTTGATCTCCAGTCTTGTACCACCAATTATCATTTTGATATCTTGAACTAGATGTTCTATAGACATTACAAGCTCAATAAATCCAAACTACAACTCATCATCTTTTCCCTACCACCTTCTTCTCTTCCCAACTTTCTTATTACTAACAAGGGCATAAACATACTCCCGATCACCTAGATATACAACTTTACTTTCATCCTCAACTCCTCATTCTCAATCAACCTATATATCGAAACCATTCTTAGATCTTGTGATTCTTTCCTTTCTAATATCTCTCATATATAGCCCCTTCTACACTCACATAGTCACCATTCTAGGAAAGGCTGTGATTATCTCTCACTTAGACTGTTGCCATAACCTGCTAATAGGACTTGATGCCTCAAATTTCCCTCTACTCTCTTTTTTGTACAAGCAAAATAATTTTCCTCAAATTTTCTTGAGTTTTTGATCCCCCTCTCTCTGTCTCTCTGTCTCTGTCTCTCTGTCTCTCTGTCTCTCTCTCTCTCTCTCTCTCTCTCTCTGTCTCATACACACAAACATACATACACTCACCTCTCAATGAATTGTAGTGACATCTTGTTATCCCACAGGATATTAAAAAAAATATATACTATGTTTAATTTTTAAAGCTCTTTACAAACTAGTCTCTTTTCCACCTTTTCAGTCTTCTCTCATTTTACTTCCTTCCATACATTTTAGCATCTAACTTTGCTGTTCCTTGAACTCAGCATTTCATTTCTTTCTTTGCACTGGCTATTCACTATTCTTGAAAAGCTCTCCCTCTTCACATATGCCTCTTATTTTCCCTTTCTTCCTTCAAGATTTTGCTTAAATCCCATCTTCTGTGGAAGACCTTTTCCAGTCCCATCAATTAGTGTTTTTTCTCTGAAGTTGCCTTCCAGTTAAATTGTATGTATCTTATATGTAATTTTTGTTTCATTTTGTTTTCTCTCCCAACAGAATGAAAGCTCTTTAACGTCAGAGTCAGTGTTTTTGTCTTACTTTGGATCCCCATTGCTTAACTCAGAGTCTGGCAGAGGTCCAACCATATATTACCCTCCCCTACTCAATAAATTCCAGGAGTTCCCTCTCCAGGATCAAATACAAAATCTTCTGTTTAGCTTTCAAAACTTTTCATAAACTAGCTTTCTTTTATTTTTCCAGTCTCCTTACACCTTACTCTCCACCATGTACCCTGATTCAATAATACTGGTCTCCTGACTATTCCACAAACACCACACTCCACCTCTTGACTCCTTGCATTTTCTCTGGTTGTACCCCATATCTAAAATATTCTCCCCTCTCATCTCTGCCCATTGGTTCCCCAAATTTCTTTATTTTAAAAATTTTTAGTTCATTTTAAACTTTTCAACATATTAAACAGCAGAACATGAGGAGATTCAGTATAAAACAATGATTTTTCATTTCACAAAAACCTAGTAATAAATTCTACACATTGCTTGCAAATTAACCCAGCTTTTCTCTGCTTCCTTTTAGGTCTCCTTTATTCTCTGTTGTGTACTTTTTATTTTATTTTTTCCCTTCTTCCTCCCAACCCCATCCTAGAGAAAGCTACAATTAAATGAGAATTTATATTCATATATGTATGTATGTATGTATGTATACACATTTACACATATATACATATATGTAAGACCATAAGATGAGTATTTCTATTTGCCAGTTGTTTCTCTGAAGGTGCATAACATCTTTTTTCATAGGTCCAAATCTTTTCTTCTTTTTCTAAATCAATCAGCTTATTATTTCTAATCTCATAGCAGTATTCCATCACAATCATAGACCACAGTTTATTTAATCATTCCCCAATTGAAGGGCATCTATCATTTTAGCCAATCTTGATAGGTATAAGATGATATCTTGAAGCCATTTTAATTTGCATTTTTCTAATCAATAATGATTTAGAGCATTTTCTCATATAATTATATATGTTCCTGATTTCTTCATTGAAAAAGTCTTTTCATATCCTTTGGCCATTCATCAATTGGAGTATGACTCATATTCTTATAAATTTGACAAAGTCCTTCATATATTTGAGAAATGAGATCCTTATCTTTGAAATTGTCTATGAAAGTCCCCCCCCCCCCCCAATTTTCTGCTGTCCTTCTTGTCTTGGCTTCATTGCTTTTATTTATGTAAGAACTTTTTCATTTAAAATAATCAAAGTTATACATTTTACACCTCAACAATTGTTTCTGCACAAATTATTCTTCCAACTTCCTTTTAAGTCCTACCTAAAATCTTCTTCAGTTTTCTGCTGGAAACCTTTTTCAAGCCCTCTCAATTCCAATGACTTCCTTTTCTTAATTATTTCTATTTATATGTATATATAGTATATTTGTACATATTTGTTAGCTTGATGTCTCCCCCCATTCAATTGTGAACTCCTTGGGCACAAGGACTGTCTTTTGTCTCTGAAGCCTTGGCTCTGGCACATGTAGGAGCTTAATAAATATTTATTGACTGATATGGAAAGTACTTAATAAATTGCTGTTTAGTCAGACTGATTCTAAGATATAGTTCTTCATAGGGATATTCTCCAGGTGTTTGCACTCAATTCTTTAAAATCAGAGATAAGGCTCAACTGTGCCTCATCTACTGCCCCCCCCCCCTCAATTCATGTCCCTGCTAGAAAGAGGAGGGATACATTTGGACATGGGGAGAAATGCTTTAGGGAAGAGCAACTAGGTAGCATAGTGGATAGCAAATTAGAATCAGGAAGACTCCTTTTTCTGAGTTCAAATCTAGTCTCAGACACTTACTAGCTGTGTAATGCTGGGCAAATCACTTAATTCTGTTTGCCTTGGTTTCCCCATCTGTAAAATTGAACTAGAGAAGGAAATGGCAAACCACTCCATTATCTCTGCCAAGAAAGCCCAAACAAGGTCAAAAGGAACTGGACATGCCTGAACAACATTAATAAAGCATTGGTGATTCAAAAATAAGGGATATTAAATATCTAAATTTTAAAACATACTTAAAGTATTACATATTATTACTATTACTAATAGGTAAATTATGATTATATTCTTCTGTCTTTGGAAAAATGCTATCAAGGGTCTCGTTTTTTACACAAATCAATGTGGTAGAAAAGACCAACAACCTTTTCCCCACAGGCATAGAGACCTCAAAGGTGATAAGTTTATTTTTATCCAAGACTGATTGGCACAGTCTATTCCACTGCTAAAATTATCAGGGAGCAGCTATCATATAACAATCAAATAAAATAGGACTTCTGGCATTTGAAGCCTACCAAGCCATATAAAAGGTAAATCCCTAATTTAGTTTCCTTTTATGTCAATACCCTGAATTCTCCTTTATAACTTTTTGGGAAGGAAGACTTTAGCTAGCTTCCTCATAGAATAATACAAGTTCAGAATTTAAATTTATCTCAGAAGTCATCATACCTGACCCTTGTCTGATACTCCTTTACAGTATTTCAACAAAAACTTATTTAACCTTTGTTTGAACATCTCCATTAGACTGAATTTCCTTTGTCTCTCTAGTACCTGTATACTCTTTATATACTAATTTGGCACATATTAGGTGTTTTAAAAATGTTTTTAGACTGACTGACTAATAGAGAACTTATTTTCTCTTAAGGTATCCCATTTCTTTTGGGAATTGTTGTCATTTCCTGTCTATAATTTCTACCTGTTGTTCCTAGCTATTCTTTTAGTTAGTCATCAGAATAAATAAGATCCTTCTTTTCCAGTGAGAAGCCTCCACATATCTGAAGATAGCTATCATGATCTCCTTCAGTCTTCTTTTTCTTTAAACAGACCCAGTTCCCTCAACAGTCCATTCTTCTTCCATCCCTACCATTCTTGGTACCCACCTGTAGACACACTCCAGATGGTCAATGCCTTTCCTAAATTTTGAACTTAATACTAAACTACAAATATGGTTGGCCCAGACCAAAGTATAATGAAATTATAATTTCTATCATTCTGGAATTTTTATCTTTGCAATAAATCTTAAGATTATCCTAGGATTTTTTAAAACTTGCATGTTATGCTATTAAATGACAGTCCACTCAACCTTCAATTGTTTTCCACAGGAAATGTTTTCTAGTTTATATTCTAATGAGGAAAATAAAACAAACAAGGAAGTTAAAATGTAGAGGTGTGGGGTGGAGAGAAGATTCTAGGAGTATGAAGAAGTCCAAAGGAGTGTAGCCTGGTAGGAAATGATAAGATGGTTGAGCACCCTCCTTAAAATGGAAGTTTCAGAATAAATCCTTCCAAGTAGAAGGAGGTATACCAAGGATTAGAAGATGCTAGTATGACACTCATTCAAAGTGAGAGGTATGATATTCCAAACAAAGAGTTCTTGATAACATCAAAGCTGTTATAATCAGGGCTCAATTGGCACCTGGAGACCTAGACTGGGGATAGCCAGGGAAGGGATACAAGACACCAATCAGCCAATAAACAACTATTTAGTACTTCCAATGTGCCCAGCACATGACTAGGCAAAGGGGGAAGTTTATAACAATAGGCAAAAGTAGAAGAAATTCCCAACTAATTTAGAAAGCTCAATTTATATTCTACTTCTTCCAGGAAGGAAGCTTTCCCTTGGTTGTTGACACTGGCAATGAACTTTATCTATTCAGACCCATTCTTATGTATTTTTTAATATTATGGCCATTGATGAATAAGTCACATCACTTTATAGAGAGATAATAAGCTTCATGAAGGCAGGGACTGAGTGTTCATTAAACTCTATAAGTCATCTAGTGCCTAGCAAAGTGACCTGATCTTTATGTGCTTAATATAAGATTATTTAATTGAATAAGTAAAAGTAAAGTAAAAGGTCAGAGTAGAACTAGTGAGAGATCTTAGAATGATGGGATTTTTATAAAATTAGAAAGGATTTTGGAGATCAATGAATCTCCCTCATTTCACAAATAAATAGAACAGAAGGGAAGACACTTGCTCAAAGGAACCCAGTGTATAGTATCTAGGACTGAGAATACAAGCTTGTCCCCTGGAATTCCAATCTTGTTCTCGTTCTCTCTCTCTCTCTCTCTCTCTCTCTCTCTCTCTCTCTCTCTCTCTCTCTCTCTCTCCCTCCCTCCCTTCCTTCCTCCCTCCCTCCCTCTTTCTTTCTCTTCTTTCCTTCCTACCTTACTTCCTTTTTTCTTTCATTATTCCTTCCTTCCTTCCCATTTCTTTTTCTTGCCTCCTTCCTTCCTTTCCTCCTTTTTTCTTGTCTCCCTTCATATTATTTTGGCCATTATGTAAATTGTTCTCTTTATTCTGCTTACTTGTTCTGCATTGTTTCTAAAAATCTTCCCTAGTTTCACTGGATTGTTCATATTTGTCCCTTCTGAAGGTGCAATAATTTCCCAGTCAGTTTAGTTATACAGTCATAAACATTAAGTACCAATATGTGCCAGATACTATGTGAGGCTCTAGGGATTTTTTTTTTAAAAAAGGCAAAAGATAGTCCCTTCTCTCAAGGAAATCAAGGTAAAAGAAGAAAATATGCAATTAGCAATGGTACAAAAATGCTATCTACAGGATAATTAAAGAATTTTCTATAGGAAAAGCTTCCTATAGAAAGGGCAATTTTAAATTGGTACTTGAAGGAAGCCAAGGGCAGCTAGGTGATACCAAAGTTCATAGAGTGCCACGTCACTCTAGAGTCAGGAAAAATTCATCTTCCTGAGTTCAAATCTGACCTAAGTCACTTACTAGCTGTATGATCCTGAGCATTGCCTCAGTTTTGTCATCTGCAAAATGACCTGGAGAAGGAATGACAATCACTCCCATATCCTTGCCAAGAAAACTCCAACTGGGATCACAGAGTCAGATATAACTGAAAAACAACCAAACAGCAACAACAATGAAAGCAGCCAGGAGGTAGAGATAATGAGGGAGAGGATTCCAGATAAATGGAGTAACAAGAGAAAAGACCCTGAGTTAGGAATATTGAAGTGTCTTGTACTTGGAACAAACTATTAAATTCAATACTAACCAATCTCCAACTTGTGGCCATCCACCATGTTTTATAAATGACCACAAAAGGTATTTTTCTATATATAGACCCTTCCTTCCATTTCCTATTGTTCATTGTATAACACTAGCAATGATATCATTGGATCCTGTGCTTTTTATTATAACATATACTATAATTCTTCTATTTTTGATTTCCTATGTCCACTTGAGCTTCCATATATATTTATGAACTCTTTGAATACGAGATCTGTTTTTTGTTGTGTCGTTTTATTTATTTTGCCTTTCTTTATATCCCCTCCTTAACAGAATGGTTGGAACATAGTAGAGCTTTAGTAAATGCTTATTGTTGATTTCTATTCCTCTTGTTAGTTCTAGGATCTGGAACAGAGCTGAGGCTACCAGAAGATGTCAACTTGCCCTAGTTATGAAAGTTAAAATGATCCAACAACAGGATGGCACACAAATTAAAAAAGATATTTCTGTATTCAGCATCATCACTACTCTTCATCATCAAGCAGTTTATTTGATTGCAGGGCCCAGCAAGCCACAACAGTAAAAGGCTTCTGAGAATCAGGCCCCAAGCCAAAGCTCAGGCTAAAACCAGAGCCAGGGTCCTTTGAATTCTAAGAAACCCTGAACAAGGACAACTTGCCAAACTAACCTCCTGGTCTGCCAATCTGAAACCTGGCCAGATTGGACCTGGGCCTGAGAGAGATCCTGTCTCAGCAGAGCAGGCAGCACTGACCCATGAGGAGTGAGAAGAACAGAAGACAAATGAGAATTGAACATTTAAATGATCCCAGCAACAATTTATATAAGCACGAAAAGCAGAATTCCAACAGCTGCCAAGGAAGGAAAAGACTGAGTAGCTTAATTTTTTTAAAAAATACATCCCAAAAAAGAGGAATTAAAACCTAAATAAATAAATAAAATAAAGTAAAACACATCCAGATGTTTCATCCTATACCCTGAGAAGATATGACTTTTGATCCCATCTAAAAAGAAAAGACAGCTGTCTGGCTAATCAACAATGCTGGTTCTTAGAAGAATTCATTTAAAATCCTGAAACTCCAGTTTAAGTATAGAGAAGCCAGGGTGAGACTGAAAATCTTGGAAAATTCTGACAATCTTTTTAAGGGGGTGGCAATATGGTTTGGGAATGGCATTTCACCTCTGTTTGCCTCAGTTCCCCCATCTGTAAAATGGAGATAATAACAGTACCTCTCTCCCAGAGTTGTCATGAGAATCAATGACATATTATTTGTAAAATGCTTAGTATAGTGCCTAGTTCATAAAATGTAGTATATATAAAATAAAAGGTAGTTATTATTATTATTGAACATAGAGAATCCCCCAACATAAAATTACTTTATATCCTGTTTCTAATAATGTCATACAATGACATGTTTATACATAGATTTTGTTTAAAAAAATATGAGCTCAGCATATAGCCTGTCAAAAATTTAATCCAGCAACTGGTTATATATATATGTATATATATATATATATATATATATATACATATATATATAAAACATATTAATATAGATATATGAATTCATTTTTATGAGATATTATAGAAATCTAAAACCAGAGTTAAGGTACTCAATTTGTTAAAATATTTTCTATACTTTTTTAATTTAAATTTTATTTTTTCCAATGTAAATATAGCTTTGGACATTCATTTTTCATATGATTTTGAGTTTCACATTTTTCTACCACCCTCCCTTCCCCCCCCCCCCCCCCAGGATATTGAGTGATCTGATATAGGCCATACATGCACAATCATTGAACTCCTGAGAAGAGTAAAGTCTATCACAGTTGATCATTACACAGTGTTGCCATTTTTATGTATAATGTTCTCCTGGTTCAGCTCACTTCATCTCAGCATCAGCTCATGTAAATCTTTCCAGGTTTTTCTAAAATCCACCTGCTCATGATTTCTTATAAAATAATTTATATACCTCAATTTGTTTAGCTATTTCCCAATTGCTGGGGATTCCCTCAATTTCCACTTCTTTGTCACTACAAAAAGAACTGCCATAAATATTTTTATACAAGAAAATCCTTTCCCCTTTTTAATGATCTTTTGGTTATTTACCCAGTAACAGTATTTCTGGATCAAAGAGGATACACAATTTTATAGGTATAGTTCCAAATTACTCTCCAGAATGGTTAGGTCAGTTCACAACTCCACCACCAGAGTATTAGTATTGATTTCTTGACTTTGGAGACTTATTTGCTTAATTGTAGAGTAATAGAGCTTTTAGAACTAGAAGGGCCTTTAGATGTTGCAAAATTTCAGAATTGGAAGGGATCTCAAAGGTCATTTAATCAAATCCATATCTGAATAAGAATCTTCCCTACAATATCCTCCTGCACTGATCAGGAAGCCTTTTCTTAAAGATTTCAAATGTGGAGGATTCTACTATCTCCTGATGCAGCCCATTTCCTTTGGGATATTTCTAATTGTCAGGAAATTTTTCCTTTGCATCAAGTTTAAATTTGCCTTTTTTGTTATTGTTGTAGTGGTAGCAACATTAGCCTATTGTTCCTGGTATGGAACAAAGCAGATCTGATCTTTCTTGTGATTGGCAGCCTTTGAAATACTTAAGGATTATCAGAGCTTCTTTTTTCCAGAATAATATCACCCCCCCCAAAAAAAAACACTCCAATTCTTCTTTTTTTTTTAATTTTTGCAAGGCAAACGGGGTTAAGTGGCTTGCCCAAGGCCACACAGCTAGGTAATTATTAAGTGTCTGAGACCGGATTTGAACCCAGGTACTCCTGACTCTAAGGCCAGTGCTTTGTCCACTACGCCACCTAGCCGCCCCTCCAATTCATTTTCAACAAACATGCAAGTAATAACAATCTGGTATAGAGGAAAGGCTGCTCGACTAGAAATCAGGAAGGCTTGAGTTCAAATACTACCTCAAAAATGTATTTAACTATGTGTCATTAGACAAGTAGCAACCTCTATGTCCTGGCATGGAATTTATCTACAAAATAATAGTTAATGGAGAGAGGCTGCTGACTCCTACACATTGCCAAAACCACAGGTTTTTCAAGGTTGGAAGATATTAGACTAGGGGTGCTGAGACTACAAAGACCAAAATTCTTCTGGGATTCTGGATGAGGTGGGAGGATATTTATATAGCATGAATTTAAAGTCTTTCATCATTCTGATGACCTGGTCTCTGGAAACTTTTCAGATTATCAATGTCCTTTATGCAAATGTGTTGTCCAGAATTGAACACAATATTTCAGTTGTAGTTTGTTTAGAGTAGAGAACAACAGCCTTATTCTTGGATGCTTTGACTTTTTACATAACCAAGAATTACATTAACTTTCTCAGCTGTCAGAGTCCAACTCCATCATTTTACAGATGAGGAAACTGAGATTGAAAAAAAGGAAAATGAAGTAATCAAGGATACACAATGTTAGTAACAAAGATAAGAACAGAATCTTTCCTTGCCTTCTAGTATCTGTGTATTCTTTGTCATTCTGCACACTATCTTACTTGATATTGTATAAAAAGGTAATGTAACCTATTGAAAAGAACACTGATTTCAAAGTCATTGAATCATAATCTCTTATATAGAGAGTAGGAAGGAAGCTGAGAGATGATCTAGTCTAACCCTACCACAAGCAAGTTCAAAACACAGTCATATGATCTAACATCAAAAACAGATAGGCTTTGGGAAATTAAAATGACATTAAAGATGAAGCATTGCTGTCTTCTCTGCCATATGACCCAGGAACCAAGACCAAATATTTACCTTTCTATTTGTATCTCCAGTGCTTGGCATAGTATTTTCTTCACATGATAAGCACTTAATAATTTTTTTTCATATCCAATCATTTATTCAAAACTAGATCTTAAATCTCCTCAATATTTTCAACAATTGACCCCTTCAGTTTTCTTCTGAAGACTTTCAGGGATGGAAAATTCACTACATTCAACAACAACCCATTCCTCTTTTAGACTGTGTCAATCATTTGGAAATTATCCCTTATATTTGGCTGAAGTTGACCTTCCTGGAGTTTTCATACATTGGTCATAGTTTTTTGCTCTGGCACCAGATAGGACAAATCTTTGTAATTTTTTTTGACATCCTTTCAAATATTTAAAGACAGCTATTACATGTCTCCCAAATCTTCTCTTTTCTAGACTAAACATTCCCAATTCTTTTGACCAATCCTTATATAGCATGGTTTGAGGTCCCATCAATTTGAGTTCTAGCTTGGACAAATTGTGATCTTGGGTAAATTATTTAATCTCCTTTGTTTCTTCACAAGTGAGATAATATGTACAGTGCTTTGCAAATCTTAAAGCTATTTATGTTGTTATTTTATTATTATTAAGATTAAAAAGGTCTAATTTATGAGGTCTTTAACTTTAAAAGTTTCTAGTTGTGGTTCAAGAGAAGAAATTTGTGAGCCACTGCTAGCTTAGTATACAGAAGATACAAATATTTTGTTATATAACTGGAAGCCATTGGTTTTGTTTTCATCTTTGAAAACTGTTTGGACATTTGTGATTCAAAACACCTTTATCACATGTTGGAGTCTTTGAAGCTGAATGATACTGATTGTTTAGATCTAACATCACAATGTATCCTTAAACTCATTTCCCTTTTTGAGAAACATTTTTTCTTTATAGCTTTAATGCAAACTTTGTAGAATAAGGTAATTTCTTTCCACAAGGGCATTTAAGGCCCAGACTTTCCTTGTCAAACTGAGATTCTAAGCTAATAAAGAAGATTGTGTGTTGATCATAAATCCCCCATGTAACGGTTGGTAAATCAGTCTGTCAATATATATTTATAAAGTGTCTACTATGTGCCAGACACTATCCTAAGTGGTCTTCACTTTTTTCTTTGCCACTAGACTTTGAGGATTATGAAGGAGAGAGTAAAATTGATGACTTTGCACAGCTCTACCTCACTTAAATCCAATTCACTGCAAATCAAAACATCACCTTTGTGATGTCATTGGTCTTCTTTGAGAATAAAGGATGATCAATAACTAAGTTCTAGAGATACAAAGAAAGGCAAAAGACAGTCTTCCTGGAAGGAGTTCATGAGCTCTTTGTGGAAAAGATTGAGAAAGGCTTAAGAAGCATCCACCTAGCAAGGATAAAGTCCTGTAACTGGGAGGGAGATGATGAGGTGGCTACACTGAGCCCATTCCTTAAATGGAGGATCTGGGAGGAACTCTCTGATGTCTAACCTTCCAACCTCTCCAGAGGGAGGGAGGATTCACAGAACTAGGGAGTATGGATAAATTAATAAATGTGTATTTTAATAACCTTATTTTCTTTGTAATTCTCTGTAATTTCTTTCTCTGTAATTCTTTGTAATTCTTTATTTTATGTGTAATCCAGATTTTGCTGGGTATCCCTAATATGTAGATGCCTTATTCAACATACATTCAATCTGTCTAGTATGAAGCCTCTTCTATCCCCAGCTATGTGGGCCAGTATAGTCTCTTTGATCTGCCAACTGCATCTTTAAAACTGGCAAGACTGAGTTATTTGCTTTTTTTCCCATTGTCCTCTTTCTGCTATCCTTTAGGGGTCCCAGGGACTTGTATCTGCTATACCTACCCTAGTGTGGAGGCCATGAACTTAACTGACCTTTAGTTTTCCTCCTGCTCTGAGAAATGGGCCTGGTGGGTATTTCTTTCTGTTCTATGTGATTTGTCTTCAGTTTTGGGTATTGAAGATAATATATCTTCTGCTTCTGGAAGCAGAAGCTCAAACCTTTGAGATCTTAGAGTCAGGAGAGCAGGTGACCTGGTATAGTAAATGCTTGAGAAATTAGGGTGCTTCTTCTCTTTCCTCTGCCCCATGAGATAAAAGGGATATTTTGGGGAGAAAAAGTTTGTATATTTGTGACTACTCCTTTTGAAGGAAATATTCCTTTGTAAAAGTTCTAAGGTTACACAGATATTAGTTGTTGGGGTTTTTTTTAGATTTTTACAAGGTAAATGGGGTTAAGTGGCTTGCTCAAGGCCACACAACTAGGTAATTATTAAGTGTCTGAGGCCAAATTTGAACTCAGGTACTCCTGACTCCAGGGCCAGTGCTCTATCCACTGTGCCACCTAGCCACCCCCATAGACAGTTTTCAAAACAAAATAAAACATTATTCTAAGAACAGTTCATTAGCTTCAGCTTGGCACTAAAAATAAAAGTAAAACAGTCCCTGACTTCTAGAACTTTCTTTCCAACTGGAAATATAACATGCACACTTTAAGGTTACATGTACATACAAGATCATTTAGGGAGAAAGGAACCTAATAGCAGGAGAAATCATGAAAGGTTTCAGGTAGAAGTTTATGTTAGGGTGGAGTCTTTAAGGAGACCAGAGATTCCAAGTGAAGGAGGTGAGGAGGGAGTGTAGTGCATTCCAGACATGTTTTGTGGAGCAGCAAATAGGCTACATGACTGAACTGCAGGATGAGCAGAAGGTAGGAATGGACCAGGGTTTGAACTTAAATATATCAGTGTCAGACCTGACCCTTAAGTAAGACAGAGTTAGGGGCTAATGATGACAGATTCTATTGGGAGTGTTGTTGGGAGCCAGGGTCTCTAAGCTGTTTGACACAGTCGCAGCAAGAAGACTCAAGGCAGTCACACTGCCTGATGGAACAACATTTCCTTCTTCAATATATATATATAGGGATTCCATGTATACCCATATTTATAGGTCTATTATTGATTGCAAAACTTACTCATCCTAATAGTGGAATGACTATAAAGGAAGGATTTCAGAGAAATTCCTTGAATAAAACAGATTGTAAACTCTGTCCAAATTTAGCAGGACTGCCTCTCCCTGAGACATACAAAAGGCTTCAACATTATGAAATCTTTTGGAAGAAACAGCACTGGGAGTTCCAGAGAGATGTCAGAATATATACAGGGAAACCAAATACAAGATGGGTCAGATAGAATTCCAGGGAAATTAACAGTTTTGCCCCCCTTATCATACACAGGAATATATGATAAAGATGGTGAGAGAATAGTTAGTATAGGTAACCCATATGTGAACTCTAACAGCCTTAGTTTATTGGGAAAGAATAAAAAGTCATAGAAACCACAGCGTCTACCAACAAAGGCTGAAAGGAAAATTGGTTATTGAAGGAGTCAACGGACAGGTGGACAAGCATAGCTACCCTCACTATAGGTTGTCAAGGGAGCATATCGAAAACATTACATATGAGGTACAAAAACATAAAAGCATTCCATTAAACAAATTATATCAAATATTATTATAAGGAAAGTTCTGTTTAATTAATAACTTTACTATGCAGCAACAAACTAGGCAACGGGCAGGTTGAGGTCATCACGGTCTGAGCAGGGACAAGAAAATTAACTACATGATTAATAATCACACTTGTAACCACTACATGATCTAACTTGTAACCATATGAACTACGTGATTAATGATGAAAATTGTATACTTTTGTAACCAAGGAAATGATTTTAGTTTGCTTGTTTCATATGATTTTGAGACTATAAAAATAAATCTAAGCAGCTGACAGTCAGTCAACCTGCTCCTGCCTTTACCCATTTGTTGACTCAACTCATTTCGCCGACTCTGTCCCTCCTGTCATGTTCCAAGAACCCCAGGGAGGCTGGACCCCCGCAGGGTGTAATGAATATAGTATCAAGCTTGGAGTCAGGAAGACCCTAGTTCAAATCCAGCCTCAGACACTAACTAGTTGTGTGACCTAAGGATAAGTCAAGTCCCACCATTTACTTCAGTTTCCTTATCAGTAAAATAAGCAGGAGAAGGAAATGTCAAACCACTTGTAAAATCTCTACCAAGAACACCCTACCACCCTTTCCCTAAAAGGGGTGGTCCTGAAGAGTCAGGCACAACTTAAATGAATACACAAACAAGAACAATAAACCAGGCTGTAAGAAGAAAGTACTTAAGTGGAAAGAGAAAGTACAGTCCAAATTGTAATCCAGAAGAATAAACGGTGTCAGCTCTCAGGAGGAAATCCAATCCAAGGAAGTCAGAAGTACTTAATAATGACAGTTGATGGTTAACAGCAATATAAAGTATTTCAGGGAACTACACTACAAAGACCTAAAGATATCAGTAAAATGGAAGCTTGTAACCTACTGGAAAGGGTCAGACAAATCAGGTTCAAATCCTGACTTCACCTTTGACTATATAACCAAAGGTAAGTCACTTCCCTTCTATGGGCCCCAGTTTCCTTATCAGTAAAAATGAAAAGATTGACCTTGAGATCCCTATCATCTCTAACTCTATGATCATGAAATTTTCCCATTCAAGAAAAAATTCTTTTGTGGCAGCAATGAGCTAATCACTACTCCCTTCTCACTCTGTTGCATCAGCATAGCCATAGGCCCACACAATTAGATCCTGGAAAAATTCTCAGGTTCTTTTTGCTCTTTTCTAGTGCAGGTGGGGTCTCAGATTGTGAACTTAGTTTTATCATTGAGCAATAGGCTAATTTGCTCCATTAATACAAGATAATGCCTTCCCACAGTTATATAGAGCTTTTGAGATTGAGATTTGAGATCATACAAATGATCTCCTTTCACATTAACAATTACAATGTGAAATAGGTGCTATTGTTACTCTTATTTTATAGACATAGGAAGATACATAATAATAATAAACACTTGCAATATGCTAAGCATTGTCTTAAGGACTTTACCATTTTATCTTATTTTATCCTCACAACAAATATGGGAGGTAGGTGCTTTTATTATATCCATTTTATCGAATTCATTTTATCCTCACAACAAATATGGGAGGTAGGTGTATTTATTATATCCCTGGGTAAATCACTTAACTAATATCTGCCTTGTTTTGTCGAAGAAATCAAAGCAGACATTGGTTAAGTGATGAACCAGGGTAACATAGCTAGTAATGAGTCTAGATTTGAACTAGGTTTTTCTCCAGATTCCAGACCCAGGTTTCTATCCAATATACTACTTAGTTATGGGCACTGGATCTGGAGTCAGGAAGACCAGATTTCAAATCCAACCTGAGACATTTAATATGTGGCCCTAGTTAACTCATTTGGTTTCTTTCTGTTCTTTGCTTTCCTCATCTGTAAAATGGGGATGATAACAGAATTTATTTTCTCTGGTTGTTATGAAGATGAGATAATATTTATAAAATTCTTTACAAGCCCAAAAACATTATATAAATATGGTCATCATCATGATTATTAGATAAGGAAATTGAGTCTTAGAAAGTTTGTTGTTTGGGTTTGAAGAAGATTGTACAGCCAAGGCCAATACTATACCTATTCTACCATGCTGACTTATTCAAGGACAACACAAGCTGACCTTTCAACCTAAGTAGCTATACAGACCAGTAGGACCCACTATAAGCCCCAGTTATTGCTATGGAAATACCAGTGATTTGAGGAAAGACCAGTAAGACTCAGTCCCAAACCACTTACTGAAAGCTGTAACACTGGAAAAAGAAGTCAAATTCACAAGGGGGACTGATACAAAGTAGAGAACAGATAGCTTTAAGAATAGAGTGGGTTTGCCACAGAATTTTTATAAAGAGGGCTACTCAAGGGGCTGCTAGGTGGTGTAGTGGATAAAGCACTGGCCCTGGAGTCAGGAGTACCTGGGTTCAAATCCAGTTTCAGACACTTAATAATTACCTAGCTGTGTAGCCTTGGGCAAGCCACTTAACCCTGTTTGCCTTGCAAAAAAAAAAAAAAAAACCTAAGAAAAAATAAAGAGAGCTACTCAGAAAATCCTAGAATTCTAAAGCTGGAAAGTTTATCAAGTTCATCACTGGGGGCAGCTAGGTGACACATCAGATAGAGCACCAGCCCTGGAGTCAGGGGGACCTGAGTTCAAATCTAGCCTCAGACATCTAATAATTATTTAGCTGTGTGGCCATGGGCAAGTCACTTAACCCCACTGCCTTGCAAAAACAAACAAATAAAAGTTCATCACTGTCTGAAAGGTTCCCATTACCTGTAAGCCAGATGTACCCATGAGAAAAAGGTTCTGGAAGTGCTGTTCAGGATGAGATGCCATTGTTGTTGATCAGTCAGGTCTGACTCTTCATGACCCCATTTGGGGTTTTCTTGGCAAAGATACTAGAGTGTTTTGTCATTTCCTTCTCCAACTCATTTTCCAGATAAAGAAACTGAGGCAAAAAGGGTTAAATGACTTGCTCAGCATCACACAGTAAGCATCTGAGGCCAGATTTGAATTCACAAGAATGATTTATGAATCTAGGCCTAGCATTTTATCCACCGTATCTGCCCTTTGACCTTGCCATAAAGTCTTATCATTTCCCCACTCTTTGGTGTAGTCTAGGCTTTAAAACCTTGAGCATTCTACAGCAAAACTCAACACACCAGAATTCCCTCAGGAACTCATAATTTAGGGAACACAAACAAAGACATCTGAGGAAAGCTTCTCTGACAAACCAGACTTGTCAAAATCTGCTCTGTTCCCAAGGTCGGTCTTGTCCCTCTTCCTCTTTCCTTCTAAAACACATAGCCTACCACGATATAATGGACCAGCCTAGAGACCAGCCTAATGCTTTAGAGATCTCCCTATTGTTACTTGCCACTAACTGACAGGCCTGTTGTGAGGCTCAAAGAAGATAATGGATGTAAAGCACTTTGCAAGCCTTCAAGGTCTATATAAATGCCTGCAGTCACCAGGCCTCCAAAATGGTGATGACTTCATTTTCAGAGCCTTTCACACTACTACTGAGCTCAAAAAAAATGTTTATAGAGCAAGAAAGGAGTGTGCTCATAAATGTTTAACATTTGGGTTGGGGTAAGAAAGGGGAGGAATATACAAAAATGCACTTTAAGTTTAATCTTCATTATTACTGGTTATTGAATAGAAAAAATACCAGGTTTAGACAAACATGGTCTCAGACACTTAATGACAGGGTTAATCTTGGTAAGTCACTTAAACCTTTGTTGTCCTCAGTTTCCCCACCTATAAAATGAAAATAACTTTCTAAATTATTATGAGGATCAAATGAGATAACAATTGTAAAGCATCCAAGCATAGTGCCTGGAGCTACATAAATGTTAGTTATTACTATTATCATCAAACTAGAAAGGAGGTAAATACTCTTATAAAAGATTGGCAACAACTTCTGTCTTCTAAATAGATCAGCTGACCTACCTTCTCTATACAGAGGGAAGTTTAGCAGTCCTCTTGTCTAACTCTCTGGTTCCTCTGGTTTTCAATATTTTGCCTCCTTTAAGATTCAAGAGTAAACCTTGAACCAATGATGCCATTACTGAGAGTATGCCACCAAGAGGTTAAAGGCAGAGGGGAAAGTGTCATAGATGCAAAAATATTTATAGCAGCACTTTTGGTATGGTAATGGTAACAAAATGGTAGAATGGTAGAATGGTAACAAAAAACTGGGAAGAAAGTGAGTATCCATTAATTTAGTTGAACAAATTGTGGTATGTGAATAAAATGAAATATTATTACACCACTAGAAATGACAAATAAGAATTCAGGGAAATTTTGGAGGTCTTGTCTGAAATGATACAAAGTGAAAGCAAGAAAAACAATGTACATAATTAAAAGGAAAGAGCATTGACAATGACAGCCCTATTATCCATGATAATGAATCCATAAATGTACACTGTTGCTCTGTTGGTGCCACTTAACTCTCAGTAGAGAGACAGCAGTCTATAGGCCTATCTTGTCAGTCTTGATCAACATGTTGATTTGTTTTTACTTTATTGTATTTTAATGTGAAGGATGATTCTATTATGGGATAGAGGAACCATTGGTAAGTAACATGGAGACATGTATCTCCCCGTCAAGTGAGATCCATGAACAATGGTAGACAGCTCAGTTCCCATATTCCTATTCCAAGAAAAACAACTACAACAACAATCAAAAAACTTAAAAACTTAAAATATCACTAGATGAATAATGATCAATAAATTCAATGAGCAATCAAAATAAATGTCTTCTACTGAACTACACAAAAAAAATCATCCATAAGTCCACCTACAATAAGAAAGGGGACCCAACAGAAAATTCGGTGCCTTCCCAGGCAAACAAACTAGTAGCTTACCAGAGCACCAGGTACTAGTCAGAGATTCATGTAGTCTGCAAGACTCTGTATCTGGAGGCCAATAACAGCAGAAGGTTCCCTAAAGAAGAAACTTATATTCTGGACCTTGGAAGCAATCAAGGTCTATATAAATGCCAATTATTATTATGATAATTAACCTGCAGTCACCAGGCCTCCAAAATGGTGATGACTTCATTTTCAGAGCCTTTCACACTACTACTGAGCTCAAAAAAAAAATGTTTATAGAGCAAGAAAGGAGTGTGCTCATAAATGTTTAACATTTGGGTTGGGGTAAGAAAGGGGAGGAATATACAAAAATGCACTTTAAGTTTAATCTTCATTATTACTGGTTCTTGAATAGAAAAAATACCAGGTTTAGACAAACATGGTCTCAAACACTTAATGACAGGCAATCACACAAATGCTCAGATAGGGACTAATCCCTTGGGTTTTGAGGTCCATTGTTTTCTATCATGAGATGCCATAAAGGACCAGAAAGATTCAATGCTCTGAATCTCAGGTTTTGTGAGAAAGGGCCTAACTCCAGGAAGTAAAAGTCAGCACAGGAAACCAGGTGACCCAAGTCAAGACCATACAGAATTATCCACCCACCCCACAAATGCAGCAAAGAGTAATGGTCTGACCTTAGTAAAAAAAAAAAAAAAAAACTCAAATCAGAAATTAAGCTTGGAGAGAGAACTAAACTGAAGAAGCACCAACCATTATAAATAATTATTGCAGAATAAAAGTTACTAAAAAATTCAGTCTAGATGGAAAAGTCATTTCTCTAACAAGTGTAAGAAGAGACTCAAAGAAAAAAATGTATTTTCCACAAGGACTAAAATAATTCCCCAAAGAAATGAAGCAAGAGAAAAAATAAAAATGAAATAAAAACTTTGTAGGAAATAAGTAGAAAAATAGGAGAAAAGAAAATAAATATATAATTCAGAATAGGAAGCAATAAACTTTACCCAAGTAATGTATTCCCTAAAAATTATAAGAGATCAAAAAGATTAATCACTCAATGAAACCACAAGAAATATTAAAATAATAGCAAAAGAATGAAAAATACTAGAAAATATAAGGGATCTGCTAACAAAAACAACTCACCTGGAAAATGGTTAAGGATAGATAATTTAAGAATCATTGATTTCCCTGAAAACATGATTTAAAAAGAGTGTACAATAAATCATAAATGAAAACTGCTCAAATCAAAACTAAAACCAGGGGACAATTAAAAATAAAATCCAATAGTCAACTACTTTAAACTTCAAAAGAAAAAGTTCTAAAAATGTCATAATAAAAATCCAGTGCTTCTATGGTAAAGAAAAAAGTGTAAGTAGTCAGAAAGAACATGGAGGAAGAGATAGGGGATTGGGGATCAGATGAGGTTCTTTCTGAACCAACAAAAGAAAATTGAACACACATACACTTGCATACACATACATTCACATCCACTCTTACAGAATTAGCTATAGAAATATAACTAATTCAACAGGGAAACAAAGATATTTAGGGAGAGGGTGAAATGGGATTAAGAGGCAGGATAATATGAGGATGGGAATAGTCACAAGTAAAAAAAAAAACTTCTTAACCCTGAAAAGGGGACAGTTAAGTAGTTCTGTGGATAGAGTACCAGACCTGGAAACAAGAAGACCTAATTTCATATCCAATCTCAGACACTTATTAAATCTGTGACCCTGGTCAAGTCACTTAGCCCTGTTTGCCTGTTTCTTCATTTGAAAAATGAAATGAAGAAGAAAATAGCAAACCACTCCATGTTCTTTCTTTGCCAAGAAAATCCCAAACAAAAGGTCAAACATATCTGAAAGGATTAAATAATTATGAAAGGAGAATAGAGGCAATTAAAAGGGGGAAAAAAGGAAAATATTTGGAACCTAAGGAACCCCATAAATGACTAAAAAATATTGTAGAATAATTATACCATAAAAAATGATTATCTAAAAATGATTTTAGGCAAACTTGGAAAATATGAACTGATACAGATTGAAGGGAGTAAAGCTAGTAGAATAATATCTACAATAGCAATAGTATTGAAAAAAAAATTTAAAAGAGTTAAAAACTCTAATCAAAGCAATGACAAACTACATTTCCAGAGGATCTTTGATGAAGCATATAAACCTACTTCCTAACAAAGAGCTAATGACCATTGTATTTATTTGTTTCTACTTGATTATGTTTATTTGTTACAAGTTTTTTCCTGTTGTTATTTTGGAGTAAAGTTGTAGGAGAAGAGTTAGTAAGTGTGATGATAAAAAAGAAAATAGAGAATGACCATCAAAATATGTAGAAAGAAATTCAGAAGAAAGAAGGAGCAAGCAGGACAGTTTTGAAATTTATCAATTTGAAATATATCTAATATATACATATACATCTAATAGTAATATAGAAAAAGATTAATGATTTCATATTCAATCTTATTTGTGCATCCTACTTTGTCTTATTGAGGAGATTGTGATTCAGTTCAAAATTTTAAAAATTAAATTAAAATTTATGTTCTATATTTATATTATATATTTATATATTTTATAAAATTTTAAAAATGAAAATAATACCAGTATAGAAAGAATATCAGTAAATCTTTTAATTAATTTTTAAATCTTAAGGAAAGGTGCATCAGAAAGAGATCAGGGCTGACCATCCCTTCTCAGTCGGGAGAATTTCTATATTATGATTAAACTTTGGGCATTGCTTTAAACTCTTGAATTTTCATCCTAGTTTTCTCATTTCCTGTCCCATACAGTTTCATTTGGTTCACTTACTTTCTCACCTAGAATGATAGAATATAGGATTTCCCAAAAGTCAGTGGAGTTTTCTTTTACTAAAAGCTTAGGATCAGTCTGTAGTAGATCTGGAAGGTATTTCATTCTTCCCATAGACTTCATCTAGTTCAGTCTCTTCATTACTATAAATTGGGAAATGTAGGATCAAAAGAACACAGAAACACAGATTTGAAGCTGGAAGTTCATTTTTTTATTTTCCATTTGAGGAAACTGAGATCAAGAGAGTCTAAGCCACTTGCTCCAGATCACCCAGTTGGTGTCTGATGGCAGATTTGAACCTCAGGGGAAGGAACTCAATAAGGTCATCCAACTAGTTCATCAAGTTGTAAGCAAGCATTTAAGTGCCTATGATGTTCCAGACACTATGCCTAAGCACAGTTGGGGTGCAAAGAAAGCCATATCACGGGTTAATATGTGACAGTTGTAATTATAAGCTAGGTCTCCTAGCTCCCTGTTCTATATGACAACAGCCTCCTCCAAGTCTCAAAGAATACAGCAACAATTCAATGCAATAAAATAATTTAGACAATTCTTTGGATGGAATGCCAAGTCTGAGGAACAGAAAAGAAGCCAAATTGGCTGGAACATAAAGTGCATGACAGGGAGGAATGTAAAATAAGTCTGGAAAGGTAAGCTAGAGTCTAACTGTGAAGGACTTTAAATGCCAAGATGAAGCATCTGTGTTTTACCCTAGAGGCAATATGGAACAATTGAAGATCTTCAAGCTGGGAAGTAACTGGTCAGACATGTGCCCCAGAGAGATGATTCTGGCACTTATATAGAACTGCCAAAGCCATATAGAATAAATGGGAGAGGTGCAAGACTGAAGACAAGGAAACCAGTGAGGAAACAAAAGCTATAGGTTGTGGGAGTGAAAATGGGTAAATCCTCAATATTGGCTAGAATAATCAGGGCAGGCAAAGATTCTTAGAGATAATAAAGAGAAAGAAGAAAAGGAGGAAAGAATCATAGAATCTTAGAGTTGGTAAGGACCTTGGAGAGAGAGTTTTGGCATAGCATTTAGGGAACTAAACATAAAGTCAAGAAGATTTCAGTTTAAATCTCATCTCGTACACAAACTATGTGACCCTGAACAAGTCACCTAATCTCTATGTACCTCAGTTTCCTCAACTATAAAAATGGGAATAATAATAATAACACTTCACCTCACAGGATTTTTGTGAAGGTCAAATGAGATAATATAATGTAAAACATCTTCTCAACCCTAAAGCTATAAATGTTAACTATCTGGTTCAGTTTTTTCAAGAGTAAAATGAGGTAATTATATTCATTGACTTTTGAGATATCTTCCAACTCTAAATCTCTGATCATATGATCTTATTCCAAAGGTTTACAAAGCTATTACATATAGCACCTCATTTGATCTTCACCATAACTCTCTCAGGTAGGTGTTCTTATTATCTCTATATTACAGATAAGAAGACTGATTTGTCAGAGACAATAGTTGGCTTTCCCAAGATGATGCAGCCAGTATCTTTTTGGAATTCAAATATTGGTCTTCCTGTCTACAAGTCCAGTACTCTATCCACTACAACAAAATTCCTTCATGAGTAAACCAGGCAATCTCTTTATGAAAATGGCTTCCATTGATAGAGAAACTACCACTCCCTAAACCAGACTATTCCATTATTGAACAGCTTGGATCATTAGGAAGTTCTTACTTATGCTGAACCTATGTTTGCCTCTAACTCTCTTTCTTAGAAGAGATGAATGCTTCCTTTCTTACCAGACTGTACTCTGTACCAGACTTCTTTACCAAGTCTACCAAGAGTCCTCTTCTGTTCTCAGCTTCCACCTCCCCCACTGTTTATCTGCTTCCTTTTATGCATTGCCCTCCATTAGAATGTTAGCTCCTTGAGAGCAAGGACTGTCTTTCTTTCTTTTTCCTCTTATTTTTTTCCAGTTGCATGAAAAGGTAGTCTTCAACCTTTATCCTTTTATAAGCTTTTGAGTTCTCCATTTAACAAATTTCCATATTAAGGACCGTCTTTATTTTTACTTGTATTTAAATTCTCAGCTCTTATCACAGTATCTGGCACATAAGTCCTTAATAAATGCTTATTGATTGGCTGACTAATTGGCTGAATAAATGAATAAGTATTCTAGCTGTCATTGTGAAGAATATGGAGAATTAATTCAGTTATGAGATGGATTATGTTCCCTTTTACAAGTCTTCTTATTTTTACTTAGAAACTAGAAAGTTGTATGGCCCTTTTGTCAGTTAATACACTTTCTGCCTATTTCCACTTGTTTAACTTAAATGTATTGTAAATACATTGATTCATCTTTATGCAGCCATTTATTTTTACAGAATAGGTTTCAAAACAACCCTATGAGGAAGAAAACATAATGTAGTGTAACGGCAAGAATACTGATCTTTGAGTCAGAAATTAGAGTTCATATATGACCTCTAACACTTACTAGTTTTGTGACCAAAGACAAATTATTTAACCTCTGAGGGTTTCAGTTTCTTCTCTATAAAAAAAAGATATAATAACAACATTCCTAGCTCCTTCACCCAAAAAGTCACTAGTGGAAATTGCTAACTGTTGATCAGGTGATTTGAGCATCTAAATGCCCCACCATGAACAAGAAAACTTTCTTAATATCAATCTGCCATTCAGCAGTCTTAGAGTGGAAATAATCTCAGGGGAAGATCTGCCTGTGGTTAGTGGTTAATGAAGGGAGGAAGTGGTTAACATTAAAGCTACTAAACTTTCCCCATTCCTTCTTCCTCCTATAGCTATTCATTGTGACTTTTAGTCCTAACCCTCAGTGTTCTTCCAGGCCAGCACTCTGGCTCTGGGTTCACTTTCCTCTTTTAACAATATAGCTCTTAGATTTACTGTCTTCTATTTTTAAATTTCTTTTCCTCTCATCTTCTGAAATCTTCTCAAACCACAACCCTGGGTTATTTAGTCATGGGCTCTTCTACTTCTGCTCACAAGTTGCTGGATGATCTGGGTGGTACAGTGGATAGAGCACTGGTCTTAGAATCTGGAGGATGAGAGTTTGAATCCAGCCTCAGACACTTGCCACTTTACTAGCTGTGTGATCTTGGACAAGTCACTAAATCCTAATTGCCTCACATCCAAGGCCATCTCCAGTCATCCCAATTCATAGCTGGCCAATGGATCCAGATGGCTCTGGAGGAGAAAGTCAAACTGGTAACTTAGCACAACACCCTCTCACTCAAATCCAATTCATGTGCTTGTCATGGCATCACCTTCCTGAAGTTATGGTCTTCTTTGAGAATGAAGAACAAACATTATCATTCTGATGATCTTGTAGAAAGTCACACAATAATGATGAATTAGGCTCCTTATAAATGGATGTTTTCTGGTCTCAGCCTGACCCTCATGATCAAAAGGCAATCTTTTAACTCTTTTTAATTGACTCAGGATATTCCTCATAATTATTATGCCATGCTTTCTCTTCTCTTCTCAAGCTTCCTAACCTACGCTTTCCTCTTCCTTTTCAGCAGAAGATCTATCCTCATTCTTTTGGGAAAACAGAAATCAAAAAACTGAGCCTGAGGATTATCCAAAGGGTAATAGAAAAGCATATGGTAAACCTGAGCAAGAGATAACATATTACAAATGAGAAGATAAAGAAGTGGTATATAAGATAATATCAAAGAAATTTTTGATCACAGAATAAAGATGAGCTGGTTATGTTGCAAGAGAAAGGATTAACCAATTCATATCTAGTGAGCTCCATTGGTATCTTCTGGATACCTAAAGAATGCAACGAAAACCACCGGAATGTGTGATGGACCTCTCATGCCAAGTTATTGGAGAACATGGATAAAAGATGCACAAGTTTGGCAGGAATAGGTGGACTGCAATATGCAACTTTGGATAGAATCCTCACAGTAATATACTCTCAGATATATTGGAGTATTCCTACTTTGCAAAATTGTTGTAAAGACCAACCAAAATATTGCCTAAAAAGGGCTATATATATAGATATATATATATTCTCTTATTATATATTATATTATATATTATATATAATATATATATTATATATATTATATATTATATATATACATATATATTCTCTTATTAAAAATGCAAGTTAGAGGCCACTAGGCAAGGAGATAGAAAATACACTGTACTTAGAGTGAGAAAGAAATGAATTCAAATCCAGCTCCAAACTGTTACTGATTGTGTGAACCTAAGCAGGTCACTTAGTCTCTGCCTCAGTTTCCTCATCTGAAAATGGTAATAATAATAGCACCTATCTCCTATCATCATTTGTGGGAATCAAATGAGATAATATATGTAAAGTGCCATATAAATGCTATACTTCTATAATATATCACCTTTTTGCAATGTCTTTGAGGAAATTCATGCTTAGGTAAGGTTTAGGCTGAATGACCTCCCCTAAGTCATCAGATTCTGTCTTTCTTGGTCTTCCTCCCATTTACTTATTATAAGTTGTTCAGCTCTAACCTCTTCATGTTATTTATTTAGCTTTCTTTTGTAGGGGGTCTCCGTGCTCAGAACTTGTCTTCTAAAGTCAAAACCTATGACTCAGAACAATCCATTACAAACAAAGACCCTGAAGAAATCTAGTTAGAACTCTAAAGTCATGAACTCAGAATAATGAGCACAGGAAATTAAGGTAAATAAAATAATGCTTCTTAAGGTGTTTCTTCCATATGCTTATGGAGGCTCAATGATGGCATCAGTGTAAATACTCCAAAAACATAATCAGAGCTCACCCATTTTCTATTATCCTATGCAGTGTTTGACTCTACTCCATTAATCCACAAGCATTTATTTGGGGCCTATTTTATTCTGGACACAGTACTTAACACTGAGGATAGTCTTAAGGAATTTACATTTCATCTAGGAGACAATTATATTTATAAGCAGGCACAGAATAAATATAAAGAGAATAAAGGCAAAATCAACAAAAAGGAATTAGGGATGTAGGACATCAGCAGTTGAGACAATGGGGGAAGATTTTTGTTTAGAAGGTAATATTTGAGCTGAGCTATGACTTGAGGAAAGGAAGGAATTTTATGAAACAGATTTGAAGAGGGAGTATATTCTGACCATGGAAATGAGACAGTGTGAAGTCAGGAAATGAGGGGCTTGCCATGTGTGGCAGGAACAGAAAGAAGTCCAGTTTGGTTTCATTATGGGTTGGGGTCAGGTCTTAAAGGGCCTCAGCAGCTAAACTGAGGATTTCATATTTGATCATGGAGACAAATGAAAAGACACTAAAATTTATTAAATAAGATGTAACATGAATAGAACTTAAGATTTTAAGGAAAATCATCATGTTCTCTATGATATTCATCCAACAGTACCATAACAACAGTGGATGGACCAAGGTTTTATAATAAGATACCCGATATCTGGGAGGAAAAAGGCTTGCAGCTCCTTCTCCTGAATTATAACTTCCTACATCTATAACATAACTGCCTCCATTCTATTCCCCTACTCATCATATTACCATTGCACCTCCCTCCTAGGGTTAAGTGAGTAGCTTGCTGTATTCTCAGCATATTCTTGTGCCCCTGGGTGGAGAGGATAATCATGGTTTCTCTTCCCTCAACTCTGCATCTTTTCTTTGTGGCCTTCCACTGAGAACTGCCACCTCTTCCTACAGGCTAGAGAATATGGCACCCATTTCTCCTCCATTGGGACTAAAATGGGAGTAAACTCCATACCAGGATCTTAGTGCAAGTAAGAGCTGACTACATACACATATGCTAAATAAAGTGAGATTCCAATACCTACCTATACCACAGGTACCTGAATCTCACCTGCTCCATTGATTACCAAGGGAACCTGGGCCAATGATTTGGCTAGCTCTGCTCATTATATAATTCTTCCCCCCAATTCATTCATTCAATAAACAGTTATTACTGTGTCAGTCAGAAAGAATTCATTAACCATAAAATATACAAATATATCTGCATATATATATATATATATATATATATATATATATGTAAAACACCTGTTTAGGCCTGGAATTGGGAAGACTCATCTTTATGAGTTTAAATCTGGTTTCAAACAGTTACTAGTTGTGAGACCCTGACCAGGTCACTTAAATCAGTTTGCCTCAGTTTCCTCATCTGCAAAATGAACTGGAGAAGGAAATGACAAGTCACTCCTATGTCTTTGCCAAGAAAACCCCAAATGGGGTCACAAGAGTTAGACACAATTGAAACAACTGAGCAACAATAAGCAGTTCTAAAGGCCAGAGATACAAAGAAAAAGGGGGAAAACAGGACCTACTCTCAAGGAGCCTACATTCTAATTGGTGTGGACAATATATAAATAATAAAGTACCTATTAGACATATACAGAGTAGATGAAGGTAATCAGAAGGGGGAGGCACTTGGAGTTGGGGCAAGGGGCAGCTGGGAAAGGGTCTCCTACAAAAAAGTAGGATTTGAACAGGGTCGTAAAAGAAGCCAAGGAAAGTCAGAGGTAGAAATCAGAATCCAGAGTCTTCCAGATATAGAGGACAACCAAGGCAAAACCACAGAGACAGAGAATGTTGCATTGGAGGGGTTGCAAGGACGTCAGCCTTGCTACATTCTAGAGTGTGTAGTAGGGGAAGTAAGGTCTAAGAAGACTGAAGAGACAGGAAAGGACCCCACTTATAAAAAGTTTTAAATACCAGATAGGGAATTTAATATTGCATCCTGGAGGTAATAGTCACTAGAGCTCAGGAAGCAGGGTAGAGGGGGTAACACAGTTTGACCTACAATTTAAAAGCCATCTTGGCATCTGAGTGAAGGATTAATTAGAAGAGGGAGAGACGGAGAGACCTGACGTAGGGAGACCTGTTATAACTAATGCTATTGCAGTGGTCAAACAGATGAAATCTGTTTTGTAATTTATATGGCACTTAGCACAGGGCTGGACACATAGTAGACCTTCTATACATACCTGTTCCCTTCTTACTCTGGACCAGGTGAATGATGATGAGGAGCTGAGCTAGGATTGTGTCTGTGTCAGTGAAGAGAGAATGAATCTGAGAAATATAGCTTAGATAGAAAAATGACAAGATTGAGCAAGGGATATCAGGGGTAAAAGAGGTCAAGGAATCAAAGAAGACATTGAGGTTAAAAACCCAGATATTATGTAAAAAGTCACAGAAGATGCAAAGCTTAGATTAGATCTGGTTCTGATCTCATAAAACTTACTATCTAATAGATTCTAAAAACAGATCATTCTTTTGTCAAGGATTATTAAGCAAACTGGAGCATTTTCTATCCAGAGAATTGTGTTCTACTAGCCCCACTCCTAATCTGACCTATTAGATTTTGTGAGTGAGTGTGTGTGTGTGTGTGTGTATTTTACTATTAAATGTTCAGGTGCTAGATTAAATCCTAGATCACTGGACTCCGACCTACAGTCTGGGCATCTTTTTGGTCCCAAATGAGTAAGGAAAATGCATGCCTCAAAGGACCAGTCACATATATGCAATGTTGATTCTGATGCCCTTTACATGCCACCTCTGAAATATGAGGGCACTCAGCTAACACATGCTCCCTTTGGTGGGTGTCATCTGTAGATGGGCGGCATCCTGACTTGGCAACTGCTACTTTGGCTGCTTTTTCCGTTGTTATGGAGCTGCTGTTGCCATGGTATTGGGGCGGCTTTGGGGCGGGATTATAGAACATTTCTCTAGTTGTGCAGTGTGTACAGAAGGTGATAGGAAGATTGTCTGGAAGGGAAAGGAAAGGAAGGGATTAAACAGTAATCCAGAGTACCATAAAGAACCCAACCCCTTCCTCCTTTACCAAGGCTTTGCAGAAGCAAGAAACAAATCTCCAGTGAGGAAAAGATGGAGACACAAGCTATAAAGATAAAATATAATAATTGGCAATATGTTATAATAGAAAGAGGCAGTTGACATGGCTCACCATTTCCACATTTACTTAGCTGTGTATCCATGCAAAAATCAGCCTGTTGTTTTCTGCAAAATGGGTGTAAAATTTCTTATACTACTTACCTCACAGGGCTGTGGTAACAAAGTACTCTATAAGCCTTAAAGAGAAGTTATTATTGTTGGGAAAAGAGACATAGAACAAGGGACTGACATTCAGGTTAAGAGGAAAGAGAGGTCACAGGCTAAGGTAGTCAGAAAAGACTTTCTGGGGTAGTTAGGTGGTGCAATGGATAGAGCCCTGGAGTCAGGAGTACTTGAGTTCAAAATCTGACCTCAGATACTGAATAATTACCTAGCTGTGTGGCCTTGAGCAAGACACTTTAACCCCATTGCCTTGCAAAAAAAAACCTTTAAAAAAAAGACTTTCTATAGGAGGTGGAATTTTAGCTGAGTGATAGGATGATATTCATATTCCTTTAAGAATTCAAAGTTTGGGGTAGCTAGGTGGCATAGTGGATAAAGCATTGACCCTGGAGTCACTTAATAATTACCTAACCAAGTGATCTTGGGAAAGTCACTTAACCCCATTGCCTTGTAAAAAAACAAAGAACTCAAAGTTTACATTATGTTTCCATCATACAAATGAAAGGAGAAAGTACAAGCAATATTTTATAAAACTTCTATTTTATACAAGAAGAAAACTGAAGTGACAGAGACTAAGAGACTTGCCCAGGGTCACACAGTTATGTTTCAGAACTAGGACTATAACAAAGAAGTTCTTCTGACTCTATTGACTTAGTTTTCTTTTGACTCCAAGCCTTTCTCTTTTATCAGGCTTTAGTATTTCTTTCTATGATCTTGGATAATCAGTTAAACTCTCTCAGTCTGTTTTCTCTTTTGTTGAATGGGATAATAATAGCACTTGCCTCAATGGAGTTGGTATGGGGGGTAAATGAGTCAATAAATCTATATGAGATAAATCTGTATTATACACATTCATCTCTATATATATATATTTATATACAAACATGCATATATTTGCACATATATAACCACATGCTATATGAGATATAGTTGCATGAGCCAATATATTAATATGACTTTCACAGTTTTGCTCATTTCTTTGTCACTTATTTATTGCTCAATCATTTATCACTTGAAATTAATAAAGCTCCTACTTTGTTTCTGGTATAATATCCTATGCTTAACTATATCATTACCTATGAAAACATTTTAAATATAAATATTAGCTAGAATCACACAGGGTGACCTAAAAGTGCAGTTTAAAATTTTAATGCTATAAGTTAGTAATTTTATTAATCAAATTAATGATAATTCAATTAAAATTAATTGATATTAACTGATTCTATTAAAGCTCATTGTATTAAATTAATGTTGATATTTTACACTGTTAAAGTTTATAACTGCATTAAAGCTTGGGATGTTCTCTATGTTCTGAAAACCATCACTGGTCATGTAGCCTTAGACTCCTTTAGCATTTTTGGCTTCTACATGGTACTGGGGCTCAATAATAATTCCTGTTTTTAATTGTTTAATAATTAATAATAATAATTTAATGATTACAAAGTACTTGTCCCACTTTCCTCAATGTCCTTTGCACTGGTATCATAGGTAATAGACTTCAAGTTTTATAAATAAACTAAAGTTCAGTTTGACTAACTTGTCTTGTTACACAACTAAAACATTAGATGTAAGAGATGCTTTGGAGCATACTCAGATTATGAAACATGAAGGAACCTTGCTTCTGAGAGAATATATCCTTATATATGGGTGGGAGTAGCCACTTTCAGTTGGTTTCATAGTTGGAACAGCTTGTGTCTTTAAAAACTAAGTTGGTGACATACTGACTTTCCTTCCTGATCCAGAAAGGGGAAGGGTTCAACCACTGTTTAAGCCCCATAGACTGAACAGGTGAAAAGTAGTCATTCTTTCCTTCCCTCTCTCCCTTCAGGCACTGTGATCTTGATTCTCAGTCTCAGGGGCAGGAGGGGGAATCCTCATTGGATCCAGAACCAAGCCATGTTGACCTTGGAGCCAGGATTCCAGGCCAGACATGCAGTCAGCCCCCACAGTGAAGCCAGGATGCTTGGGACTTGAGCCCAAACTGGGGCTTTGGATTTGGATTTAGTGCTTGGAACAAGGCTATAAAAGAACTAAACAAAACTATGAACCTAATCACCCTTCTCTCCCTAGAGACTGAGCTGGTATAAGGGGAAATTATGTCCCTGGTATTGGGAAGTATATGTATTTGTTATTAGAGCTTCAAAATAAATATTCCTTTGTAAAAGCTTATTTGACAATTAGTTGTTAACTGAAACTAGGAATACTAGAGACCTATCCCTACAATTTGGGGAATATCATCAGTGGGGACTGGAGCCCATGGCAGAGAGATCAAACACTCCCAAACCTTTTAAGGGTACCAGAGAACCTTGAAGGAGGAGTAAAAATGCAATATCCCTGACCTTCTGGGAGTAGAGGCCAGGGTAATCTTTGTTACATAGATAGGGCTCAAATCAGTCTTCTGTTATCAAGGATAAGTTTATTTTGTTGCCTCACACTACTTATATAGATGCACAAATTTAGAGAATCCATTCCAAATGCTCACATGGATTCTTTGTGAACAACCTATGGTGGACATTCTGAGCTCACATTGGTCTGATCAGCCACAGTTGGACACACTGTAACTTGACTTTAACATAGAGATATTATTTTGGTTCTTTTCAGGAACAAAGGACAGCAATCCTAACTTAGACACACCAAAAAAATGCTCTGGTCAAAACTGAACTGTGAATTTGAGTCATCTTAATGATCAATCAGAATTCCCAAAATCTATAATGAATATGTGGGGTCCTGTAGTGATGTAAACCTTTATCCTGAAACAGTGATAAATGACAAACTTCATAGAATCCTGATTCAGTAAACAAATAATTAACTATATATTACAGATAGGACAGGGCTGGAGTCCCCAAAATTGACAAGGTACAGCCATTGCCTTCATGGGGTTTAAACTCTAGTAGGAGAATAAAACTGCTACATAAGGTAGAACAAATTAATCAGAGGTCTTATTAGGCTAAGCAATTATCTGGCCTTAGCCACCTTTGGCAGGAAAAGCAAAGGATGTGGTCAGATTCCAAGCTGCTGGACTCTGGCCAGGAGGCCATGTGGAATAGAGATTAAATTTGTTCCACTTGGCCCCAGAAGGCGGAACTAGGAAAAATGGGTGGAAGTTATAGGGAGGCAAATTTCAAATAGACAAAAAGAAGAATTTAGGAACAATTAGAATCAGTCAGTAAATGTTTATTAAATGCCTACTTATGTGATAGGCACTGAGCTAAGCCCTGGGGATACAAAGAAAGGCAAAAGTTGTCCCTGTTTTCAAAGAACTCACTGTCTAATTGGGGAGACTACATGAAAACAGCTGTGTTAACTAGCTATATAAGGATTAATTGCAGATTAAGGAAAAAAACACAGGAAAAGCATTAGCATTAAGGGAGATCAAGAAAGGCTTCTCAGAGAAGATGAGATTTTCTTTTTTTTTAATTTATTTTTATTAAAGATATTATTTGAGTTTTACAATTCCCCCCCCCATCTTGCTTCCCTCCCCCCCCACGGAAAGCACTCTGTCAGTCTTTACTTTGTTTCCATGTTGTACCTTGATCCAAATTGGGTGTGATGAGAGAGAAATCATATCCTTAAAGAAGAGAAGTCTAAGAGGTAACAAGATCAGACAATACCATATCTGTTTTTTTTTCTAAATTAAAGGGAATAGTCCTTGCACTTTGTTCAAACTCCACAGCTCCTTATCTGGATACAGATCGCACTCTCCTTTGCAGACAGCCCAAAATTGTTCCCGATTGTTGCACTGATGGAATGAGCCAGTCCTTCAAGGTTGAACATCACTCTCATGTTGCTGTTAGGGTGTACAGTGTTTTTCTGGTTCTGCTGAAGAAGATGAGATTTTCAATGGGATTTAAAAGAAGCTGGGCATATCTGGAGGTGGACATGAAGAAGAGCATTCTCAAGATGGCAGCCAGCCAGAAAGAATGGGGTGTCTTGTGGAAAGAACTGTAAGTACACAAGTGTCACTGGATCACAAATTACCTAGGGAAGAAGGAGTTATAAGTTGTAAGAAAGCTGGAAAGGTACAAAGAAACCAGGTTATAAAGAACTTTAAATGCCAAATACTTAATTCTGGAGGTGATAGCCCCAGGATTTTATTAAATTGGAGCCCTAGAAACTTCCAAAGGATCTGGTGAACCATTTATCATTGTATTGTGTGGGGTCTGTTGGTTTTTTGTTTTTTTTTTTTTGCAGTGTCTAACATAAGGTGCTTAATAAATTCTTTCTGAGTATGAATGAAGAAATTGTCAGGGATATTATAGATAATATACTTCATTCTGCTCTAAGTTTTGGTGGGAATGATCAGGAACCTTTCCAATTCATTAATAAATTTGGGAATTAGTGAATGAATGAAAAAGCATTTAAATGCTCACTATATATCAAGCAGGAGTCACAATATGCTAAAATCAAGATAGTCCCTACCTTCAATGAATATAACTTCTAATTAGGGAGGGGGGACAGCTGGGGGCAATGCATCAATGAAAGGGAAGTCAGAGGAATGTCTGACTTAGGAAATCCCTGGGGCAGTGTCTCCTTCTTATCAGATAGCTACTAGAAGATACTACACTTTAGCCATCCTCCAAGAGAAATTTCCTTATCGGCTCAGGCCAAAATCCATTCTCTTTTGACAAAGCACTTAGGATCTTAAGTGTACCAGAACACAGTTGCTTTACAAAGATAAAGTGTGCTTAGCTCCCCAAGGCCATCTATTGTCTGCAAAGGCCTCTGGGTATCCCTAGATACAGGCTTCCCTCCTGTGTAGAAGCTTCATTTGTGGGTCTGAGTTGCTTCCAGGAGCTGGTAGATTAGGCAGAGCTTCTTAATTGTGAGTCATGGCTCTTTCTGGCAGTCTGCTAAAGCTTCTTAAAATAATTTTTTACATTTTTTACAACAAATAAAATTAAAATTATATTGAAATTATCAATATATCAATATCAAATTATCAATATATTGAAATAAAGATAATTTTTTTCTTATCCAAGTTCACAAACCCTTTGAAATCTTTTTCAAGAACCCCTGCCCTAGACACTTCTCAGAGAGGCCCCTCCCCTCCAGATGGCCCATATGAGGGCTCTCAATGGCTCCCCAGATTGTTCACCTAGGGGAAAATTCTTCAATTTTTGCCAGCTGTGCTGTAAATCTTACCATAATCCATCAATTATCACGGTCCTTCCCTCCCCCCCCCTTTTAACTTTGCCTTTCTTTGTATCCCCAGCATTTAGCAGGATACTTGGTGTGTAGTTGGCGATTAATTAATGCTTATTGACTGACTGAGCAAGAGGTCACCAATCAATTAGAATGTTTAAAGAGGTTTCAAGAACTGTGCTCTATCTGGATGAAGAAATGACAATCTCATATGATAATTTCTAATCATCAATACAGTTGGTGTTACATTGGGGTTTCTCTTCCCCCTCCTCAATACTTGGACGCACTTCCAGGTGAGAGGGCAATTAACCAATGGACACCAACAGCAATTGGAAGTTGCCTGCATTCTGCCTATGGCCAGCCTGCATCCGCTTAAGACCCTTCTACTTTACTATCCTGTTTTTTTTGCTTTTGATGTTGTTCAGTTTTTTGCCCTTTTGCAGGCTAGGGTAGGCATGACCTCCTACATTTTTTCTTTTTTGAACTTCAAAGTCATTTTGTCAGAGCCTACCAATTTCATCTGATTCAATTCAATTCAGCTGGGTTAAACAGAAGCTAATAAGGGTCTGAGGAAGATCTAAGTTCAGCAAAACCCTGAGAACCCAATCAGATGATTGTTTTCCTTACTAGTACCACAAAGGTGTGGGTAAGATTTGGCAAACATAGAGGAATAGAGAGGTTCGTTCCATCAGGTACCGAAGAAGGATGTCTTATTATCAGATACCAGAAGGACCTTGTACCTTAGATCATCTAGCAGGAAGATTTCCTTATTAGTTCAGGCAGATTTGCTGTATTATCACATGAGAGACCAGCTAAATTCTTGACCTACCAAAGATGGTAAAGATGGCACTAAGGAACATATCTTTTGCAGTAGCAATAGTTAACACTGATTTGATTATGGTTTCAGAACTGGAAAACATGAGATGATAGTGGTGTGGGTAAAGATATACAGGAGCAGTAGAGGAATACCAATAATATTAATAAGAGCTAGAATTAACATAGTGGTTTAAGATGGCAAATAGCTTCACATCATATTTCATCTCATTCTCACACAACTTTGGGAGGCAGGTGCTAATATTATGCCCCTTTTTACAGATGAGGAAAATGAAGGTCAAAGGGGATCAAGTACTTCTTTTTTCTAATATTTTGATAACTGTATTACAATTTAACTGGATTCCTTGATAATCCTGTGTATAGGATACTATATTTGTATTAGCTGTGTAATCCTGACCAGTAATGGTAGCTTCGGTTTGCCTCAGTTTCCTCATCTGTAAAATGAGGATAATAATAGCCTGCCTTCCAGGTTATTGTAAGGATCAAATGAAACAATGTTTATAAAAGTGCTTAGCATAATAACTATATAAATGCTAGATTTTCTGCTACTGTTGTTGTTTGCTATTATTTTAGAATGGGGTGGGTAACCTCCAGCCCTCAGGTCATATAGGGCCAGTGAAATCCTGTGATCTGGTGGTATCAAGGCAGCCACAGGAGGGATTCAAAATTCAATAAATCTAGGAGCCTTTTAGGGGTGAATTAATTAAATGTTTGATCAAATATAACAGGCTAAGTTTTAACTTTTGACCCTTGACAGCATAAAAGGTTCCCCATCCCTGTTAGAGAGGTACAAGGGGTCACTGGAGGCTCAGGTGGTCTGTAAAAGAAGATGGAATCTGAAGAGGTAAGGCCTTGGAAAGGCAGTATTTCAACAGGAGATGGCTGTTCATTCTAAAAAGAAGCAGATATGTTTGTGTCTGGGGGCTTGAGTCAAAATCATGTAATTAGTGGGAGATAAGGTAAGAAGAACAGAGTTTCTTTCATTCTGTTTTTCACTCCCTGGTTCTGCCTAGTTCCAGAAGTTTTATTGTGATTTCTATCAATGTTAAATCTTGGGAATCTCCACTTATACCTTATACCAGCTCCAGCTACAAACTATAATAAAACCCTATAAAAATATAGCATCTAAGTACTCAGTCTAATATTATTTATAGAATACCCATTAAACGATTGATGTTTCTATTTATTTATTTATTGCTGACAACAGCAATAAAGAAATAACTGATTATTAGATGGCATTATTTTATGTAGTAGGACTAGAAAAGATAAGTATTAACTTAAATTCTTCTTCATTCATTCATATCCTTATTAATAAATTCTTTTTCATTCATTCTTTCTCTACTGCCTCATAGTAGAATAAGCATCTTGGGATTTTGAAAGCTAAGTCAATGAAGTATAAGTTCTAGTTAAGTATCATTAAAATGAATAGGTTGCCATTTCCTTCTTCATCTCATTTTATAGATGTGAAAACTGAGACAAAAAGGTTAAATGACTTGCTGAGGGTTACAGAGCTAGTATCTTAGGTCAAATTTTAACTCAACTCTTCCTGATTCCAGACCTAGTGCTCTGAACATTACATTACCTAGCTGCCCTGATGGGTTGAAGGAATAGCTTCCTACAATGAATATAGGACAGGTCCTTCTTAATTTAATGATGTGGTCATTACAGAGTAGTATGAACTCAATGGGAGATTCCTCTTGTTCTAAACATACTGACCCTTTTTGGTTAAACTTCCTGTGTCAATGGGTAGAGTTTGAAAGTAGTGCTGAAATACTGGGAAGTCAGTTATCTGAAGAGTGACTTAGTAACTGAGAGTATGTGGCCCTTATTTTATAGGAAGCAATTGGTTAGACTCTTGTAAAGTTTTGTTCTCTGATTTTGTTTTTTGACCTCATTGGTATGGGAAGGGATAGGAGCCTGGTGACTATGATTTAACTATTCTTCTCTTCTGATTATGAGTGAGATAAGTAGCCATGAGCTAGATCCTGAACTTAACCAGACAAGCCAAAATGATTGAACAACTGCAACTCTGATCCAGGAGTCACTTGGAAGGGGCAGGGGGAAACTCTCATCTAATCTCTGAACCAGTAGAATACAAAGACACTCAAAGTCTTGCAGGAGAACTTTGGAACTAATTATGAGACAAAGTAGACAATGGCAAAGGACTACCCAGCGTGCTGTGCCCATATCCAAGAAGGCAATGTGCTCTGCGAGCTTAGCTGAATTGTAGTAGCTCAAAAGAAACGAGATACACAAATTTAGAGACAGCTCCACTCCAAATGTTCATGTGGACTATTTGTGCCCAATTTGTGGTAGAGCCTTCTGAGCTCATATGGATTGATCAGCCAAAGTCAGACACATTGTAAATTGACTCCAACAAAATGATGTCATTTTGATTCTCTTTGAGAACAAAGGATAACAACCAAACAACCAATTGAATACCTAGAAGGCATCAGGTGAAAACTGGAAAGTTATCAATTATTCAACTATTGATCATTTATTAGTGATAGGTAATACAAAATCAAAATGGTCCCTGCCCCCAAGATGCTTATATACTATCAAAAAGAAACAAGGTAGATCCAGCAATACCACCACAAGTCTGTATCCTGAAGAGATCACAAAAAAGGGTAAAAATCCCATATGTACAAAAATATTCATAGCATCTCTTTTTTGTAGTAGTAAAGACTTGGAAATTAAGGGGATGCACACCAATTGGGGATGGCTGAACAAACTGTTTTGTAAGATAGCATGATGGATGGGATTTCAGAAAAGCCTGGAAAGATTTATATGATTCAATGCTGAGTGAAATAAGCAAAACCAGAAGAACATTGTATACATTAACAACAACATGAGGTGATGATCAGCCTTGTTGGATTTGTTCATTTCAGCAATAATCACAGACAATTCTAAAAGACTTGTGATGGAAAATACCACCCATAACCAGAGAAGGAACTGTGGAATTTAAATGAAGACCAAAGCTTACTAGCTTCAACTTTTAAAAGTTGTCTTATGTATTATATCATTTTTTTCTCTTTCATATTTTTTTCCTTCCATTTGGATTTAATTCTTCTTTCACGACATGATCAATGTGGATTTAACCTATATTAGATTGCTTTCTGTTGGGGAAAGTGGGGTGGGGGGGGGGAAGGAGGAAGAAAAATGTAAAACTCAAAACCTTGTAAAAAAGATTGGTAAAAAACTATCTTTGCAAGTAGTTGGAAAAACAAATAAAATATTTAAATTTTAAAAAAGAAGAAACAAGGTGCATGCATATGACTAAATACAAAATATATATACAAGAAATTTCAGGGTAGGAACTAGCAGTATTCAGACAGGAATCAGGAGATGCTTACTCTAGGAGGTGGCATTCTGAGGATTCTGAGAAGTGGAAGTGAATGAATGAATGAATGGGTGAATTGTATTCTTTACTAACCACTTGTACAAAGCACAAAGAGAAAGGTAAAACAGTTCTCTCCAGGAGCTCATGGTCTAATGGTGGAGATGATGCAGGGATTTCAGCTACAAGTCAGATGGAAAAGTCCTTAGACTTATACTGGCAAAGCAAATATAAGGTCTCTTCTTAAATGACATTTCAGCTGATAGAATCATATCTCTGACATTAAACTATTTGATAGCTCCAAGTACTTTGGTAGCAAACATTTTCTTTTCTGGATCTTCAATAGATGTATCTGTGCTTGACTGGCTTGCCTTTCCTATACGTGGCAGTTGGTTGACAGTTGGTGGAAATGGTTGGACCCTTCTGATAGGATTTAACTTTCCCAAATGATGGTGGTAAGGGCTGGGCTGGAAGCAGGACTGGTGGTTTTCCAGGCAAGGAAAACAGTCTGTTCAAAGGCAAAGGGATGGGAGATAGAATGTAATTTATGAGTTTGGCTGGAGTAGAGTGTGTGTGAAGGGGAATACTGTGTATTAAGCCTTCAAAAGCTAGGCTAGGACCAGATTGAAAAAGCCTGGAGAGGAGCTGATGCTTTTTCTCAAGGGCAATAGGGAGTCATGAGAGCTTTTTTGAACAAGGGAATATTATGTCAGGCTTAAGTTTTGGGAATATTGCTTTGGCTGCTGTATATAGGATGGATTTGAAAGAGGAGAGGTTGAAGCAGGCAAGCCAATTAGAGCTTTTAGAAAGTTGCTATAGGCAACCTTAGATTTATAGAGGCTGTTGCCCTCATCAGGGATACGGAGAACAGCTGCTGCCTTCTTACCACGAAGATCAATTGCCCTGCCTTGTTGACTGTGGGAAGAGTTAGAAAACAAGTCTGATAAATTGGGACTTTTGGCTAGTTTGAAGACCAACCTTCCCAAGTTCAGAAAGGGTTAACCACCTGATAATGCTTGAAATTGAAACTGCTTTCTAAGATGTAGCAGGGTTGTAAACTGAGTCATGATCACCCCCTCCTTGTAAAATCACAGATCATTGGAAGTATTGAAGTATCAGGTTTGCTCTCAATCTGCCCTTCTCATCTGTTCTTTGTTAGTCCAGAGAGACTTTTCCACAGAAGGATTCTTTTTTTTCCTACAGGGACTTGGGAGACAGCTGAGCTGCTGTGACCCCAGAAGTCTCAGTTAACAGACTAAACTGATATATCTTAGCCAGAGAATGCTTAATGCTTAGTGAGCACATTTGTCTGTTAGCAAATCGGCAACTAATGATACCCCCTGAGAAATCTAAACATGATGCCTGAAATAAGAGTAGCAGTTTCCATAAACCCTTCTGGGTCTTTATTTTTGTGTAAACAGATTATTTGAATGTCAATTTAACTTGTGAACAATAGGGGAAAGGGAAGGAAACTTGGAACTAGATTTGCTGTTATTCAATCCATTCAGTCAGACTCTTCCTGACCCCCTTTGGGGTTTTCTTTGCAAAGAAGACTTGGGTTTGAATTTTTCTGCTGCCACCCACTTTCTGTTCCACTTCCTTGGATAATTCTCTTCACCTTCGTTTTCTTTCCCTGTAAAATAGGAAATTAAACTAAAAGGTGACTAAGATCCATACCAGCTCCAAGTCCTATGATTCTTTGAAAAGTATATCAAGAAAAAGAAAAAAGTTTATCAAGGAATATTCCATTGAACAAGCTTGGAGTTTCCACTCTGTGGATGTTCTGAGGCCATGTGTTAGCTCATTGGTGGGGGGATTGGAATTATGATGTGATGTAAAAAGCTCTGTGTGGCCCATTGACTCTCCTTCCACTTGTAGGTTAGTAGGGTGGGAGCTGGGGGGAAGAGAGAGCAGGGTTAGGTATTTTCCCAATTAAGAGAAGAAAGCTCTTCCAGTTGGACTTCTGCTTTGACATTCTGATATAGCATATCATGAACTTTAGATTCTGGTTGGTTGTTGCTGACCTTCATTCTTGAAGAAGGCCAACATGACATCACTATATTAGAGCCAAGTTACAATGTGTGACTGATCAGACCAATGCTCTACCACAGGTCAGGCACAAATAGTTCATGTGAACATTTGGGAAGGATAAGATGCTACACTCTAGAGTCTCTTTGGAGGGGGTAGAAAATGGTTTGTCTTCTTTTCTCTCATTTCAGATCCACATAAAGCATGGATTCATCTAGTTGGATCTATGGATACTTTTCTCAATAGATGACTTAAGCTTCAATCTTTTTAGACATGTTCAAATTTGGAGGTGACCTCCTCATTTTGAGAGGTCATGAGGTCCTGAGTCCTATTGGGAAGAACTAGTGGCAAATACAAAAACAGAATTTTTGAATCAGAGAGGACAGCTTCTGGCTGGAGGTTACCCAAGTTGTGCTGTTTTACTAACAGGCATGTGCTAGAAGTTCTTCAGTTAGTTAAATACTCAATAATAACCACTCCTGCAAACTCTTTTATGTTGATAAAGTTTCTGTTTCAAGTCTCTTAAATAGAAGACGGAAACAATAGTTATGTTACTGAGTCCTGCTTAAGTCCTGTTATTGAGTTACTGTTTAAGTCATTCCATTAAATGAGTGCTGTGTGTCTTTTATGTTTAGTTTGTAGACATAAATTATTTGTCCCATAATTCTTACATTAAATATCCTATGACTGTCCCTGGAGCATCAGAGTAGGCATCTTAGTAAGCTCAAGAAGTGAGATAGTAAGTGTAACTGTTTTTGTTAGAGCTAGATTCCCCCAGGATTGACAGAACCTGGTCCACACTGCAAACTTGGTTAGAAAATAATGCAGAACATAGAGTGGCTCAGTAATCCAGTCCTGGATTACTACTCAGCAGTAGTTGTGAGTTAGAAAAGCATTCCTCAACATATTATCCAGACTGTGGCCACATGCTTGTAACACAATATAGTCTTGGCTGACCACAGGAGAACAGTGGAGTATCTCCACTACCATGTAGAAAACAGTCCTACCCAAACATGATAAAAGAAACACCCATTCACTCATTATACAACAACAGCCTTAGAACTAACTACCTACCAGATATACTGGGACTCAGGAAAAATTCCTGGTAGAAAGTTGCCTTGGTTAGATCCTCTAAGAACCTTCATTTCAAAGATAGTGTTGAAACCAGTCATGTTCACCCCTATATGCCTCTCCCAGGTTGCACTCCTCCCTCTGTGAACTTCTTTCTGCATTTCCTGAACACCTCTTTTCTTTCAGCTTTCTTTTACATTGTCTTCCTCTATTGGGTTATAAACTCTTAGATGACATATAAACTCTTTCTTCTTGCTGGTAATGGGGTTCCTAAAAATTAGCCCATTTCTTTGCACATAACAAATGATTAATAAATACTTATTGCCTCGACTTGAAAGATAGTTGCAATGGAGACAGTGCAATTGGAGTGTGTTCTCATTAGCATGTATACTAAGAGGGCAAATGTCAGCCCATGAGCCAACATTAATTGTTATTATCCTAATCCATCCAGCATCAAGAAGACCCTGATTAGTGGTTTCAATCTGGTCTCTTGTCTCTGATTCTTGAATTCTCATAATTCTACATGCATGAAACATGAAGAGGATCATGTGACCTGAGCAACACATGACCTGTAACATTCATAAATTTTGAACCTCCTAATTTACTGTGTAAACTTATGTGCATCCATTAAAATCTTCAAAGATTGGTCCAAGGAGGTGAGTTCTATTTATATGTTACCAGGAGATAGGCAGAAAACCTGTCTAGATATGTTAGCTAAACTATACTATTCTCTGAATTGGGGGTAAAGAGTTGAGGAATTAACTTGTAGAGGTGAGTTTATAAGGGACATTTATTGCTGATGAGAACTGATCTTAATGTCTGAGAATGTTTTAAAATATTTTGATAATTATATTTTATTTTTGAATTTTTGGGTTACTTTGTAATCCTATATATTTTATGCATCAAAAACATTATTCTAAAAAGGAGTTCATAGACTTCATCATCTTTACTTTCAGGATAGAGACTTCAGCCGGTCAAAGGGATTGATGATACATAAAAGTTTAAGAAGTCGTAAAGTCAATCAAGCTCTTGTTTGGATGTGACTTTGAATCCCCCATTGATATCTCTTAGTATCTCTGACTTCTTCAAGACTCAACTCAAGGATTTCTATGGGAGGGTTTTCTTGTTTTAAACCCAAGTTACATTTAATGTTATCCTTCTTCAGATTACCTTTTGTCTATAATCTTATATGTACTTAATTATTTACATTTGTCTCCCCCATTAGGATGTTCACTCCTTGAAGGTAAGAACTGTTTGGCTTTTTGTTTTGTTTTTCTTTGAATCTTCAGTGCTTAGTAAGCACTTTATAAATGCTTCCTTATTGATTGATTCATAAAAATGAATAAGATTTGAGAAGAGAGTAGAACCTCACAGTACATGTCCATTGAAGGTCTCTCTCTGGGTGCCAGTTTCCTTATCTGTAAAATAAGGGGACTAGACTGGATTAAGGATCTTGAGTCAGAAATGTACAGAACAGTTTGCAGGACCCCAAGGTATATTAGGCAAACTTTGTCTCTGCTCAGTTGATTATATAATTGGATTAACAAGTCTTTGTGAAGACAAACAAGGATGTAGATCTTAGTGTTGTCATAGATGAGTGACATAAACTGAAAACAAACATACAGTTTGCATCATGAACAGAACCCTGCATCATGTCTAAGTTTCCTTTCAGAGCTAATATTCTATAGTTAGCATTCCATAGGATGCTAAAACAACCAACTAGATGGTCCGTAGGCCAAATCCAGATGAGTTCCAACTGCTTTTGTCCTGGGTAGCAGTGGTGGGAGATAAAGGGGGCATAATTTGCTGATCCTTGTTCTAAACAAAGTAAAAGAAATGAGTGGAAGTGCTTAGAATTAAACAGAGAGAAACTACATTTATCCATCAATAATATATAGAAAGCACTGTAGGCCCTCTCCTAATGCAAATCACAATACATTTTCATTTTATTCCATGCAGTCTCACCTTGTACAATTTGTGTCCATGTTTTAAAGAAAATTTAAAGCTTCTTTAAAGGATGAAATGGCCTAGAGGACTTGCTTAGTTTCTTTTAATCTTTTGTGAGTCTATAAACACTAGGCCTCTCTGTTAATCTGTCCTCTCTGGGGGGCCTGCCTCTCTCTCTCTCTGTAAAAGTAGATGGTTTATACCCAACATGAATCAGTCCTGATGTGACTTTTTCATTGTCTACAAGTATCCCTCACAGTTGAATAGATTATATATAATAATAGGGATAGAGACTGGATCTGTGATTTCATTGCTAGAGGTTTTCCCTTCTTCTAATGAGGGCCATCATCTCTGTGGCAGAGATTGACCTGGGGACACTGAAAATTTAAATAACTTCCCTAGAGTTAACTTATACAAAGTGCTTTGCAAATCTTAAAGCACTATATGCACATATACATATGTATGGGTCCTTGCATGTATGTGCTTTTATTGTGTGTCAGAAGCAGGATTTGAACCTGGATCTTCCTGGTTCTGAAATCTAATCTCTACTCTTTATGCCACATCGCCTCTATACAATTTTGTTGTTGTTGTTCAGTTGTTGTTTAGTCATGTCTAACTGTGACACCATTTGGGATTTTCTTGGCAAAGATACTGGTGTTTTGCCATTTCCTTCCCCATCTCATTTTATAGATGAGAAAACTGAAGCAAACAAATAAGTGGGAGCGGCTAGGTGGCGTAGTGGATAAAGCACCGGCCTTGGAGTCAGGAGTACCTGGGTTCAAATCCGGTCTCAGACATTTAATAATTACCTAGCTGTGTGGTCTTGGGCAAACCACTTAACCCCATTTGCCTTGCAAAAAACAACAACAAAAAAAAAAACAGAATTAAGTGACTTTTCTAGGGTTACACTATTAGTAATGTTTGAGATAGGATTTGAACTCTCGAAAATGAATCTCTCTGATTCCAAGCCCAGCTCTCTATCCATTGTACCAGCTGGTTATTACTATAGAATTATAGCTAGTATCTATATAGAAATTATCTAAGCACTTTTCACCATCAATATCAGGAGCACTATAGATAGGCTTAGAGCAGCTTTGTAGAGAGTGCTAATACTTGGATTGTAAAGATCTGTCTCTGATACTAGCCATTGAATCATCAGTATCACTTAAACATCCTTGATTTGTAAAATGAGGGTAATTATATTTTAACATCTAATTGTCAAGGTTGTTTTAAAGTTCAAGTGAGATCACAAAGTACTCTGCAAACTTTGACAATTATTGTTATACCCACATTTAAAGCTAAGGCCTAAAGAGTTTAACTATGTTGCCCCACCCAGGTCTCAGAGGTAAGCATCAGGGAAAGAATTGAAACCCAGGTCCATCTATATTCTAAAATCTGCTTGTTTTCAGCCCAATAGCTGAATTCAAATCCAGCCTCAGACACAAACTGTGTGACCCTAGGTAAGTCATGTAACCCTCTTAACCTCAGTTTTCTTAGTATCTTTGACAGGACAAGTAAATGAAAGTAAATCCAAGTAAATCAGGACAAGTAAACCCCAAATAGAGTCATGAAGGGTTGGATAGGACTGAAATAATTGAACAACAAAATAACTGCCTTTTGCATAAGCATAATCAAGTGTTTTATACTACATCTAAGGAGATATAAAGGTTGTCAGGAAAAGGTAAATCTAGGTTTACCTTTGCGCATAGGAAGGACATAACTAAGCATAAAGCAAAATGAAATTCTGAGTGGGACAAAAAACATACAGAAAAACAACAGGGGCTTCAGGTAAGATGGAAAATTGTTTTGCCTGGTAGGAATAGAAGAGTTATGGATTTAGTAAAAGGAGATGCAGCTGTAAAGTCTCAAAGGGAACTATTAGAACTTGTCATTTTATTTGAATGCCATTTGGAAGCCATTATGGGTTCCAAATGGGAGTAATAAGATCAAAATGATCTTGGAATTATAGGGTTTAGAGCTGGAAGCGACCTTACAAATGCTTAAGGGAGATTATTTTTAATTCTGTGTTGGATGGGGGAAGCAGTGTGGTATCAAAGCTTCAAGTAGAAATTTTTGTGCCTGGGATAATCATTCAACAAATATTTATTAAAGCTGGTATTATGTACCAGTCACTATTATGTTGAGTGGTGGGATTACAATGACAAGAGTGAAACAGTACCTGCTGACAGGGGACTCATTCTAATTGTAGAGGCAACATGCATATGTATATATGTATATGTATATAGATGCATATACAGAATAATTACAAAGTGAGCACATGGGATATTCTGGGAATTTTGTTTTTGTTTTTAATTTTACCTCTTTTCTAATTCCATATAAAGATCATTTTCAATATAAATTTTTGGGTAAGATTTTGATTTTCACATTTTTTTCTACCTCCCTTCACTCCTTCCCCTAACCACTGACAGTAAATAATTTGATATAGGTTATACATGTATAATCATGTTAAACGTATTTCTGTATTGGTCACATTGTGAAGGAATAATCAGTACAAAAGGGGAAAAAACCATGAGAAAGAAAAAACATAAAACAAATTTTTAAAAATGATACTAGTTGGGGTGGCTAGGTGGCACAGTGAATAGAGCACCAGCCTTGGAGTCAGGAGTACTTGGGTTCAAATCCGACCTCAGACACTTAATAATTACCTAGCTGTGTGGCCTTGGGCAAGCCACTTAACCCCATTGCCTTGAAAAAAAATCTAAAATCAAAATGATACTAGTATGCTTAGGTCAGTGTTGATTCCATAGTTCTTTCTCTGGATATGAATAGTATTCTCCATCATAAGTCTCTTAGAATTGTCTTTGATCATTGTACTGCTGAAAAGAGCTAAGTTGATCATCATATAATGTTGCTCTTAACGTACTCAGTTTTCTCCTGGTTCTGCTCACTCCACTCAGCATCAATTCATGGAAGTCTTTCCAGTCTTCTGAAATCCACCTGTTTTTGATTTCTTACAGAACAATAGTATTCCATCTTATTCATTATACCACAATTTGTTCAGCCATTCCCCATGTGATGGGCAATTATTCAATGTCCAATTTTTTGTCACCATAAAATATGTTTGTTCTTGTGGGTCTTTTCCTATTTAAAAAAATCACAATATGATTTTGAGAGGGAGGACATTAGCAGCTGGGAGTAGTGGTGGTGGTGGGAGTACCACAATGACTTCCTATGGAAGGTGTTTGAGATAAATTCTAAAGGAAATAAAGGAAAGGGATTTTAAGAATTCAAAATGAGGAGGAAAAGCATTTCAGGTTGGGAGATTAGCCAGTACAAAGGCACAGAGAGTGGAGATGGAGCACTATGTGTATAAAATGTACATGAAGAACAATTGTTATTGAGCTTTTCAGTCATGTCTTATTTTTTTGTGACTATTTGGGCAAAGAAATGAGTGATTTGCCAATTCCTTCTCCAGTTCATTTTTTTTTGTTGAGGAAACTGAGGCAAACAGAATTGATTTATAAAGTCACACCATTTTTCAGAGTCTGAAGTCAAATTTGAACTCAGAAAAATTAAGTATTTCTGATTCTAGGCTTGGTACTTTTTCTACTGTGCCACCTAACTGCCTTATGAAGAGCAATTGTTGTTTGTCTTTCATTCTCAAAGAAGACCATGACATCAGGGAAGTGATACCTGGCAAGTACATGAATTCAAAGTCATCTGGATACAGAGGCCAGATATGAATCAGGACTACTGGAGATGGCCCTGGATGTGAAGCAATCAGTGTTAAGTGACTTGCCCAAGGTCACACAGCTAGAATATGTCAAGTATCTGAGGCTGAATTTGAACCTAGGTCCTCTTGACTCCAGGGTCAATGCTCTATCCACTGTTCCACCTAGCTGCCCCATGAAGAATAGTAATGGTTAATCAAATTGAATAGGTAGGAAGGGATAGGGTGGGGAAGAGTTTTAATAACAAAAGAATTTTTATGTAACATTGTTTAAGGAGTGTCTCTTATCTCCATAGCAAGTACTATCTGGGAGGGACATAAAGGCATCTTGGGGTTACATATATTTTATTAGAGATAATAGGGAATCACTGAAGTTTTTTGAGTAGTAGATTGACAGTCAGATGGGTACATTTTAGGAGAATCAATTTGGCAGTTATGTGGAGAATGACAAATTGACAGGAAGACCAAATAGGATGCTATTATAATAATGCAGGGGAGAGGCAATGAGCATCTGAACTAGAATGTGGCTGTGTGAGTGGTGAGGAGGAGATAAAGTCAGGAAATATGGAAACAGGAAGACTAGATCTGGCAACTAATTGAATATGTGGGATAAGTGAGAGTAAGGAAGATAGTGAGACTTTTGAACGTGGTTTACTGGTACCCCGGACAATGAAATGGGAGGCACCTTCATGAATGATAGTTGGGTGTATATGGAAAAAGGGAAGGATTCCCATCCCTTGGCCAAATGGTGGGGATTAGACTAGGTATTCTTTGGGCTTCATTAAAATTCAAGGTACTATGAATCAACAGGAGAATGTGGAAGCAGAAAGGTATATTTGGCATAGTGGAAAGGGCATTGCTTTGGAATTGAAACATGAATTCAAATCTTGGCTCTTCTACTTTCAGTTGTGGGCCCTTGGGGTTATGTTATCACTTGGCTATCTCAACCTCAATTCCCTCTTTTATAAAATGGACATAGTAATCTTTGCATTGCTGACTTCACAGCATTGTTATGAGGAAAAGCACTTTGTAAAACTTAAAATTCTTTGGAAACATAATTTTTAGCAAGGTTGTTGGAGCTCTCCAGACAGGCAGTGGTTAGGACTTGGATTGTGGAAATCAAAAGGGAAGAGCAAATATGGGGGGGGGGGAGGGGAATGACCTCCACTATCTGATTTTAATCTCTCCTCCTTGACTCAATTAACAAGTATTAACTAAGCACTATGAAGGCTTAGTCACTGATGATGGCACCGATGATGAATGAAAAAGACAGAAATGGAACAGTCTCTGCTACTTCTATTTTTTAACTGATATTCTGTAGTTCAGCCCAACTTGACTATTTCACTGTCTCCTGAACAACATTCTTTAAGTAAGTCTTAAATCACACCATTCTTTCTATCTGGCACACTCTCCCTAACTCCTCTCTCTCTGCCTGAGGAAATTCTTCTCATTCCTCAAGATTCAGCTCAACCTTCATGAAACTTTCCTTGTTCAGCCAAAAGTGGTAAAAAAAAATTCTGTCTGCTGCTCTAATACTACTTTATATCAATTAGAAGGAGCTAAGTAGGAGTTACTGGTAAGCAGATTGCTGGACCCCTAGTCAGGAAGAATTCAAATCCTGCTTCTGATACTTACTAGCTATATGATCTTAGGCAAATTACTTTGTGCCTTTGAGTCATCATCTGTAAAGTAAGGATAACAAACTTGTCATAAAGGATAAAATAAGATAGCACTTATAAACCTTAAAGAACTTTATAAAAGCTAATAATTGTTATTATTCTATCTCTTGTCCACTTATAGCTAATGACTATGTAGTAACATCTTTGGGCTCACTCTCACAATATACTAAGTCAGAAGATTAGGTTCCAAAACGAAAGTTCTTTTTCTCCCTTTGGAGTACTAGAGCACCCCTGAGTGATTATCCCCATATACTATGCCCCCAATATCAAACAGTAGAACTCTATTTGTTTCTAGAAAAAAGTATTGAGAAGTCATGGAAAGACCAATGGTCATAAAGCAATCTCCCCAACCATAAAGTATTATTCTTTCCTTTCATGCCCAAAGTCTCTAGTGAAAATATGTCCAAACTTAAAGTCCAATGTGACGGAGCCAGATGTATAATTAATAACACAACATTTACTATGTGCCGAGTCCTTAACAATTATAATCTCATTTGATCCTCACAATAACTTTGCAAGGTAAATGCTATTATTGTTCCCATTTTACACAAGACAACTGAGGTGAACAGAAGTTAAGTGCTTGCTCAAAGGCTATACAGCTAATAAGTATCAGGTAGGATTTGAACTTAAGTCTTCCAGATGCTAGGCCCAATGCTCTATCACTTTGCCACCTCTGACTTCTCATGTGTAGAAAACACATGGGATAAGGGGTTCCTCCTAACTTTTGGCCCTAGAAGTCCTTTCCTCTCTTCACAGAATCCTCACCAAATTCACTTCTGGGTATGGCATTGGCTATGCACAAGTCCCTCCATTGCTCCACTGGGGTTTCTCTTACAAGGGTTAAGACAGAAGTCTATTAGACTTCTATTAGAAGTCTTCTGCCCAATAACTTTAGCTCTTTGTCCTTGGAGACCTGTGTTTCCACTATAGACATTGTACATCCTCCAATCTTTAATGGACTCCTCAACTACCATTTAGCCCTAACCTCTGAGGCAAGCTCTGATGGCTTTGATGGATTTCCCAGCCTCACTGGTTGCCTGGCACTCATTCACCTAAGATCAGGGAAAAAAAAACAAACAGAAAAGAAGCAGAGGTGACATATTCTCAGGGACACACAGCTACAGGGTAGAGGATAGGACAGCTGCCCTTCCCCAATGGTACAACTCATAGTAGTCCTCACTTGAAAGCTGTCAGGGAAAAGAGTGAGAGATCATCCTTTTGGACCTTGTGCATGCTTACTTAGTTCCAACTCAGCCTTTCCTGAGTCATCAATCCTTCCAGCTCCTCAGGGAGCCAAAAGCCTTTTTATCTTCATGTTGTGCTAATGTTGATTCATCATGGCCAAAACCAGCTTCCCAAATGCCACATGTTAGATTGGCAACAAGCAGAGAAGATTGCAAATGTTCTTTATAATCCACTAGGAAGGGCAAATCTGAGCACATTATAAGGCAGGGGTTCTTAAACTGGGAACTATGAATTGGTTTGTTGTTCTTTTTAAAGATTTTGATAACTGCATTTAAATATAATTGATTTCCCTTGCAAATCTGGTTATTTTATGCCTTTAAAACCATTATTCTAAGAAGGGGTCCAAAGGCTTCAGTCAATTGCCAAAGTAGTCTTAAGGTTAAAAAAAATCTTGCTCTAAGGACTGGTCCTCATTAGTCAGTCCCTCCCTTACAACTGGCATCATATTGCTTTCTGTTATAATTATTTTATTGTAACACATAACAGTAATAATATGTAATAATATATTTTAAGCTCCTTGAAGATGGAGACTATATCATTTTTGAAATATCTGATGAACATTTCTACACTTCCCATAGGACCTTGCACTTAAGTTTCTTGGGCAAGAGTTTCAGGGACTCTTTGGCTTTCAATGTAATCAGTGCTTAAGGCAATTAGGTGGCATTGTGAACACAGTGTGGGATTTGGAGTCAGGAAGATCCAAGTTTGATTCCTCCTTCAGAAAGTTATCAGGTGTGTGACCCTGGTCAAGTCTTTTAACTTCTCTGTGCCTCACTATTCTCATTCATCAAATGGGAACAATAATAGCATCTATCTCACAATGCTGCTATGAGAATAAAATAAAATTAACATATATAAGGCTTGCAAATATTAAAGTTTGTTATCGCTATTATTATTGTATAATTATCATTATTTATCCACCCTATGCTAGGTAGATGATGACAAAGCTTCCAGAATTTTCCTTGTCTTTGTTGGTGACATAACTCACTATTTTTTATCCTACTTCTTGTTATTCTCTTATTCTTTATCACTAGTGTGATCCATACAAGAAGCATTTAACAAAGTGCTTTGTACCAGACAACTATATTGGCTGCATTGGGATAGAGAGAAAAATGAAACAGATCCTGCTCTCAAGGAGATTACTTCTTCTTTTTTTTTTTTTTGGAGGAAGGAGGAACAGTTAATATGTAAAATCAAAATTTGAGCAAAGTAAACACAAAGTAATTTCAGAGGGCAGGGCACTAACATGGGTGAAGGGTTTAAGAAAGGTCTCCCATAGTAAAGGACACTTGGGTTGAACTTTGAAGACCTTTTTAAGAAGCATAAATCATATAGAAGAGCATTCTAGCCAGGGGGCAAATGTGCAAAGATGAGAAATGAAATATTAGGTAAATCAAATTGGTTAGGATAGAAAGCGTGTGAAGGGAAATAATATATAAAAACAAACAAAAAACCTGGAAAGAAAGGTTGGAGACTGATTGTGAAGGACTTTAATTGCCAAGCAAGAGGAGATTGTAGAAGCAATAGGGAGTTATTCAGGTTTTTTGAGCAGAGGAGTCACATGGCTAAATTTGTGTTTTAGAAATATCAATGTGATGGTTGTATGAAGGAGGGATTAAAGAGAATAGAAATGAGGTAAAAAAGCCCAGTTAGGAAACTGTTGGAGTAGTCTTAAGTGAAAGAGATGAGGGACTAAAGTAGTATGATGGCTATATGAAAAGAGAGAAAGAGAAATATGAAAAAAGGTGAAGAGTATGAAAAGAGGCAGTAAAGACAATTAAAATAGATGGGTTTTCCTAAAGGTGTATGCAATCAGTCAGTTAATCAGCAGCCAATTGATTAATCAAACCAGTGATCTTTCTGCTATCCTGCCTTTCTGATGAGGAGGCTTCAAAGGCACCAGCAAATGTGAGGAAAGCTATTAGTCATTCTAGGAGGCAACTTGGGGTCTGACAACATGAATTTGAGTCTTGACTCTCCTACTGACTAGATATTTGACCTTGAGAAAATCCCTTCACCTTTGTTTACATTTCCTGATCTTCTATATTCAAATGTATACTGGTAGGGTTTAGGAGTGGAAGGATATTTAGAAATATTTTCATCTGACTGTATCATTTTGAAGACAAGGATACTGAAATTTAGGTTAAAAGACAATATAAAGTCACAGCTAATAAAGCAAGGATGAGGAGATTTAAACTCAGCATCTTGAGCTTCAAATCCAGTTTCCCCACATTGCCTCTAAGTCTTATTTGTCAAAAGAAGGGTGATTCTAGATTAGGTAATTTCTAAAGTCTCCTCTAGATCTAATGTCCTGTGGTTCCCCATCCCCCCTCATCCATGGTGTTTCAGGGCATTTCAATATTGTACCAGTGGAAAGCTAGGAGGCACAACAGACTGAGAATTAGGAAGTCTCATCACCCTGAGTTCAAATGTGACCTCAGACGTTTACAAGCTGTGACCCTGAACAAGTGACTTAATCCTGCCTCACTTCCTCATCTGTAAAATGAGCTGGAGAAGGAAATGCAAACCACTCTAGTATCTTTGCCAAGAAAACCCCAAACAAGGTCATGAAGAGTCAGACACAAGTGAAACAACATAACAACAGTCTTTCAATGGTTATTTGTTAGGGATAGGGAGAGATACAGTGTTCACTGTGCATATAATGACTTAAAAATAAAGCTCATAAATTTAGAGATAATTTAGTCTGATACCCTCAGATTATAAATAAGAAAACTGCAGCTCAGTGATGTATCCAAGGCGGCCTAGCTAGTAGGAAGCAGAGAATTCAATCAACAGGCATGAATGACTAATAGTAACAGAGCCAGGATTGTAATCCAGGACCTCTGAGTCTGGTTCAGATCTCCCCACCACCACCCCCGCATTATGCCAAGTAGCTTCCTAGCACTCCTCAAGGAGAAAAATCAAATCCTCCTAGGCAGGAGTCTTCTAGTGGTCTCAGGATAGCAGAATCCATAAAGGCCATTCTGTTATTTATTCAAATGTAGCAAAATAAACTGTGGTTCCCAGGCCTAGCTTGGCACACTTTTGATCTGGTCAGTGTAATTCCCCTCAAGAACAAACTACACATTCAAGAGGAAAGGATGTTTGTGTATGAAAGTTGGTAGCTGAACTAGACTTGAGATGGTTGAGGAATGTCCTGAGACAAAGCAGAGTTATGATCATTTATTGCTTTAATTTTGCTCTTCCATGAATGAATTCTCTTCTATGAATTCCTTCTCATAAACTTCTCTTCTTTCTCCCAAGGGTCAAAACAGTATTTTGTGGACGGGGCAGCTTACCTGGATAGAGTGCAAGACTTTCAGTCAAAAAGACATGAGTTTGACAGAAGCAGAAGGGATTAATGCATCTGAGTTTCCTCTCACAATTCCTCCACAGAGATCTATAAACTGTACCAAATCCTGATGGAGAAATCCAGAAAAAAGACACAATGAATTTTTTTGTTCAGTCCAGGTAGGCAGAGACAGATAGACAGAGGACTGGGAGCATGGTTGAGAAACAAGGCTAACTTGGAGTGCTCTAACATTCTAGGGAGCAGAAAAGGAGGTCCCAAACCTATACTGGACACCCCTAGGTCCACATAGGAGCAATGCAATGGGGATAAGTTCTAAATGGCAGCTTTGTTGACAACTATGTAATGTAACCAGGCATTGGTGGGGTTACCTTTTCCGGGTAGAAAGTTCCTGGGCTGTGGACCAAGATAGTAGAACATTTAGAAGCCAGCTACACTGGTATGCTTAGACCAGGACCTCACATCCAACATCTAACCTGTAAAGAACTAACCAAGGCAAGAAGCCCAGACCAAAGGAGAACTTACGATTCTGCAACTTTGAAGTAACAGAACTTTCTAGCTGGCTGATATGAACTCTTAGACTCAAATTTAGGTCAGGAACTTGCAAAGTTCAGACCAGGAGGGGAGGCAATCAGACTTTGCCTTGGATCAGACCCCTTTGGGAATCATTGAAAACTGGCACATTCCCGGCTTATCTCTAAGTTTCTGGAATAATAGAATACTCAGTAGACCAAGAAAGAAGACCTGAGGTTGAACCCTACATGTTATGTTTAACAAAGCATTGCATCTTTTTGAGTCCCATTTTCCTTATCTGTAAAATGGGCATGATAATATCCATTTGTTTCTACCTCACTAAGATACCTGTCAGGTTCAAATTCAGTAATGTATGTAAAGTGCTTTGTAAACTTGAAAGAACTATATAAATATTAGCCTTTACTATAATCCCCTTGCAAGGGATAAGAAAGCTAAGTAGGGGCATCAAGGATTAGTTAAAGGGAACTCTAGAAGTATCTCTAATTTAGTGGTATACTAGTAAATGTTTAACAAGTGGGTCTCCATAAAAAATTGCATACATAACACACTTAAGTTTAATCAGTATTATAATTTTAATTTTATTCATTTCATTCTGAATTTAAGAAATAAAACAGCATTTTCATAACATAGTAGAACAGGAAAAAAGGATGATTGTATATGAAACTACAAATCTATTATGTATAACTTTTTATTCCTTGTAAATATATAATAATCACATAACTTTCTTTTTTTTATTTCTTCCTTCCTTCTCCTCCCTCTTTCTCCACAGCCTAGTGATGGTTACCATTAGGCAAAAATATGTTTGTATGTGTGTATATGTGTATATATGTATATATATATATATATATATATATATATATATATATATATATATATATATATATATAATGTAAAACCATTCTACATATACTTCTATTTATCATTTCTCTGGATGTACATAGAATCTTCCTACATGTCTTTTGTAGTTAATTTGGTTATTATAATAGCCAAAATGACTTAGTCACTCAATGTTGTTTTATATTGCTATTAACTGTACACAATGTCCTCTTGGTTCTGCTCATTTCACTCTTCATTATTTCATGCAAGTCTATCCATATTTTTCTATCATCAAACTCATCATTTTTTATTCCATACATAACAATTATACACCAAAACTTGTTTGTCCATCCCCCAATTGATGAGCTTTTCTGCAATTTCCAGGTCTCTGAAACCACAAAGAGAGCTGCTATAAATTTATAAATTTTTATAAATTATTAACATATTCTCCATCACTCTCTAAGTCTAGAAATCAACAGAATAAATCAAGCCTTGATTTGTAGTGTTTGACGATTTCCAAGATGTAAATGATCACAATGAAAATTTCCAGCACACCTCACACCTCTCCCTCAAACCCCCTTCCCTACTTTATGGATGAGGTATCCACCTCCTAGTGTTATTATGAGGATCAGTTGAGATAGCATATATAAAACACTATGCAACCTTAAGGCTTTATATAAATGCTAGCTACCATTATTATTTTTGCTATTACTACTGTGCAATTTTTGAGCCCAGGGCCCCTGAGACAATTATGGAGTTAATGCAATGACCTTATGAATAAGCAAACACATCTTCTGCAGATGGAATCTATATTATGCTTCCCACGTACATGTATTACTATTTTTAAATATATGTGTATGCATTTATGATGCTTGTGATTAAAAAAGCACAGATTCCTTTAAAAGCTTTACTGAATTCACAGTTGTTTTTTGTCAGCATTCATTTTCTCAATTAATGAATACTAATAATACTACTACTATCATGAGGAGGGTCCTTAACATATTTGAAGCTAAAAAGGGATTGTTTTACCCAAAAAGTTAGAGAACTGCTGGTGTGGACATACAGTATTGTATGGTATAATAGAAAGAACATTGAACTAGAACTCAGAAGACCTGGGTTTGAAACTGAGTTCTGACATTCAATAGTTGTGAAATCTTGGGTAAGTCAAAATCTCTGAGTCTCATCTTCCACATATGTAAAATGGGGAATAAATAATATTAGTATCACTTACAGGGTTATTATTATAGCACTACATAAATATAAACTAAAATAGCTATTTTTATTGTTGTGAGTACAGAAACTGCCTAAGAAGCATTGAATGTTAGTGAAGGGAATTTTAAAAATAAAGAGGTTCTTCTGGCCATAGGGGTAATTTGGGGACTTCTTAGAGTGATGAGCTACTCATTTAGTTTAGGAGAAAGATGTACCTAAAGAGACAAAACTCTCTTTATTGAGTCTCAATTTGCTCATCTGTAAATTTAGGGGACTAGACCATATGGACTCTGAGATTTTTTCCAGTTTGTCATTCACTGGACAAGGTGAGTGTAGGTGAGACAAAGTAAGTTCCAATGGGGAGAGGAGGAGCCAAGGTGGTGAAGCAGAGGCAGGAACTCATCTGAATTCCCTCAAATTTCCCTCCAAACAACTTGAATTCTGGCCTCTGAAACAATCATCTAGCCCATGACACTTAGAAGGTTAACAGGAAAGATCTCACAAACTGGGGTGGTGGTCTGACACAGAACACAGTGCAGGTCTCATGACAATACCAAGAGCAGATCTCAGTGGCAAGAGCATCAATAACAGCAGCAGCTTAGATGGTAAGGGCAGTAGAGGACTGGTGAGAAAGAGATTACCTTTGAGGATGTTAGATTTAGGACTCTGTTGTACGTATAGTTCTGGGTTGTAGTTGCAGTATCAAAAGGAAGAGAATAGAGGCCTGTTTGGGAAAGAGATCCTCAAAGTCTCTCAGGAATATTGTAGCCAAATTCCAGAGCTCCTAGGTCCAGGAGAAAATATCATAAGCAAGCAGAAAGAAACAATTCAAATATTATGGAATCACAGGCAATATAACACAAGATTTAACAACTTTCACATTAAAGGATCAGAAGACTTGGAATATGATACTCCAGAGGGCAAAGGAACTAGGTTACAATCAAGAATAACTTACAGGGGCAGCTAGGTGGCATAGTGGATAAAGCACCAGCCTTGGAGTCAGGAGTACCTGGGTTCAAGTCCAGTCTCAGACACTTAATAATTACCTAGCTGTGTGGCCTTGGGCAAGCCACTTAACCCCATTTGCCTTGCAAAAACCTAAAAAAAAAAAGAATCACTTACCCAGTAAAATGGATTATAATCCTAATGAAATTGAGGTCTTTGAATAGAAAAATCTGACTTTCAAATAAAAGACTCAAGAGAGATATAAAAAGATAAATAGGAAAGAGAAATCATAAGGGATTCAATATAGTTTTAAGCTTATTACTACTACTACTACCAGTCCTTCCTAATGAAGATGACCATATCAACTAACCAAATTATTGCAGGCATGAGTTGTGCAGTTAGGTTTATATAGTGAGGATTATGCTAAGCAAGACATCCTTTTTACTTGCCTTTACCAGAATCATTCCATCTCAGGGTCTGATTTTTAGGACTATTGGAGTTGTTCCGGCTACTACGGGAGTCTCTTGGCCTTAAATGGTTTCAATTCCTCCCCTATCAGGCAACCATGACACAATCAGCAATGCTGGGCAAGTACTAACCTGTGCTAGGCAAAGATAATATTTGTCAACTTGGTACAATAAATGTACCTGTCACTCAATGGGCTAATCATCAGTATCCTCTCAAATCTTCCATATTAGAGTTGTGATCATTGGAATTATGATGATAACTGATCTTTGGCTCAGTGTGGACTCCTCTCTCAGGATGAACCTATTCCAGGTGGCCCTGCCATTCACAAAAAAGAGAGAACTCTCCCAGAGGCTTGAGTTACCACACTGGATGCCTTGTGGAGCCCATCTCTGCCAGCCCAGATTCAGGAATCTGAGTCTGATTCCCTTTTGATCCACTGAGGACAATAGAGGCCATTGCCCATCCCTTCAGAATAGCTTTTGCCTATCTCTGACCCATGGTCAATTTCTGTTCACATGGAACCCTTCTCCATGTTGGCCTTCAAAGTTCTCATTTGAATTTTTGCTACTACCACCAAAATTTGCACCTGCTATGGCTCCACCTGGGTCCATGACCTAGTCTTCCAGACCCACTACAGTGGTCCCTTCATAAGCTCCTATACTGTTTTTCCCATTGCCAGTGATCGTCAAGTGTGGGTCTGATGCTTCAGTGCCATCCATTTTCATTCCTATATAGGAAGATGATGCTTACAGGTCTTAAGGACTTTATTATATTAAAGTAGTTAAGAATATTCATGTATAGAAGACACAGATATGAGTTGACTATCATGGGATGACTTTTTTAAAAAATTAAATGAAAGACAATAAAAGTAACAATAACAGCAATCACAATACTAATAACATTTTAAAGTTTGCAATAAAATTAGTCCCTCATATATAGTATTCCATCTTAGGCTTCCATGATTTGGCACAAGTTGGAAATGCAAGGAGTACCTGTACACTCCTTCCTTACCTCTGCCTCTTAGAACCCCTACTTCCCCCTCAAAGCTCATTTCAATTGTCATATCCTACATGAGACCTCTCCTGACCCCATTTCCTAAATACTAATTCCAATCTCTCCAAATTATCTTGTAGAGGGAAGAGAAGGGAAGGAGAAGAAAATAAATATTAATTACTTTGTGTTAGGAACTGTACTAAATTCTTTGCAAATTTTTCACTTGATAACAATTGTAATTAATTTGTATATATTTATTGTTCTATATATGTATATGTAGAGAAAGGAGAAAGAGACAGAGTGATGGAGAGACAAAAATGTTGCTTTCTACAATAAAATGAAAATTTCCCAAAAGCCTTTCATTTTTCCTTTTACGTGTAGTAGACACTTTCTACATATTCACACCAAGTCATATCTTACATATCCCTGTGATTCTGAAGTTCTATATGTCATTATTCAAACCCCATTTCCCATCCTGCCACCCCATTATTTCATCCCCTTCAGTTCTCCTACCCAAAGTCCCAACTAAATGTTACCCTTTCATTATATCATCTTGTCCATTTTAATAGACAACATTTTCCTTCATCTTAAATCCTTTCTTCTCCCATTCCTTCCATCTTCTAGCTATCATTAAGATTTGTAGCCTCCTGGAGACATAGCTACCATTTCCATTACTGGCTCTACCTTATTCATTATTTTTAGATCACTGATTAAGGCTGGGATACTCCTTGATCCCCATTGTCAGGGACTTACCCTACTGCTATCTCTTAGTCCTCCTTTGAGATCATAAAATTTTAATCTTCTACCTAATCATAATCCTAGTGACTGTTATCTACAGAACTTTAGGTCACTTCCCTTCTTTCCTCAATGAGTTCAGTTCCTGGTTCAGCTAGGAGGCACAGAGGATAAGAGCACTGGCTTTGGACGGAAGAATGGGAGTTCGAATCCAGTTTCAGACACTTGACACTTCCTGATTCATATCTGGTCATTGGACCCAGATGTCTCTAGAAGAGAAAGTGAGGTTAGTGACTTCACACAGAATCCCCTCCCTCAAATCAAATTCATATGCTTGTCATGGCATCACCTCCTTCATGTCATGATCTTCTTCCAGAACAAAGAATAAACCTGTCCAGAACAAAGGACGTTACCTGGCTCACAATTTCTCTCTTCTCTTTGACTCCCGATGTCATACTACAGAACTTCAACATACATTTTGATTTGACCTCAAATACTCTAAAGTTCTTCAACCTAGTTACATTTCAAAACTCACTTTTCACCTCAGATATGAACAAAGCTTAGTGTATTCTTGATCTTGCTATCATTCACAAATGTCCCACCTCTGTTCAAGAATTCTAAAATCTCATTCAACCACAGTCTATTGAGTTTCTACTTCTCCATACTTAAATTAGTCACATAACTCCTCGAATCCTCAGTCTTTTCATCAGTTAAATGGGGGGGGGGGGTAAACATTAATTTACCTGCCTCATAGGATTGATTTCAGGAACTTTAATGACTTCAAAACAATATGCAAAAGGGGGTGTACATAGAAGCTTCAACTAGCCATTTTGTTGTACACAGAAGCTTCAATTACCCATAGAATTTGGGATAAGTTACATGAAATGTGTCATCAAAACAATTTTGTAATTCCTGAAATAAACTTAATACAAGAAGTATTTAAAATAAATTCATTTAGGGGCATAAGATGTGTGGTGGATAATGTTTTGCATCAAGAGTTCAAAGATCTGAATTCAAATCCAGTCCTAGATATTGACTGTGTGTCTCAGGGGGAAAGACATATAATCTCTGTCTCAGTTTCCTCAATAGTAAAACAGGTATAGAAACACAATTTGCAAGGTTGATGTAAGGGTCAAATGAGATAATATTTTTAAAGTGCATAGGATATGGCACTGTGCCTGGCACCTACTTGACACTTATCCTTACCCTCAATTCCCATTTGAGTGGGAGGGGATAATGTCTGAGACATTGACCTCTAAAGGGGATATTGAGACTCCCTAGATACTATCTCCTATAGGAGAGTCTATGAGACACTGTCAGGATGCTCCTGGGGAGGGTGCTGCCTGGCAGAGACCAGCTCATCTGATGTGCTGTCAGCAGAGGGAAGGGGAGATATGGGAGGAAATGAGCCATCTGGTAGTTTCCTAGTCTAACTAATTATTCTTGCTAACTAGGGGCAAAGCTCAATTGTTTCTACAGCTACTGAAGGAGAGAAGATGGTGTCAAAATGTAAGTGTAACCAATTTAAGATGTGTTCAATCTTTTTTTAAAAAAATCATTATTTAATTAATAATTAATAATGATTTATAATTTCCAATACATTTCCATTATACATGCCAACTAGGTTGATCAAGAAAGTATCTGATCAATTCAATGGTTTTCCCAATTGTGACAGGACTAACATTTTCTGATGCAGTTACTTTCTTTCCTCCCACAATATAGAGACTTTACCTAAAGAATATAAAGCTACTCCTGGGACCTGCTTGACTTAAGCATCTTTGATGTAGCTTCCTGGTCATCTGGGGACATAAAAAATTCCAGTTACGTAGACTCTAGGCTTCTCAAATTTGGTGGCTGCCCACAACCCTAAAAGTTGCTATACCCAGATGCTGCAGTAACCAAAGATGTCTCTGTATAGGACCAAGGAGCATCAGAATCCAGATAAGCTAAAGGTCACTGTAGTCTTTGTTGTATACTCTTGCCATGGTGATGACAGCAAAGTAAATTTCCTTTTGTTAAATAGGACTTGTGAGTGCTCATTTGGTTCCAAAAACTGAACCCAAACTAAGAGAGGGCTGGCATTATAGCCACACCTCTAACATTCAATAAACTTGATGAGATTACAGGACTTTTAGTTTCTTATTTGGAAGCATCTGAGGTTATCTCCCATGTCCACTGATGCTTTGCTTAGAGGACATAAGAAACTCTTCTAACTTGTCACCAGAGACTGGAACTACCTCCTAGGCAATCCTGGGATTGGCTCTCTGTGACACAGGAGAATGGACTCTTGTTAGAGGAGTCATCTCCCTTTGGGGTCATTAAAAATGAATAGATTTACTCTTTTTCTTCCTTTCTGTCCCCCCAGGCTTTTTTCTCTTTTTCTTTTTTTCTCTCTTCTCTCTTTGCCTCTTTCCACCTCTCCTTTCTCCTTTACTTTGAGCAAACATCAATTTATTGCATCATAAACTGGCATTCTGTAGAAGGGAGTGAGGAGGTGGTGGAAATTTGCGCCCTTGGGAAAATTTCTTCTCCCAAGAACAGTTGATGGTGACTTGCAGTAGAAACATACAGCAGAGGTGGATATACTTGTTATACCCTGAGAGAGTATAGCCCACCTCCTATGTAGAAGGAAGAGGGTGGAGAGTTTTGAATTTCCTAGGAAACGTGATCTTAGAATCTAGCCTTCTAGCAAAAGAAGAGAGTTCCTGTGTAGCCTTTGGGAGTTGTCTCATTGATAACTCAAAGTCCAGCAATTTGGGGAATTTAGACTAACTAGAGAGAAAAAAAAATTTCCTAATGCAACATGATCTTGAAGGAAAAAAAAAAGTATCATTTGCCTCATTCCTTTGCATTATCCTACTGAGATAGCAAAACCAGTGAGTTATTTAAACAGAAAAAATCCAATGGAAAGGGGATTGATTGATTAGCATCCTCCAAAGCATGCTTACCTACAGGGGAAATCTGAAACACAGATGAGTACTATAAATTACAGGGGGAGGTATATAGAACTGTCTAGAAAGAGGATGTTAAAGAGTTGCCATGATGGAAATTTCTAGTCTAGTTCCCTTTTCAGGGGATTAGGGGTAGGTAATGAGTTACCTGAGTTTACTATCTGTATCTGTTAAAGGATTTCCATGAGTATTTTGCAACTTCTATATTTTTTGTGAAATGAAAAGATTGTCTCATTTCCAACATGAACTTAGCACTTTAAGTGGGAGTTAATTACCCACTTTTGGGGAACCATGAGTACAATCAAGAGATTTTCCTGGGGGTAAAGCTAGGAGAAGAAAAGTCAAAGATAAAGACCTTGTTGGGGTATCAATAGATGTTCTCATTTGAATCTGAAAAAAATAACCCTATGATGCAGATAATCCAGGTAGGATTATATCATCATTTTAATGAAGGTGAAATAGAAGTTTAAGGAAATAGAGTTACTTGCCCAGAGTCATACAGTAAGGTTCAAAGGTGAGATTTAAAGCCAACTCTTCTTCATGTAGATCCAGTCCTCTATCTGAGGGGGTCTCACAATTTTGATTCCCATGGGCAAAGCCATATTCTGCTCTCATTCCCAAACATACACACACACACACACACACACACACACACACACACACTGACCCCAGCCATAGCCCTGGTTGGATGTGAACTAGTATGTGAATTAAAAGCATCTGGCAATTTCATCTCCTTTTTTTTTTAACAACTGTAGTCCAGGGTTTCTGCTCTTTCCTCTTCTTAGCTTCTGTGCTATAATTATTTTTTGCTAGCTTTTGTTTATAATTGTATTTATGATTTTGGTTTGTTTTCATTTGTTTATTAGATTTGTGAGCAGTAGTACATGTATTTTGATATTAGATTAGTCATTTCCGTCTCCAGGAATACAGGCCAATGCTGAACCACCCACGCATGTATCAGCATGACCTGTCTCTTGTCTCTGCCTTCTTTCTATTCACTCTTTAATGGCTATTTAGCATGCTGCAGCCCAGATGAGGGTTTTTCTCAGAAGCAAACAATCTTAACTACTTTCTCTCTGGCATTTCCTTTTCTGAAAATAGGATTATCATCTTCATCAATAACATGCTTTGCTGGTTTAATCATACTTGCACAATTAATCTCTTCTGTAACTAATGCTTTCCCTGCTAACATACCAAATCTTAGATTCCTATTTAACTAGAGCAGAAATTCAACAGTATATGGAGAATTTTTCAACCATAATTCTGAAAACAAAAAACAAAGGTCAGAAATAAAGAGCAATAATGCAAATTGGAAAATTGCATGTATATAGACAATCAAGTTTAGAAATATTTTCAAGTTCTTTCAGAAGAGGATCAAGGACATGTATGATATCATTAAGGATATATGGGACCAGAAAAGGAGTTGAGTTGGTCATGTAGCAAGAATAAAGGACAACATGTAGACAGTTGAAGTGTTGCATGGATGCACATAAAATATTAAAAGAAAGATTTCCAACATATTTGAATAGATTCTCTTTAGAGGATTTCAAGGAGACCTGAATTCAAATCCTATTTTAGCTGCTTACTAGCAAGGGGATCTTTGTTTTTCTCAGACCCCAGTTATCTTATATCTTTTCCCAACATGGGAATAATAACAGTACTTCCTCCTTCTCAGTGTTTATGTGAAGATAAAATGAGATTATATTCTTTTAGTGAGTGGAGCAATGGATATCTGAGTCCAAAATCTGCCTCAAACACTTAACTGTATAATCCTAGACCTGTCACTTTTCTGTCTCAGTCTCAGTTTCTTCACCAATAAAATAAAGACCTGCCTCATAGGGTTATGTGAAGATCAAATGGTCTTAACATATATAAAGCATTTTGTAAACTTTAAAGGTTTATATGCATGCTAACCTTTATGAAAGCTATCATATATTATTATTCATGCAAGGCAGGTATGAAGATGGATAAGAGGTGGTGATAGGGTCCCCTATGGAAGGAGTATTTACACAACTGAGATTATATGAGACAGGTCAGTGGAATAGGAAGAAACAAAACTCATCTATGGCCATTACATAGAGACAAGGACCAAAGGATCAAAAGCTACAGGAAATCTAGGCAAATACACTTGAACTCTTCAAGGGTGAAGGTCATCTCATTTTTATCTTTGGATCTCTAGTGCCTTTCAAATAAATATTTGCTGTGAAACTGACTTAAAAATTGGTTAAAATCCCTGACTCTCCTCACATTTTGGCATCTTTATCTATTATGTACTTTTTGATCTTCAATACTTATCCTAGGATCTTGTCTTCCTATTTGTATAAGCCTCTGGAATCTTCACATTTTTTAAGCACCCTGGTACCAACTCAACTTGACTTTACACCATATTTCTGCCCCAGTTTGAGATTAATTTCACCCTTCCAACAAATCACTTGCATGCTTCCTTGACAGAGATCATCAATTCATTGACGTATTGAAGAACAGATTTGGAAACTGAGGCTCAGAGAGATAAAGTTAGTATTCCAAATATTATATAGTTACTGGACTCAGTTCATTAGCTTTGGGCAGAATCAGTCTCTGAACCTGGGTATTTTTGTTCAGATTCATGGGCTTTTTCTACTATACCATGCTACCTCTGGAAGAAAGTCCTCCAAAAAAAAAAAGTTTTGGTTTACTCCTGAACTAGAAAAAGCTATCAGGTCTAGAGAGTGTTCATTCTGTGCAATGCATCATATATAGACATAACAAAGTTATAAAGCAGCTTTCTTAGGAGACTAAATATAACTGATTGCTTTTATTTGCATATGAAACCTCTATTTATCACATCATTGAAATAAAAGAAATATGCATTGACATATCCCTTCCAGAAAGATTTTGTTTTCTGTGATCTGCTTCCCTCACTGAGAAATGTAAACAGTTTTCTTTATTAAAATAGAGCATCCCACCACCATTTGCAGCAGGGGGTCACTTCTGTGGCTGAGATGCTACAACAGTATAGATCCCAGTTATCGTATATCTTTTCCCAGTCTTTATTAGACCACTATCTCTCTCTTTTTTGCATATTCTTTGTCCCCCCTTATGATTTTTCTTATTTAGTATCTTTTTTTTTAAATTTCAGTTGTCCACAACAAGCATTCATTTGTCAAGTCTGCTTCTGACAGGATGAATTGCCTTTGTATTTTGCTCATACAGGTCCCTTTATGGCTCAAGGGTTCTGGGATTATCTATGTGAAATGTCAGCTGGTTTTTAATACCCTGGCCTTGGCAATTTGTTTGTCCTAGAAATTTAAATGCAACTGTAAGTCAATCTGAGGGGGCAGTAATGGGGAGGAATGAATTCTCTTTAGGTATTGTTTGCAAAATAATTCAAAAGATTTGCTGTCAGTAGCTTGTAAGAGATTAAATATCATCCTTTGCTGATATCTATAAAATATTAGATAAAAAGAGACCTTAGAGATTATCTGGTCTCTTTTTATGGAAGAGGAAATCAAGAAAGGAGGACTCAGACTCAAATCCCTGACTCTTACTAGTTCCCAGTTCTTAAACCAATCTATTTTCTATATATCTACTTTTAAATGTATTTACTGACTCTCACAGGTAAACTATAAGCTCCTTGAAGATGGGATATTCTCACAAAAATTTATCTTTACCTAGCATAAGTCTTTGCCTAGCTAGTTTGTAGTACACAGTAGGAGCTTAATAAATGTTTTCCAATTGTTTTATTAGACTAAAGACCTCTGGGGACACCTAGGTGGCGTAGTGGATAGAGCATTGGCCTTGGAGTCAGGAGTACCTGAGTTCAAATCCGACCTCAGACACTTAAAATTATCCTTGGGCAAGCCACTTAACCCCATTGCCTTGCAAAAAAAAAATCCAAAATAAATAAACAAACAAACAAACAAATAAATAAATGAAAATAGACTAAAAGACCTCTAAGGTCCCTTTTAAATTCTATTATCTTTGATCCTGAGATGATGTGGTAATTGCCTACTGAGGAGAGAACAGTTTACTTGACCCTTACAAAATTGGTCCTGAGTCAAATGATTTTAAAATGTGTGTGTGAATAAGTAAATTTTCATCAATACATATTTTTATCAACAAAGTTTATAGAACACACTATAGTTAAAAGAACACAGGCTCTTGGAGTTAGAAAACTTGGATTCAAAATCCAACACCAAGCAAAAGTTTCCAGCCTTGGCTCTCTGTTGCCTTTAGGATCAAATATAAGTTCCTCTGTTTGGCTTTTAATGCCCTTCACAGTCTGACCCAATCTAGCTTCCTGTTCGGTGTCACTGCCCTTCCTGCACTCTGTAGTCCTGACAGATGGGTCTCCTTGCTATTCCATTAACATGGCACTCCTCCCATCCACATCTTCTGAATTATTCCTGCACTCTATTTATCTCTGCCTCTTAGAAGTCCTTACTCACTTCTCAATTCAAATCTCACCTTTTACATAGCTAGCTTTTCCTGATCCTCCCAGGTGCCAATATCATCCCTAATAAATATGACCATGGATTTAGAACTGGAAGCTTCCTTAGAGAAAATCATGTATAACTCCTTCATTAATTATAGATGAGGAATTGAGGCTTAAAGGAGTTCAGTGATTTTCCTAAAGTCACATAGTCACATGCAAACAGTAGAACTGGGATGAAATCACAGGTCTTCTTGACTGCTAATTCAACACTCTTCTTATTGTACTAATCTGGTGTCCTTTTATGTGTGTGTATATATAAATATATATATATATATATATATATAATATATAAAAACATATATGTATAGTACCTATACATAAGTGTATGTACGTATATATGTAATATCACTTCTTCCCTCACTTTCCCCTGACCTTTCTCCCTTCCCAAATGAAAATGCTTTATATGCAAGGAATATCTCATTTTTAGTTTTATATTTCTAGCACCTAGCAGAGTACCTGGCACATGGCAAACATGTTATAAATGCTTGTTGATTGATGATTGATTGATATTAGAGATATCTACTCCAAATCTAGATCTTTTTCCATATGCCTCACTTTTAAGGTCTCTTCCAGATCTAGCATTCTATGACTTTCTATATCAGTGATGCCAAATTCAAATAGAAATAGATCCGAGAACCTGCATATTGACTTAGAAAAACAACAAAAAATAGACATTGTCTGTTGCACTATATTTTTATTTATTTTATCAAGCACTTCCTAATTACATTTTCATCAGATTCTGCTCTTGGGTGACACTTCTGCTCTAAAAAATGGTATATATATATATGTAATTATTTTTGGCACAATGAACAGAATAATGATCTTGAAGTCAGGAGATGTAAATTCAAATATGACCTCAGACCAGTTGTTTGATCCTGGCCAAGTCATTTAACCTCTCTTAGTCTCAATTTTCTCATATGTAAAATGGAGATAAAGGCACCTACTTTACAGACTGGTTATATGAATCAAATAAGATAACATTTATACGTGATATATAAATGCCACCTATCATTAGTTATTATTATTTACTTATAACTGTACTGTAAAGAAGAACAAGGAGTATGAGTATCTCCAAAATGCAATATTTTCAACAGTAACAATCTCTTTTGTTTTTTAGGGGACCAAGCATTTTTCTTTTTTTACTTCAGGCAAAATTTTAAGCTAGTCTTATATGAGGAAAATATTGTTTTGTGGGACTGTGACTTTGGGGAAAACTAAACAAGACACTTTTTATGACATTTCATTTTCTCACATAAAAATGAAATGAATACTAGCAATGACTTGGAGCTGGTAGGGTCTAGGACAGCCCTTGAAGAGCAGGATGAGTTATGGTTGTACAAATGAATATAGAGTGCTAACCTTGGAATCAGGAGAATGGGTGTTCAAATCCAGCCTAGCTGTGTGACATTGGGCAAGTCACTTAACCCTGATTGCTTGGCATTCTCCATCTCCAGTAGTCCTGATTCATACCTGGCCACTGGACCCAGATAGTTCTGGAGGAGAAAATGAGTCTGGTGACTTAGTACAGCACTCCCTCACTCAAATCCAATTCATGTTCTTGTCATAGTATCACATCACTTCCCTAATGTCATGGTCTTTTTTCAAGAATGAAGGACGAACATCATCATTATCATTCCCAATTGTGTAGTAATGCTTACTCAGAAGAACTTGGATCTAGACCCAGTGTGGTCACTTCCAAGTTATAATTTTGGACTTGCTCTTTTGGACCTCATTTTGGTCTTCTGCAAAAGAAGGGTGTCCACGATCTCTTCCAGCTCTATGTCTATTAAGGTCCTAGGAAATACTGGCCTTGATTATCAATGTAGGCAAAATGACATCAATCACCAGATATTTGATGATGGCAACAAACAATTGTACCTATCATAGTCCAGACACTCTGGGTGCTGGGGATCTGAAGACAAAAATGAACAGTCCTCACCCACAAAAAGTTGTGAGGTACAGTATATTCACAGAGAAGTAAATTCAAGATATATACAAATCAATTCACAAGGAATAGGCAGGGCACTTAAAATGGGGGGAATCGGGACAGGTCTCTTAAAGGAAGTAGCATATAAGCTTAGCCTTGAAAGGGAGTGGGGAGTGAACAGAGACAGAAGTGTGGGGAGTGAACATTCTAGGCATGAGGATAGTCTGTGCCAAGATCTAGAGAGAAAAGAGATGAAAGGGAATATGTGGAGAACAATGAGCAGAATAGATTAGTTGAATGGAGAGCAAATCAGAAGAAGAAATGATTTATCCATTTTGAATGATTGACTAAGGCATCATTGTGAAGCTTGTATTTTATACTAGAAGAAGCAAAGAACCACCACTGGAGCTTTCTGAGCAGGAAAATGATTAGTCAAACATTTGTTTAAGAATATTATTTTGGCATTTCTCTGGCAGATGGATTAAAGGGAAGAGATGTGGGACAGGGAGCCCAAGTAAGAAACTAAAATAGACTTGAACTAAGATGGTGGCCATCTGAGATGAGACTGATGGAAGAGACAATGAGAAGGGAGTGAAGGCACTATGGTGTAGTGGAAAGGATATAATACTTAGGAGCAAGGAAATCTGGATTTTCATTTCAGCCCTGCTACAAACTAGCTGTATTACTTTGAAAAAAAGTAACTTGCTCTTGATCTTAGTTTCTTAACTCAGAAACATAGGATTCTTGATCTACATATGTCCCTTGGGACACTAAAATCCTTTTACTTTCATGAACATTAGTCTACTTATCTGAGTTTCTCTGCTTCCCAAATTGTATTTCATTCTATTCTTTGTATAAATCCCATGGTTTCCCATCTCCATGGTTTTATTTAGCCTATTCTCTGTGACTGGAATGCCTTCCATCCCTTTGATTTTTTTTTACACTTTGATTTTCATCTGGTCCTTTGAAATCCAACTCAAATGATACCTCTTCCAGTGAAGCTTCTCTGAACCTTCAGTCAGTAATGATTTTCACTCTCAACTTCACATAGGAGTTTATACCATTCTGATGCATTTATCATGTAATATTATGTATCATAAATATTTTTGTTCACTTATCCCCCAAGGAGGGAGTTAAATGCAAGAATTCTCTTTCTTTTTTTTCTTTAGTAATTTATTTGTAGCTGAGCATTTATAAGCTCCTCCCTCAACTATTGCTAGTCACATGCATTGATTATCTGTTGAAGGTTGTAAAATACAACTTGCTTTGGCTTAAGGAGGTTTGTTTTTTTGTTTTTGGAAAAGGGGGGACTCTCTTACAATCCTAATAAAATACAATAACATCAAACCAGATGAGATTAAAAAAGCCCTTCAAGTTAAAACATAAATGAAATCACAAGAGGAGCAGAGTAATCAGAAATTAAAACTAACAATAATATAAAAAAGGCAATGTCAGGTGGAATAACTATGAACTCTTCAGTTGTTTCAAATTGGTGAAAAATGGATTGAGGCAATGGATTATGGATTGAATTAAAAGTTGAAAAGAAGATCTGCATTGACATTTCTCTCTTCAGTCTTGATGATGACTCTTCAGTATGGACCATACCTTCTGTTTATTGTCCTTATTTTATGACAAGAATAAGACAAATACATTCAGTTCTGTCTAGGTATTCTACCTGATTATGTGTGGAGTGACTTCACTATGTCAAATTTACATAGTTAGGACTCAATACAATATAGCAAGTGAAAGAAAGAGGTGGGTTTTTGCAGATAGGGGGCTTAGTACTGATTCTGAATTGGTAAATCCATTAAAATATATATCCTTTATTTAATGAGTATACTGTGACATTCAGAGAGAGGAAGAACTAGGGGATATTGTCTTAGAAGCATATTTGGCATTTTCCTAGCACTTCTAGTCACAGGGTGAAGTACCTAACTGTCATATCCTTGGAACATGATGGGGAGAGGGTCTTCCCAACCATATCATGGTAAGACTACACATACATAAATACTTACATATATATTTACATACACAAAGCAAGTAATATACAGGATCAAAGGGAAATTATTATTATTCATCCTTTGTTCTTGTTAGAGTATCAATGATATCAGAAGGTGATGTCCTGACTTTACAAGTGAATTAGATTTAAGTAAAGTAGGGCTTTGCAAAGTTATCAGCCTTAGACTCTCTTCCAGAATCAATTGAGTTCTGGGGCAAGATGTAGGTCAGGATAACTGGTGATGCTCCAGGATGCTGTGGGAGCCATTGACCCTTTTAAGCTAAGGTCTTTTCCCAATCCCAGTTTGTTTGAAGCAACACCTATTCAGGAGTTAAGTCTAAGCAAAATAAAAATGAACCTAATTTGCCTTCTCAAAAGAATACAATTAATAAAGAAAAGATACTGGAATTGAGAGATTGGGAAAGGCTTCCTGTAAGAGATAGGATTTTAGTTGGAGCTTAAAAAAAACCAAGTCACTAGTCAGAGTGAAGGAGGGAGAACATTACAGACATGAAGGATATCTAGATAAAATACCCAGAGCTAATAGATTGAGTGTCTTGTTTGTGGAATAGTCAGGAGTCTGACTGAATTGAAGATGGTGGAAAAGAAGAAGAGGGCTAGGGGTTTTGAATGTGCAATGGAGGATTTTGGTCAAAACAGGGAGCTTCTGAAGTCTGCTGAGCAAAGGGTGTGGATGAGGAATTGAGATGATGGGACCTGAATTTTAGGAAAATCACTTTGATGAATGGAGGATAGATTAAAGTGGGGGAGTGACTTGAGGCAGACAAACCTATCAGCAGACTGAGAATACATTAGAATGAGGGTAGTGTCAGAGGAAAGAAGGAGGTATAGTCAGGAGATTCTACAAAGATGAAATCAGTACTCTTTAGAAACAGCTTGGATTTGAGAGGTGAGAGGTAGTGGGGAATCCAGGATGCTTCTTAGATTGTGATCCTGAGGGACAGGGAGGATAGTGGTGCCCTCTGCAGTAATCAGGAAGGTAGAAGGGGAAAGGGTTTAGAAGGAAAGATAATGGGTTCTTTTGGGGGTAGGTTTATTTTAAGATATCTACTGGAATCCAAGTCAAGATGTCTAAAAGGCACATGGAGATGTGAAACTGGAGGTCAGCAGAGTTTAGACAGATAAGAGAACCATTGAACAGAGAGAGCAATTAAGTTCAGAGGATCTGATGAGATCAAGTAAAGTAGTAGAGAGGAAAAAGAGAACCTAGCACAGAACTCTATGGGACAACTATGGTTAAAAAGTATGATCTGGATGAGGATTCAGCTAAGGAGAGTGAATAGGAGTGATCAGATGAGAAGGAGGAGAACCAATGCCTAATATGCACCAGATATTGTGCTAAGAGCTAGAGAGGAGAGACTATCCAATAGGAGAGGGTGATTGATAGTCAAAGGTTATAGAGAGATGAAGAAAGATGAGGACTGCCATTGGATTTGGCAGTTAGGAGATCACTGGTGACTTTGGAGAGAGAGCAGCTTCAGTTGAATGATAAGATTAAAAGCCAAATTGCAGAGGATTTAGAAGAGTGAGAAAAGTGGAAGCACCAATTATGGACAGTTTTCTCAGCAATGATAAAATAGCCAGATATAGCAGACAGACAGATTTCTCAGCAATGATAAAGTAGAAAGAGTTCTGGATCTGCAGCCAGAAAACCTAGATCCTAATCCCTGCTGTGATACTTATTAGAAAATTCAAAGACATAGCTATCTTGGAGTTTAGCCTTTAGGATCTAAACTTGTAGGATTATTGCAGAGAGAGGGAGACGAGTCCCCCCCCCCCCCCCCCCCCCCCCCCCGCCCCCAACCAGAGACCATCAATTGCCTCATCTTAGCTTAATGGATCTTCTGTAGCTGAATGCTTTGGGTCACAATCACTCTCAGGATGCTGGTAAGGAGTGGAATACAGAAGGAGGTGAAGGACTCTGTATTTAGGGCTGATCAAGAGATTGGTTGCTTCTTCCTTCAGTAGTACTGCACCAGGAATGTGCTGGTACATGTTTAGCAATCATCTGGGGTGGGGGTGGGGGATATGTACAGGATAAAATTTTAGTTTTTATCTGTATTATCTTCTCTATCATTTTCTTATGTTTAGGTAATCAATAACAACAATAGTCATCCTGCAGTATTTGTAGTATTTGCTGATTTCTGACATGTAAATATTCTTTTTTTTCCTGGTTCTTTTTTTTTTTAAGAAAGATTTTATTTATTTTGAATTTCACCATTTTCCCCTTAATCTTGATCCCCCCCCACACACAGAAGGCATTCTGTTAGTCTTTATATTGTTTCCATAGTATGCATTGATCTAAGTTGGATGTGATGACAGAGAAATCATATCCTTAAGGAAGAAACAAAGTATAAGAGATAGCAAAATTATGTAATGAGATAATGTTTTTTTTAAATTAAAGGTCTCTGTCTTTGCCCAAACTTCACAATTCTTTTTCTGGATACAGATGGGATTCTCCAGTGCATATACCCCAGTATTGTGCCTGATTGTTGCACTGATGGAATGAGCAAGTCCATTAAGGTTGACCATCACCCCCATGTTGCTGTTAGGGTGTACAATGTTTTTCTGGTTCTGCTCATCTCATTATACTGCTCATGAGCAGTTGATATTTGCCCAGTTATTTAAACCTGATTTTACTTGTGTGAAAAGTATTTTGTAATTGTTTTCAAAAAGTTTCTGAGTCTACCTTGGCAGGTAGACTCCCAGGTATTTTATATTGTCTGAGGTTACTTTGAATGGGATTTCTCTTTCTAGCTCTTTCTGCTGCATCATTCTAGTCATATAATTTATTTTTATAATTAGAGATACTATTTGAGTTTTACAAATTTCCCCCCAATCTTACTTCCCTCCCCCCCCCCCCACGGAAAGCAATCTGTGAGTCTTTACCTTGTTTCCATATTGTACCTTGATCCAAATTGGGTGTGATGAGAGAGGAATCATATCCTTAAAGAAGAGACAAGAAGTCTAAGAGGTAACAAGATCAGACAATAAGATATCTGTTTTTTTCTAAATTAAAGGGAATAGTCCTTGAACTTTGTTCAAACTCCACAGCAACTTATCTGGATACAGATGGCACTCTCCTTTGCAGACAGCCCAATATTGTTCGCGATTGTTGCACTGATGGAATAAGCAAGTCCTTCAAGGTTGATCATTACTCCCATGTTGCTGTTAGGGTGTACAGTGTTTTTCTGGTTCTGCTCATCTCACTCAGCATCAGTTCATGCAAATCCCTCCAGGCTTCCTCAAATCCCATCCCTCCTGGTTTCTAATAGAACAATAGTGTTCCATGACATACATATACGGCAGTTTGCTAAGCCATTCCCCAATTGAAGGACATTTACTTGATTTCCAATTCTTTGCCACCACAAACAGGGATGCTATAAATATTTTTGTACAAGTAATGTTTTTACCCTTTCCATCATCTCTTCAGGATATAGACCCAGTAGTGGTAATTGCTGGGTCAAAGGGTATGCACATTTTTGTTGCCCTTTGGGCATAGTTCCAAATAGCTCTCCAGAAGGGTTGGATGAGTTCACAGCTCCACCAACAGTGTAATAGTGTCCCAGTTTTCCCACAACGCTTCCAATAATGATCATTATCCTTTCTGGTCATATTGGCAAATCTGAGAGGTGTGAGGTGTTACCTCAGAGACATATTAGTCATGTATATAGAGATGTTGAGAATTTGTGATGGTTTATTTTATATCCTGCAACCTTGCTAAAGTTGCTTTTAGATGATATTTTTGGGGATTCTCTAGATATACCATCATGTCATCAGCATAGAGTGAGAATTTTGTCTCTTCCTTCCCAATTCTAATTCCTTCAATTTCTTTTTTTATCTTATTGCTGATGCTAACATTTCTAATACAATATTGAATAATAGTGGTGATAATAGGCATCTGTGTTTCACCCCGATCTTATTGGGAATGCCTCTAGCCTGTCCCCATTGCATAATAATGCTTGTTGATGATTTCAGATAGATACTATTTATTATTCTAAGGAACAATCTATTTATTCCTGTGCTCTCTAGTGTTTTTAGTAGGAATGGGTGCTGTATTTTGTCAAAAGGTTTTTCAGCATCTATTGATATAATCATATGATTTCTGATAGGTTTGTTATTGATATAATTAATTATACTGACAGTTTTCCTAATATTGAATCAACCCTGCATTCCTGGGATAAATCCTACTTGGTCATATTGTATTATCCTGGTGATAACTTGTAGTCACTTTGCTAAGATTTTATTTAAGATTTTTGCATCTATATTCATCAGGGAGATAGGACTATAAGACATGTAAATATTCTTGCTAAAAATTTAACAAGAGGCTCTCGTGAGCCAATAAAGAAACTAGCTTTAATATATCCTTGGATAACAATCATAGTCAGACTGTCCTTTTTTGTGATGACCTTCCCTCCAAACAAATGTCAGTTTTTAACAATTGGAGTAATATGATCAGAGTGGTACTTTAGTATAGCTGGCAAGTGAATATAGGTTATATAAAAAAGGAGACAAGTTGATGCTGTGATTTCCATCTCCTTTTCTAGTTATTTGCTAATCATTCATTTAATAATACATCCTGGGTTTTTGCCAGTAATAAAGAAAAGTTTGTGGGTCTACAATTTACATACTCTGTTCTCTCTCGTTCTCTCTCTCTCTCTCTCTCTCTCTCTCTCTCTCTCTCTCTCTTTGGAAAAGAAAATATGGGCAGTATCAGTTCTTTCCTAGCACTGAAGCACCTCTCTCATTCTCTGAAAAAAAATCATTTGATCAGAAATCACACCCATCAGTTATTCCAGTCCCTAGTATAGCGTCCCTCTCCTTTTGCCTTCCCTTCCCCCACTGTAGAGTAGAAAGGGTTTGGTTACAGGAAAGGGAAGCAATAGAGGAGGCATGGAATAGGAAGTGATGAGATTCAGTAGAAGGAGAAGGATGTTGTGGTCAAAGTCAGAGAGAGTGTGCATTACCTTATTGTAGTGACAGGCTTTTCCTTGCTGGAGCCAGCTGTTAAGTCTACCATTGTTCCCCTGTTGATGAGCTAGCTATATCAAGATCTTAGTTGGAAGTCCCTGCCAGTGATCCTAAATCCATGTCCATTCTACCAGAGGTCTAGAATTCCTGAATTTTTTTCTAAAAACTAATCCTACTCAAAGAACATCAATTGCAAACTATATTGTATATTCCTCTGTCTACTGTAAGGAATTAGTGCTTAGGGATGCTGGACAACCTGAACTGTTCATTTCTTGGATTCCTGGTTTCAAAATAGTCTGTTTATTATTTGGGAACTTCCTGTGCCTTGAAGAGATGGGTCAGGGACAGAAATAGCCCTTCAATAGATTTTTAAAAATTATTTACTGTTTGTTGCCTTTATTTGATGACAAGAGTAAAAAAAAACTTTCAGTTATGTCCAGATATTCTGCCTGATTCTGTGGGAATTGTGTCAAATTTACATAATTAGGGTTAGAACAATATAGCAAGCTAAAGAAAGAGGTGTGTTTTTACAGATATTTGGCTCATAGGTGATTCTGATTGGGTAATTTCATGAAAATGCATACTCTTTATTTAGTGAGTATATAGGGACTGTCAGAGAGAGCAAGAGTTAGGGGATACTTTCTTAGAAGCAAATGAAATTTGGCATTTTCCTAAGCACTTCTGGTCACAGGTTGAAATACCTAATTATTGTATCTTTGGGACCTGGTGGGGAGATCCCCAAAGCAAATAATTTGGGGGGGGGTTCAACAAGATCAGGTTATTGGCCACCAAGTGGTTAAATAGGGTTGCAGTTAATCAGGGTTAAGCAATTTCTATTAAGAGTACTCCCTATCTCCCTACTTATCATGAGTATTAACAGTTTATTAGAGAAATTTATTCTGTGCATTAATGATTATTCTTGGAAATAAAAACAGAAGTGAATAGAAGAGTTGTAGGTCTTTTATTGTCATCTTTTATCATTGTCCTATAAAACCTGAGAGGCAGGCCTATACCCTCTTTGATCTTCTTTTCTTCAAAATTGCTTCCAAAAACCTTTTCTTGTACTTAGCATTTCTTGTATTTACCAGTTTCAGGTCATTTTGAGCTTTAGCACCCTTCATGTTATTTTTATAGTAAGATGAAATGCATTTGTATTCATCCTGTTATTTCTCCTTTCTTCCATATCCCTACCCTCCCAGCTGCTAGTGCCTTCCCTCTAAATCACTGAATCTACTTTGTAAATACCTGTGTGTACGTAATAATAGCAAGCATTTATATAATATTTTAAGATTTACAAAGTGCTTTGAATTTATTATCTTATTTTTTCCTCACAACAACCTTATGTGATACATGCTATCATCCTTATTTTACAGATAAGGAAACTGAGGCAGAGAAGTCAATTGACTTGCTCAGAGCATCACAGCTAATAACTGTCTGAGTCCACATTCCAATTTATGTCTTCCTGACTCCAAACCCAACCCTAATTCACTGTGAACCATCTAGCTGCCTGTAAAAGTCCATATTCATAGTTAAGTTTTCTGTACCTGCTCATTATTCTTTAGATAACTTCCTTTTTTCCTGCTTTTTTTGTCCTTAGATTTCATTCTTGAGAATATCTCATCTCTCTTGGGTTGACATCCCCTAAAGAATTTTATACCGTGGAACCTTATATCTCTTCTTTGAAACTTAAAATTTGTCCTCCTTAAATATGGAGTGTGTGTTAAGACTATGTTGGGTTTTCTTCTCCTTATATATCAAAAATTCTAGAAAGTTCACTTCTCAAGTTTTATAACTTTTATTTCCCCAACCTTTCTATTTGGCAAAATAACAACAAAACAAAAAACAAACAATCTAACATTTACTCATTTTACTTTCTTCCTTTGCTGAAAGATACTATCATCAATAAAGTAAAGCTAGAAATTTTTAAACTGCCTTTTGAAGGGGTATAGAGAAAACTTGGATATGTGTGAATGATAGAATTCTCCCTTTAGTGTTGTGTCATTTCTCTGTAAAAGATTTGTGATCTAATTGCTAACCTATTCTACTGCTTCCCTCTATATAGGAGGTGTGGTATGTATTGTTTCTATCGATCTTCACTTAAATACTTTCCTCCATGCTTATCCCCTTGGGTTCCTGGGTTTCCTCACATGCATATATTTTAACATTTTTTTTAGGATTTTTGTTTTTTGCAAGGCAAATGGGGTTAAGTGGCTTGCCCAAGGCCACACAGCTAGGTAATTATTAAGTGTCTGAGACCAGATTTGAACCCAGGTTCTCCTGACTCCAGGGCCGGTGCTTTATCCACTGCACCACCTAGCTGCCCCCTATTTTAACATTTGATTCTACTGTTTTAGTCTTTAAAATACAAGGCATTATTACAGAGGCAAGATGGTAGAGTAGCAAGAAAAAATATATGCTTGAGTTCTACCCACAACTTCTCATCAGTTCTATAGTATCATAACTGTGGAAAGTGCATTCTCTAGTCTCCCACTTGTGTTCAGAAAATGAAATCAGAAAGCAGAAGAAATCAGTCAAGAAGTGAAAGTCACCTTTACTGCTCTTAGCTATGTGCTTGTCCTGTGCATCAACAGTATTGCTTCTACAGTTGGGAGAGAGATAATGGGAGAAATTCTCTCCTTTCCCTCTTCTCCCACTCTGGCTGATAAACCAGGCCAATTGAACTTTCAATGAACTATATTGAAGGCAGCCCCATTCTTTGAAACCCTTGAAATTCCTGTGGGAATCACCTGATCAACTCATCCTTAGACTTAACATTTCAGGAATCTCTGATTTCAGATTCAGGCTCTTTATGTTGGCCATAAAGGGTAATTATAACTGAAAAACTTTAACCCTGCAGTCAACCTGGTAACAGTCCTCTCCAAACTCAGTTTGTTGTACTAGGTCCATTCCAAAAGACAGATAGGACCTGATAGAACTTGGAACTCATTCTAAGGCCTCTGAGAACTCAGGAGGGACCTCCATTCCTCATGATAGTGAAGTATCATTATTGTTAGTGTTTGTGGGAGCAAGGGTGATTGTAAGGAGAGGAAAGTATATTCATTTAGCCCCTTAGCCAAAGTGTATGTGAAAAGGATGGGACAATGGCTGTCCCATTTCTTCTTTTCCCCAAACAATCAAATTTTATAGCAGCACTTTTTGTAGTAGCAAAGAAATAAAGATAGGCTAGATATATTGTTTGGGAGCTTGGTTAAATAAACTGACACATGAATACAATGGTACATTCTTGAGCCAAAAGAAATTATGAAAAGTAAAGCAGGCAGAATCAGGAAAACCAATATAAACAATGAATATAATAATGTAAATGGGAAGAACAATATTAAAATTAAAATTGAAAACTATCCATCTAAACACAAACTAAGGCTGGTCACAAAGAAATATGAGAATACACCTTTCTCTCTCCTTTTTTTTTTATTTACAGAAATGGGAACTATGATTATAGAACATTACATATAATGCTAGAGTTAGGTGACTTGTGGCTTAATTTTGGAAACTTTTAAACTTTTCTTCTCCTTTTTTTCTTTTTTAAAATACACCTTTTTATATTAGTCATGTTGTGAAAGAAGAAACAGACCAATAGAAAAAGAAACATGAAAAAAATTTTAAAAAGTGAAAATAATATGCTTGGTTCTGCATTCAGACTTCATCATGCCTCTGGATATGAATAGAGTTTTCCATCATGAGTCCTTTGGAATTATCTTGGATCATGTTATTGTTGAAAAGAGCTAAGTCATTCATACTTGATCATCATACAATGTTGCTTTTACTGTGTCAAATGTTGTCACTTCATTTTGCATCAAAACTGTTCGATTTCTGAGATAAATGCCTTCCTCATGGATTCTCTTTTCACTTCAAAGATGAGGAAACTGATATCTCAGTTTAATTCGCTTATTAAGTACATGTTATGTACCAAAAACTGTTTCATGAACTGGGAATACAAAAATAAGAAACAGCTCTTGCCTTCCCAAAGTTTGTAACTTCTGGATTCTAAAGTGAGCTCTCCAAATCTCACCGAAATTAGGGGCAGATCTATAACCTCTGACAAATGATTCAGAACTCCTAACTTCTACACTGTCCTTAGGGACATTTTATCTTCTTACCTATATCAGTAGTAAAACCCTCCTAAGACAATACTTTAATTCACCTTTTAATGAGGATCCATATTTCCCAAAGTAGATTTTCCAAAGCTCCTACCTGATAAAGTCTTCCAACTTCCAAGGGTTTGGATTGGTTGATTTTTAAGGGTTCCCTCTAGCTCTAACATTCTTTGTTCTGCAATACTTTCTGCCTACCTTTGATAATCTATGTTCTAAGTTGCCTTTCAGTTTTGATAAACTATGTTCTAAGTTATTTCTTTCCTTTGACATTTTTATTCTAAGATTTCTGCCAGTTTTGACACATAAGGTCCTTTCAATCTCTTTTTTTCTTCCATTCCAGGTTCTATGGTCTCTCAGTTCTACCTCGGCATTCGGTGTTTTAAAGGTCCTTCCTGCCTTTGCTATTCTATGTTTTAGGGTCCGTTCCAATGATGACTATGGTCTTGTCTATGTCTGACATTCTATATTCTAGTTCTTTCCATGTCCAACATTTTATGTTCTAAAAGTCCTTTCCAGATGGCTAAGTGGTACAGTGGATAGAGCACCCCTGGAGTCAGGAGGACCTGAGTTCAAATGCGGCCTCAGACACTTAATAATTACCCAGCTGTGTGGCCTTGGGCAAGCCACTTAATCAACCATTGCTTTGCCAAAAACCTGAAAAAAAAGAGGAAAAAAGTCCTTTCAACTTCTAAATTCTTGAGGGCACAGTGGCCTTGGAGATGTTTCTAGCTGCGTAATCCTGAGTCTCACCTTCTTCTACTTTCCTCCCCTGTAAAGTGGGGTTAATCATAGCACCTCCATTTTGGGGTCGTTGGGAGGACTAAATGAGATACTATTTGTAAAGTATCCTTTCAGCCAACGTTTGTTTCTTTCCTTTCCTTTCTCCTTTCCAATTGTAACATTGTATCCCTTGCAAATTGCTGCAGACATTCCGTACTCTTCAGCTTTCGTCCAGGTTTGACGTTTTTTTGGTTCTGAGATGCGGTCCACTTCTGAGGTTCTAAGGTCTCTTTCGATTCTGGCGTTCTAGGTTCCTCAGGTCCTTACTGCTGCTGACACCTGACGTTCCAGACCTGGCACATTTTGCTCCAAGGCCCCGGCTCTCTCTGGCATTGCACGTTCTGAGGTGCCCCCTGACGGGTCGGCAGTGCCTCAGAGCTCAACGTGCAAGTCTTTCTTCTTTAAGCCTAAACTAAACCGACCCGACCCGCCCCCCTCGGGGTCTCCCAGCTCCACTCCCTCCTGCTCCCCCGCCCCCAGCCCTTTTTCCTCCCATACTCTCCTCCCCTCCCCCCCAGCCACGGCTTTTCCCAAACCCTGGAACGGGCGATCCCAATCCGGGATTACAACTGAAGGGGGGGTGCGGGAGACGGGAAGCGGGGGGAGTAGCGGGCATGCGCAGGCCGCTCGGCGCATGCCCGGTGAGCCCCCGGCTGGTTCTGGTCTGGACTCGGAAGCCCGGGAGCCCCGGACCCGAGCGAACCGCGGCGAGTGTGAGTGTCCCCGGGGCGCGCGGGGCGGCCGGGCGCGGCCACCTCGGGGCGGGGGCCGGGGCCGGGGCCGGGGCCGGGGCCAGGGCCAGCCCGCCGCCGCGCCGAGCGGTGCCGGAGCCGGGCCGGGACCGAGCGGGGCGGGGCGGGGGCGCCTCTGCCTTCCGCCCGTCGCCTTCCTCTCCTCGCCGGGAGGGGCGGGAGGACGCGACTCCGGAGCCGCCGCCGCCGCCCGGTCCGCCGCCTCCTCTGCCAGCTGCGCGGCGGGCACCCGGGAGCGCGGGCGGCCGCGTGTGCCACGGTGAGAGGCGGGCAGGAGGGCCGCCCGCCGCCGCTCCTCGGCCCCCCGTCTGCCCTCCATCCTTCTCCCTCCCTCCGCCCTCCCGCGGCTCCTGTCCCAGCCCCTTGCCATCTCCATCCTTCCCCATCTCCTCCCCTTCCCCATCCTTTCTTCTTTCCCTCCTCTCCCCTCCACCCTGTTCCTTCTCCCATTGCCAGACTCGGCTTCTCCCCTTCTTATCTGGCATCCCTGCTCGCCCTCCTCTCCCCCACCCCTTCCCTGGGGAGTGTGGTTGGTGGCGGGGGGGGGGGGGGGGCGCGGCGCGGGTTCGATCTCGTATTCCATCCATGAATTGGTTATTTGATGGAGCTGGGTTTAGGCCCGGGGGATTGGGAGAGGAAGGTGGGGGTTGAACGTGAAGCCACTCCTCTGCCCACCTTCTCCTCTGCCCTCCTCCCGTTTCTGGATGGAGAGGGTTTGGGGCGGGGCGGGGGGAGCAATAAGAAAGCTCGGAGGGGCCAGGTTGAGTTTTTGGAGGCCGAGGCGGCGCTTTGCTGAGTGCGGCTCCGGGGAGCCTTGTGGATGTGACTCCCACAGGATGTGGCAGCAGAGGACGGGCCTCTGCTGGGGCTGAGTGGTGAGACAAAAGGGGAGGAGGAAGGAGGGAAGGGAAGGGGTCATTCCGCCGGGGCGCTCAGGACCCTTGGCCCCGGGACGGAACAAGTTACTGTGCAGCGTGCGGGAAGCTTTCTCGGAGGGAAATCGGCAGCCGCGGGAGGAGGGAGGAGGGAGGAGGCAGAAGGAGAAGGGAAGGTTCCCTGGTGGAAAGTAAAAGGAGGACTTGGATTGGTTTCTGAGTTCCTCTTGAATCACTCTCGAGAGTCCTCCCTCTCTGCTATTGCTAATAACCAAGTAGGAACGGGAGAGCAAAGTCCTATCACTTCCTTTCCCTCTAAACAGCTTCTATTACCCTGTTGTGAATTTTCTCCGCAACTTTCCCCAAACTAATTTTAAGAGAATTAGAATTCTTTCTAAATAACGCTGTCTCCTTTCTCCATTTCACTACCTAGCCGCGATTTTATGTGGAAAAGCAGTTTTAGCCTTTCTCTCATGGTTCCATGGGTAACTTTTCTTAACTTTTTCTTCACAAGAATATATATTTGATGTTTTTGCTTACCGCGAGAGTTCTTAAGCTGCGGGTCCATAAACTTGTTTTAAAAACATTTGGACAACTATATTTCAGTGTAATTGGTTCCCTTTATGGTCTTGATGTATTTTATTTTTGCATTTAGAAACATGTTTCTGAGAAGGGGCTCAATAGGCTTCACCAGACGATCAAAAGAGTTCACAACATATCCAAAAAACAAAACAAAACATTGAGAATCCCTCATACATTTGACAGGAATTACAGGTTTTTCTAACCGTAGACACCAACAAAAGTATATATTGTTAGCCTTTTCAGCAATCTACTTCTTGCAAAGTCAGCCTGTAGCTGACTTTTCAGCTGACTGACCAAGACAGTATTCTGTAGTAAGTATGTGCAATGGTTGAAGTCAACATAGTAGGAGTTTGGGGATTTGTATTTGAGATTCACTATCAATGGGAATTCATCTCAGGATACAGACCTTTACATAATAAAGATAATAGACTGAACCTAACCCTATAAACAGTTTATTTTTAAATCGCCTAGTATTAATATCTTTTATAATATCACAAAGTTAAGATGTTTTGATAGATCACCCTAATTTTAAGATATAAAAAGTAAAGGGAAAATCAGTGGAAACTTAAAATTTTAAGTTTGTTTTTTCTAATTCAGTTTTATTGAAGGACATTTGAGTTTTTATTTTGCCCATTTGTCATATTGAACCCATCCAAAACTTTTACTTAATTACAAGTCCATACAGTAAGTCTATATTATTCAAATACATTATACTCTGTAGAGAAGTGAAATGTATTAATGAATAGTGTTTTCAGAATTCAGACCTGTGTTTCAAAATGATTTTCATTAGTTGAAATATTTTATATCTGTAGACATAATTTTGTTTTTGAAAGTAGGAGCTTGTATTTTTGGAGTAAAAGCAACTGAATAGCATTGTTTTAAGTAGTATTGTATAAGATTCTAGATTGAGAATTTATATTCTCTTCTGATAATATTTGTATCTTTCAGGATATATGTTATCAATTGCTATGATTTTTTTTTTACAGTAGTAAGTGCCATGGTCCCCTCCTCAAAAGGGCTTACAAGTTTGGAGGGCTATACATTAATGGCAGTTGTATAATAAATGTTTAAAGGCACCAGTGACATAGATAAATAGATAATAAATAATAGCTGACATAATAGTGCTTTAAGATATGCAGGGTGTTCTGCATAAATTTCAATTGTGATAATTGCACAGTAATTTCAGATAAATAATTTTGTGTAGGGATAATGGCAGTTGTATGAATTAAGAACCTTTGGAGATAAATCATTCCATGTTTAAGTGAGCAGTATGAGTTAAGTAAGAGTGAGAAAACAGACTGAAAATGGTGATGTTTGTACAGGCAAAGCAGAAAAGTTATTTAATATAAATCATTAAAATGTTTTTTTTGACAAGGAAATAGGACAGAATTTAGTATACAGTGCTGTTTTGGGGAAGTAATCTTAGCATCTGAAGGATATTTGAACTGTTATAGGTTAACTATGTTGCAAAGAAGTCAATATGAAAAATTAACTTGTTAAGTTGCAAGTTTAATTGTTTTTTGAATACTGAATAGTTATATGATTAAATAGAGACCTGTTTTCACCTGTGTCTTTCCAAAATATTGAAGTATTTTTTTTCCCCTTAATAAAATGAAGAAAAAATGAAGTGTCTTCATTCCCACTTTGGCTCCTACTGTTATAACTCAGGGTGGAGGAGGGCAATTTTGCTTGAACATCTTGAAGATTGGGAATTACTTTTTAAGAATACTAAGTGCCCATATCATCTGAGGATAATGAAAGTAATATTTATTAAAAGTGACTAATTTGGAGGTATTTTTGCTTAAAAATTAACAGTAAAAGTTGACATAAATAGAATGTAAGCTCCTTGAGGTTAGAAACTATTTCATTCTTTGTGTTTGAATACTGGGTAGTGTCTGGAGCATTGTCACATAATAAATGCTTTGATTTTATTCTATGTGTATTAATCTACTATTAAAAATAAATATTTTAAATTTTAAAAGTGTTAAATTGTATACTTGTTTCAAAATCGAATATTAAAATCAATGCCATTATTTTTAGTTGTATATTGACAGATTTTATTAGTAAATTAATGAGATTAAAGTCTTAACTGCTGTTATACTTGGTTAGTTTTTTAAAAAATTGACCAATTGATTTTTTTGTTTAGAATTTTTTTCTCAATTCCATTTTCCATAGTTTTCATGCCTTTATCAAAAGACTAAAAATAGTAATAAAGTTTTTAAAGAAGCATATGTCTTCACTGAGGACTACAAATAATGTAAAAGCATGTGCTTCAAATATTATAGTTGAATGACATATACAAATGCATAAGAAGTAAGAAAAATCTTTGAATGCTAAAATCAGCTTTCAGGTTTTAATTTCAGTTCCTTATCAGGGCTGTTCTCTTTTAAATTCTAACTGAAAAGTGCTGATGGACAGGTCTTGAGGAAATTATTTTCTTTTTGAAATTTAAATTAAAATGTAAAAACAGCTGAATTCATGTTAGTGCTTGGATGCACCTGTTGTTGATTAATTTCAACAAGTGATAGTTGAAAGATGTTTTTGACTTTTGTACCACCATGATTATTGAGATCCATTATTACTTTCTTTCTTTTTCAGACCAATATTTCATTTTCCTAACTTCTCTTTCCTATCAAAAGACATAGGGCGATTAGTTTGAACTATCCAGTCAAGTGGACGAACTGAGCAATATAGGTACCCTGACAAATACCATTGTCAGTTTGTGATGACATTGTTAACTAATCCTCACAGTAAAGTTTCAAAACCCTGGAGCACTTACAGTATTCACTAAGGCTGAATAGCATACTATTTTCTTTGTGTGTGTGTTTTTTTTTTAGTTTTAGTTTTTGCAAGGCAGTGGGGTTAAGTGGCTTGCCCAAGGCCACACAGCTAGGTAATTATTAAGTGTTTGAGGCCGGATTTGAACTCAGGTTCTCCTGACTCTAGGGCTGGTGCTCTATCCGCTGCGCCACCTAGCTGCCTGAATAGCATCATATTTCATTGTTAGCTTGAGGGGTGAAGTGAATGCTCTTGATTTCTTTGGCTATTTATTAGACGTGTGTTAACCTCTCAACTTCAGTTTTCATCATCTGTGAAGGTAGGGGGTTAATCGCTTACATTTAATAATTGTTTGCAGGTTTACAAAATAGTGCTCAGCCACTGTGAGATAGGTGATGTCAGTATTACACTCATTTTATGGATGGCATGGAATCTCACGAAGTGACAACTTACATCCAAATAACTTGTTTTAACCACACTCAAAAACTAGGAAGTGTCATTTGGAATTTATTAAGCACCTGTTAGCGAGACCATTGTTAAGAAACCAAGATACTCCTTACTTTTCAAGTCCCAAGTTGAACATTCTTTATAATACATCACTGTCTAGTTTATAGGGTTGTTGTCAACTGTAAAATACTTTATAAATGTGACCTCTGAGGATTGTTTGTTATTGTTGCTTATTAAGCAATAATCACATTTTACTGTGCTTTTTAAAAATATGAATTTCTCATGTACAAACTTAAATATCGCAAATGAATGTTTTAATAGAGATGCAAGAGCAAAGAGGACTATATGGAAAACTCAACTTAGGTTATTTAGTGTTTTTTAAAAGCTATAATCAGTGAAACATGGTAATAACAAAACTAGTTTCCTTGTCTGCTCTGTGTTCCTTATTGAATTTTGTTCTTTTCTGTATATTTTAAAGAAATATTTCATTCATGCGCTGTTTTAAACATGATTGACACTATCTACTGATTCTTATCACTCATTGTGCTAGATTTTTCATAGACAGATTTGATACATATGGTTCAATGAATAGTCTAGCCTTATATTCATACTTATTTTTTGCCTTATAAATAAGACATTTTATTCAAAATCACATAGGTTTTTGATAGACAAGCATAATTTAGTATTTTCACCATTTCAGGCCCTTACCTGAATTACATTGTTACCATTGCCTTTTTAGAATCATTACACTTTCCTAATAGATCTTTTAATAATTTGATATGCTAAAGTTTATTGAAACATTGAGGACTCAGAGACTTGTTCAAGTTCATATTTTAAAAAAATGAGTGGCAGTTTCTTTCCCATCTTTCCTCCCCGTGGAAGACTGAATTAAGCTTTTCAACTGAAGTCAGTCTCTCTCCTTTACCCCCCTAATCCACTAAGACACTTTGGGTAGTCCGAAAGATTCTTAAATAATACCCTAAAGCTATTCAAATGAACAGCCATCTTTGTGGAGATACTGTGATAATTGCAGAATAATGCCAGCTTACATTTGACATTACTTGAAAAAATTTTGCTATAATAATATTCAAATAGGGCTTGTTTTGAAGTAATAGGCTAAAATAATTTCATTAGAATAAGTGAAATTTTTTAAAAATTGAAAATGCGATTGCTCTTATCACAGAATCAAATATGTAATGTGTTTATTGACCGACGTATTTTTTGTACTGTTAAATCCTAAAAACACAGAAAATCCAACTTCTTGAGTTAACAACTTTGAATGTTTAAAAATACTTGCAGGATATATCTTAAAATCATAAGGATGATGGTACAGTTGAGTTCTTAATTGACACAGAAATTGAATAGAAGTTCAAAAGTCTAAAATTAGGATTTGAGCTTGAATTCATGATGCTTCAATTTTTCTCAGAATTCCAGACTGAGGAAAAATGAGTTGAGTGGGGATTATAGATTTGAACTAATGCCCTGACTAAACAACCTGAGTGTATTTTTCAAGAAAAGACTCTGTCTTTGAAACTCTGGCTTGAATTTTAAACTAGGAGTTTGAACTTGAAATTGTTTGCAGCTAGTTTTGTGGTTTTTAGCAGACTGAGGCAAAGAATTTGTTACTGAAATCATTTGTGTTCTCTAGTGGCTTAAATTCTAGTTTAGTGGTTTTTTTAGGTGTTGAAAAATTAGCTAAATTTGTAAACTAAAATCAGGTAAATAATATAGCCTACCAGGTTAACTAATGAGGCAGCACTTTGTATTGATTGTCTTCATAGCTTTGAACCTCTTGCTCTAGCCAGTTAAATGTACTTTTCTGATTGGTCTTTCAGAAACAGAAACTTAAGTGGTGAGAGATTGATTCCATGCTTACACAGCTTCTAAGGGTTGTTTTGGCTGTGTGTTATGGCTCATTTGAAGAGAGATAGGTGCACATGTTTGCAGGGTTTGGTCATCCCAAGGGAGGAAGGGAAAGACAAATCCTTCTATTAACTTGGAGGGAATGAATTCTGATTTGTCACAGGCTATTGAATACTATTTAATGGATGATCTGAAAACCTTTATCCCGGAGTGGCTAGGTGGCACAGTGGATAAAGCACCGGCCCTGGAGTCAGGAGTACCTGGGTTCAAATCCAGTCTCAGACACTTAATAATTACCTAGCCGTGTGGCCTTGGGCAAGCCACTTAACCTCAGTTGCCTTGCAAAAAAAAAAAAAAACCTAAAAAACCCAAAAAAACCTTTACCTCTGGAAAGTTTACTATAGAATCTTCGGAATCTGGCACCTAATAAATTAATCCCATTTCTGGACCATGGGCCCCATCAATTCTTGTCTCCTCTCCCTTCTTTGGGGAAGGTCTTAGATCTGTAACCAAATGGTTTATACTCCAAATATAATTTGACCTTTGTCTCATACTTCTTCCTTTAAAATGTATTGTTGCTCTTGTATTATTCCAGGTAGCCTGATGACCAATTTCCATTAATAAGTGGAACATCTTACCAAGTCTTTCCTTCTCGAACTCCACTCTAAGTATTACTGCAGACTGATGAGAAATTTGACAACTTTTTTTTATAAAGATTTTATTTATTTTATTTATTTTTGAGTTTTCCTCCTAATCTTGGTTTCTCCCCCACCCCCCCACCCCTTACAGAAGGCAGGACAACTTTCTTAAAAAAAGTGTTTATTAAGCATCTGTTATGTGACTATTTTGTGGGAAGATTGTATGACTTCTTTTCCACATAACTGTAGGGTCACAGGATTTATAGGTTGACTGATATCTATATACTGTTACTATAATTCATTGTAAGAAGTAGTATAAATCTGGCAAATTGAAACAACTTTTTAGGATACTGATAGCTATGTATTGTAATGAGTAGGTCTTGTTTTTGTGGCTTTTTTTTAATGTGTCCTTTTTAGTTTTTACTGCCTGTATCTATCTACACCTACTGAAAGCTACTGGAGATTTCTGTCCAACATTAAAAAATCATTTTCTTTTTCCTTCCTTATGGGAGAACCTAGTGGCCTATGTACAGATTGTAGATCTGGTTTTTAATCCCAAATTTGCTATTCATTTCCACTTTAAGGATGTTGGACAAATTACCTATCTTGGCTTATGTTCTCATTCAAGGCAAATTCTTTCAGTGTCTACTAAGACACTGGATAAAAAGACTTAAAGGAAAAAAAAAAGGAAAAAAAAGACTTAAAGGAAAGAAAAACAGTTGCTGCCCTCAATTTTACTTTATACTGGGACAGACTGGATAATCCCTAAGGTTTTATTCATTTTGAATATCTGTGATCTCATGATTCATGTAAGAATGTTACATGGTCAGGAAAAATGTGTTGAAAAACTGAAAAAGAATCTTGTCTGCTCTTGGAGTATTTTGAATTTTGAAGCTGTTATCTCGCAGTCAGTAATTTTTTATTAATTGTTTTATGTAGGTATTGTGCTAGCAAAGTGCTGGGGATTTAAAGAAATGCAAAAACCAGCCCTTTTCTCAAGGAGTTCCCAGTGTAATGGAGAAGATGATACACTAATTGCATATACTGTGTAGTGTACATTGGGAATAGTCTCAGAGGGAAAGCACTAAGATTTAGATATAAATAAGTGAGCAATAATTGGTGTTAATAAGGCAAAATTTGGAAGTTATTTTATTTTATTTTATTTTATTTTTAGGGTTTTTTTTTGTAAGGCAATGGGGTTAAGTGGCTTGCCCAAGGCCACACAGCTAAGTAATTATTAAGTGTCTGAGGCCGGATTTGAACTCAGGTCCTCCTGACTCCAAGGCCGGTGCTCTATGCACTGTACCACCTAGCCACCCTGGAAGTTATTTTAATTTGAATATAAGGCTAGTTGGTGAGATCTTTAAACTATAGAAGTAGTTTTTCTTCTTGAAGTTGTTGGAAGAAATAGAATTATTTTCTCTTGCCCATTGCCTTTCCCAGTCATCCAAGTCTATTAAAAATAAATTTTATTGGTGTCTTTTGTTTTTACATTGAAGTCATTTTTGGAGATCTGGATATTATCCTTCTGTCAGAATTCCTTGTAAAAAAAAAAAAGCTGTTAATCACAACCAGCTAATAGTGAGTTATCAAGTTGTCTTATAGTATGCACCAGTGTTGTTAAATTCCACTAGGCCATCTATGGCTGCATATTGCCTTAGAAAAATCACAACTTATCATTATATTGTAGTTTTATTTATTTTGTTAAACATTTCTCAATTACATTGTAATAAGGTTCAGTTTGACATCTCTAGTATACACAGGATTATGTACTTGTGATCATTCATTTTACTAAAAAGGTGGAAATACATATCCTCATTTTGTCTCTGGGACTAATTAATGAGCAGGCTTTTTTTTTTTTTTTTTTTTTAGTTTTTGCAAGGCAATGGGGTTAAGTGGCTTGCCCAAGGCCACACAGCTACATAATTATTAAGTGTCTGAGGCTGGATTTGAACTCAGGTACTCCTGATTCCAAGGCCAGTGCTCTATCCACTGTGTCACCTAGCCGCCCCCGAGCAGGCATTTTTAAATCACTTGTTCTGTGTTAGGCACCCCCACTAAACACCTAAACTGTCCCCTCTTTCAAGAAGCTTATGTTTTAACATTCATTTTTTTTTTTGCAAGGCAAATGGGGTTAAGTGGCTTGCCCAAGGCCACACAGCTAGGTAATTATTATATGTCTGAGGCTGGATTTGAACTCAGGGCCTCCTGACTCCAGGGCCGGTGCTCTATCCACTGCGCCACCTAGCCAATATTCAATATTAGTCATTATGGGATTTGTTTTAGCATTATTTTTAAATTATTATAGCCATTCTGTATATTCTCCAGGTTCTGATTCACTCTTCATTAGTTTAGAAAATCTTTCCATGTTTCTTTGATTTTTCTCATTCATTGTTTCTTAGGATATTCTTGTTATCAGTTTGTTGAATAATTTTCTAAATAACTTTGTTACCAGCTTTTTTTATATCACAAAAAGTGTTGCTATGAATATTTTGTTGTGTGTGTGTGTGTGTGTGTGTGTGTGTATGTATATGTGTATGCATGGGCGCCCATACATATTTTTGTATGTGCATTTAGAAATTTTCTGTCTTTATTTAATCACATGTATTTGAACATACATACATACATATCCCTAGAAAGAGGAGAGACAAAGAGACTGCTTGTCTTGGACCTTCTAGGGTTTACCTCATCTTTGGATCAGAGTTTATGAACAGTTAACTGGCTTTTATCATTATTCCAAACTCTAACTATACATTTCTAAGAGGGAAATGCAGAATGAAAGTGAGAAATGTTCTTGGAACAGTTCACACCTGCTCAGATTTGGGAAAGAGACATTAGAGCTGTGTGAATGTATTGTTCTCTTTTTTACACTGATCATTTCCTGACCTCAAATACCCTTCCACAAAAAAAAAAAAAAAATTTGGAAAGGTGGTCTATACTCTATACTACATTTTTGGGTTCACTTTATTGGTAGACCAGATGAATGTTTACCCAAGTAGCAAGACAAGTAAGCATTCAGGCTTTCTTAGGAGTTTCCTTTGCCATCTTTTCATGTACCTTCACTAGTCTTGTATATGTCATGGCAGTACAATGTGTAGAAACTGGATGTGGCTATAGCTCCAGAAAGAGGCCAAACCCTGTCCCATATAACATAAGTATTAACTGCTCTATCTTAGTAGGATTCTTCTGCAGATTGGAAAACACAGAGATAGAATACTATTCAAAAAGATGAAAACTCAGTTGCTGTACTGAATGTAATTATAACTGAGTTGAATAATATGTTCCAAAATAAACTAGGTGTTTTGAAGTAGGTGATTTTAAAAGTATGGTCCAAGAGGTGTCAGTGACTATATAAAGAAATGAATAAAACATTCTCCAGTGGGAAAGTTAGTAAGTTTAGTCATAGGAATGAAATAAATAGATTCCAAAATGTAAGTATGTTGGAAATGGTTAGCACTCACCTCCTATTTATTCTTGCACATATGAAAGCAACTACAATCTGACAAGAATGGAAATGAATATTCACATAAATAGATTTTTTTCCCTAAACATATCAAAAAGAGGGTGGGGGGTGAAGCCTTAAGCAGTATTCTGTTCTAGACTATACTCTCCCAAGAGTCTTAAAAATGATATGAAATTTCAATAACAAAAATTATAGAAGCAAATTGAATTAATATTATGATCAAAAAAGTGATTCAGAAACATTCAGTGATCATATATGTTTCTTTCTATATCACGGTTTGATTTATTTTTTCAACCTGGAATTCTTGAACAACTTTTAAAAAATGCTATCACTGTATTTTAATATAATCAGTTTTCTTTGTAATTATATTTATTTTTTTCTTATGTATTTAAAAGTCAGATATTAAGGAGTGCATACATAGGTTTCACTAGATTGCCATAGGAGTTCATGACAGAAATGGTTAAAAAATATCATTTTGGAATTAGATGAATTTTCTTTTGCTTCTCCAACAATAGACTGAAACTTCTTTCCTGTAAGAATAAGAAGAATGTTGTCTAGCACTATTTGTTGATTTTTTTTGCTTCATATTTTATTGTCTCAATAGTAATGACTCAGTCAAAAGCATATACAGTTTCTTGTGCACCTGGAGTTTAAATAGATATATAAATGGGAACTTTGGGTCTCCTGATGGGGACTAAATTAATGTTAAATACTTGAAGGGGCAATCTTAAACCAATTTATAGAGGTGCTGATTTTATTTAAAAACAGGAGAAGAAGGGTATGTAAAGACCCATAATAGGGAGAAATGACTTTCACAGACTTCCACACCATTCAGTGGTCAGTGGTGATGTTGAGAATCCAAGACTCTTGAAAACTATCCTTCATCCTTTATCCTAGACAGTGTTCCCTCCATATTGTCAGAGCTCTCAGTGGACAATTTCTGTTGAGTCTGCATGAGTCAGAATAAAATGTAGTTTGCTATGCCATAACATATTGATTTTTTGCAATACTGATTCTGTTAGTGGACTTAGCTTTTTTTGATGACAAAAAATGTAAACTCAGGATATTTGCCTGAATTGAACAACTTTTAAAACCAAATCATTGAAAATAAGTATGCTGATTTCACAGAGATGTTATATGAGAAAGTTATATTTCATAGAGATGAGATATGAGAAAACATGTAAAGTATTTTGAAAACTTAAATTGTGCTACTCTTGTCTTATATTCAAGCCCTTTTTGATACCTGACTAATTAAACTTTAGTATGTGTTAATTGTAAAATTCTACACCAGATACAAAGGAATGATTTGGCTATTTCCATGTGTGTTTTGCTTCATTTTAGAGGCATAGATACTTAAAATGTTCTGCTTAAAATATTCCAGTATTTGGGTTTTTTTCTTCTCTAAATAAGCAAAAAGCCAGTAACTATCTCAACTGTCAGTTCATTTTAGCTCAGCTGACAAGACAGGGGTCCATGCTGTGACTGCAGCTGCTATCCATCCAGTGGCATTTGTTAATTAAGCTGTTTAACATTGTTTTGCTTTATCAAGTCTTGGCTCCTTTAAAAAGAAACAAAATCATAGGTCTGTGGCTTCTTAGAAAGTGCTTATTTCGGTTGTCCAGTTATGGGAATAATTTTTAAAAACATTTCTTGCTTTGCAAAAACTAAAATATAATTAAAATTTTTTATAAGCTCTCAAGCAACTTATTAATTGAAAGTGTCTAGACTGTTTAGTAAGTAATGTATAACATAGACTGAGTTCAAAAGCAGCTCTTCTATACAGTGTAATTGCTATCTCAGTTTAGGACTTCAGTTCATATTTAAATCAATAATAAATAATAACACATACTAATGATTGCAAAATTTTTCCTAAAGCTTCAGAACCGCCAGTCCACTTTGTGCTATAGTCATCTATAGCACATTTCTACTTTGATGTCTGACTAGTAGCCCCTTCACATTTCCCTTTTACTTTTGATGACAACATTTACCTGAAAGACTTGAAAAATTTGCTTTTCGTTTTCATTCTATTAACAAATCCTACTTATTATTTCTATATCATCTTTTCCTTTATTTTCATTTCCACAGATATTTTTACTCAAATTTGAATTAATAATTTTCATATATTTCAGGTTTTATAAGATACAAATTATGAGTTAGGTAGTCTCAGTGTTATTAGAATTATTATTCCTCTTTTATAGATGGAGGAACTAGAGTCACAGTCAGGAAATGTCCCAGCTGGGAATTGAACTTAGGTCTTCTGAGTCCAGTATTTGTTATTTTACATCAAAGCTGCCTCTTGAAAAAAAATCAGTATCTTTCCTTGTCTCAGAACCTCTCTTCTCCAATTCATCCTATAGGCAGCTGTTGCAAGGAGGTTTATCCTGTAAGTTCAGTAAAGGGCAACTGAGTTGTGCAGTGGACAGAGTACCGGAGACAGGAAGACTCATTTTACTGAGTTCAAATCTGTCCTCGGACATGGGTGACCCTGGGCAACTCCCTGTCTGTCCGTTTCCTCATCTGTAAAATGAGGTGGAGAGGGAAATGGCAAATCTCTGAAATAACGAAACTACAGCAAAATGGGTGCCAGTAACTTTCTTCAAATAGAGACTGAGAAGAAATGAAAAGGAAAGGAATTTGAAAAAGAAAGGAGATAAAGTATGTTTTATTTTGTAGTAGGCAACAGACTGGGCTTAGAATCAGAATAGGTTCAGGTCTTGGCTCCAGAGTCTGACTCTAGAACATTTATCAGCTCTGTGGTTTTATTAGCTAGAATTTGAACTAGGTTCAGAGCAAAAAAAGGAACTCAGGAGCCATTTAGCCCAGGATGGTTGAATGATTTATAGCCACATAAGATAGGAAACTACAGTGATAAGAATTCTATCCAGGTTCTTTACTATTGACCTTTTTCCTCTGTAATTTATGCTCCATTGTATCATAAACCAGTTTGTTCAGCCCCATTCAATGGGCATTTACTTTGTTCTGTTTCTTATACTACAAAATGTATTGCTATAAATGTTTTGTTATATTTGGGACCTTTCCCTCTGTCTGGGGTTTCTTTCAGGGTACCTGGTAGTGTTATCTTTTAAGCAGTGTTCAATTTAATCACTTTTCTATTTCTAATTCCAAATCGTTTTCCAGAATCATTGAACCTTCCCATAGTCCTTCTAGCTTTAATTATTTAAAGGGGGACAGCTATGTGGTGCAGTGGATAGAGCACTGGCCCTGGAGTCAGGAGGACCTGAATTCAAATTTGAACTCAGACACTTAATTACCTAGCTGTGTGACTTGGGCAAATCACTTAACCCCGCTGCTTTAAATAAAAAAATTAATTATTTAAAGGCTATTCTCCAATGCACAGTTCTTCATGTATGTATTAAGGTCATGAAAGAGTAATTGATACATCCAACTGCAGAAATAACTTTATTTGGTGACTTCTAATAATTTATTATGGAGCAAGGTATAAAATGAAGAGATTTATACTTATCAAAGGAGTTCACTGCTATATGGAAAACTGCCTGTGTAAAGTCCAAATAGATTTCTCTCTTCCTGGAAATGTATACCATATGCTCCTCTTTATAAATGGTGTGCCAGTTGTATCCCACCCCAGAACTTAGATCGTCTAAGTCCAGTGTTTATTCTTTTGTACCAAAACTGCCTCTTGAATAAATGAAATAGTATCTGCCCTTATCTTAGAACCTCTCTTTTCCAATTTATCCTTTATGAAGCTGTTGAAAGGAGGATTATCCCTTAGGTTCACTGCAGTTGCTAAGCTTACTAAAGAGTTTCCTTGGTAAGAGCTATGATTACTCAAAAGAGAACACCAAAAGAACTCTGTAAGGACAGACTAAATGGATGAAAAATGCTTATTCAAACTGAAGTTCACATAGATGGCTAGTTCAGTACTGGTATTTGAAATACTTAATACAGATGGACAGTAAGTAGGACTCAGAATTGAATAGGAGAAAAGTTGGATTATATTTGAGAGATAGAAAAGTATTCCAATAGTATTTAGCTTCTAAATGGTTCAAAAATTTCCATCTTTCTAACTCCTTGTAAAGCTTTGTTTGTCTTCGTTCACCATCATTAGTCAGTTAATACCTATTATATATCATGCCCTGTGCTTAGCACTGAGGATACATAAATAAATATGACTAGAATTATATATAAGGCAATCCTCAAAAGCTTTCTTCTAATTGTGGACATAACATGCAAATAACTTTACAAACTAGATAACATGTGGAATGAATTGAAGAATTGGATGGCACCCAGAAAAACTTCTTATAGGAGGTGAGATTTTAGGTAAGACAATGAAGAATGCTAGGAGATAAGAGATAAGGAGGGAGAGCCTTCTAGGCATGGGGGGGGGGAGCAAGAACAGTGAAAATACTACTTCCAAAGATTGAAAGTCTTGTGAAGCAACAGGGAGGCCTGTATGCACAAGATTTAAGATAATAACAGACTGGAAAGATAGGAAGGGGTCAGGTGTATGAAGGATTTTAAAAGCTAGAGGATTTTCTATTGGAACTTGGAGCTAGTAGAGAGCCACTTGAATTTATTAAATGGGGTTGTGACATGCAATTTAGGAAGAACAATTGAATGAATGATAAACTGGACTGGGGAAAAGACATGAGGCAGGGGAATAACCAGAAGGCTATTATGGTATAAACCAGATAGGAGGTAATAAGGGTCTGAACCAGGGTATTTGATAGTGTCAGAAGAGGGAAGGGAGTGTGTGTAAAAAATGTCACAAAGTTGGAATGATAAGATTTGGCAGTAGATTGAAAATGGGGGATGAGGAGAGAGAATGAGAAATTGAGGATGATTGCAAGATCTAGAACCTGGGTGACCTGGGATGATGGAGATGTTCTTGACAATAATAGGAAAGTTCAATTTTATGCTGAGTTTAAGGACATAAAGGAAACATTCAGTTTTAGATATCTTGTAGCAGTTAGAAATGAGAGACTGGAGTGGAGTTTAAGAGAAATTAGATCCTGGAGCGGCTAGGTGGTACAGTGGATAGAGCACAGGCCCTGGAGTAAGGAGTACCTGAGTTCAAATCTGGCCTCAGACACTTAGTAATTACCTGACTGTGTGGCCTTGGACAAGCCACTTAACCCCATCGCCTTGCAAAAAAGCCCAAAAAAACCCAAAAGAAAAAAACTTATGTAAAAAAAGCGAGAGAGATTAGACCTAATTCTGAGAATCTTCAGCAAACATTATCTTTGAATCTGTAAAGTGGTATGGAGGGAGAAGAGGCTCCAGGACTGAACCAGGCTTAGGGACTGTGACCTGGATGAAGATCCAGCAAAGAAGACCAAGGGAGTGGTTAGATAAGTAAGTAGTAATATAACTAGGAGAGTCGGAGGTAACCCCCTCCCCCAAACAACAGCTCATGCACTCAGAACTCACAGTTAACTTTTGGCATTGTGAAAGACTGCAAGGGTCATGAAGGAATGAGAATTGAGAAAAGGTCAATAGATTTGACAACCAGATGTAGATAATAACTTTGAAGGGAATAGTTTCTGGTGAATGATAAGGTCAGAATTCAGACTATAGAGAGTTAAGATAGTGAGGAAAAGAAGTGATGGAACCTTTTACAGCGAGCCTGCTTCCAATGACTTGTGAGAATAAATGAACATCATTTCATTTAGTTATACATAATTATAGAATAAAATGTTTGGTAAGTCTTATGTTTTTTGATGATTCCAGGGCTAATTAATTATTTAGTGATGATTAGTTGCTGTGGACCTAATTTTTCCCCTATTCATGCTTGTTAGCTATTTCAGTAGAAAACACATCTAATCTTTCATTCTGAGTCCTGCCCTCTACTTTTGTTGGTCAGTAGTAACTTTTACATGAGGAAAAAAATGTATCTTGCAAAAACCCACTTAGCTACTTAGTACATTTAGTTTTAAAAAGAGGAATAAGTTAAGAGTAAAAAAGGTTTTCTTTTTCTTTTTATATTGAATGGGCTTTCTTTTTGACTTATTTCTCTATCACAGTCTTTAGGAAATTGGTAGGGAGGAGAGGGGTAAAAGTATTAAAAAATAATTAGTAAAATAACTTCATGTCTTTTCCTCTAAAATTTTTTTTGTTTTATAAACTAGTTCTTTTTTTTCTTTTTCTTCCCCTATTTCCTTAAATAATTGTTAAACCTCCAATTTAAAGACTTCACTTAAAGATAATATTGAACTCATTAAGAATATTGTGAGATGATCAACTATGATAGATATTACTCTTCTCAGAATTTCAGAGATCAAGGACAACCCTGAGAGACCTGCTATGGACAAAGCCTTCCACATTCAGAGAAAAAAAAAATAGGAAGCCTGAATGCAGACTAAAACATACTATGTTCACTTTTTAAAAACTTCTTTAATGTTTTTCTTCTTTTACGTGATTTTTCCTTTCCCTTTGGTTCTGATTCCTCTTTTACAACATGACAAATATGTAAATATGTTAAAATTGAAAGTACATGTTTTTTTTTACCAGACTGTTCTCTGCAGTGGGGAGGCGGGGGGTGGTAGAAAAATGTGGAAGCCATAAATTTGCAAATGGATGAATGTTGAAAAACTACCATTGCATGTTATTGGAAAAATAAAATAAAATTTCGGTTTAAAAAAGAGCCTCACCTTATCTGCAATAAAATATCAAATTAATTTTTCCCTGTAACTCTTGTGGGTGATAGGAAAGGAATGTTTGGGAAGTCCCAAGTGTGTTCCTCTCCTTGGACTGTGGTGTGCCTTTCCAACTCTTTGAAGTTAGTTATTGCCAGCTGTAATAACTCATGCTCATAAAAAAGGTATTAAATACTAATAATTCCCTAACTTGCTGGTATAACTTTGGTTGGTTAAATATCCACTCTTCTCTCCCCCCCTCCCCAATTTGCATCTAAATATAACCCTGATGCCTCAACCATTTCCTTTTCCTTTTTCTTCTTCCCTTTTGCTAATCATTTTTTCTTTCTCTTATTTGTATTTCCTTGGGAATGATATTCCAAAAACTTGAATTCTTAACTTGGAGTTTAAGCCCAAGGGATAATAATTTAGGAAT